>NC_137111.1:31612577-31973109 GCF_949357685.1 Gobio gobio | reverse complement strand
AAAAGCCATAAATATAAATAGAAAACTGAATAAAGTTATTTGTTTACAGCAAGCTTTTCAGTAAATAATTTATTTCATTGTTTATTTCATTTACTAACCATCTTTAGTCAAATCTATTAGTTTACAATGATTAGTCCCTCATCAAGTGTCTACATTATTGCTCTATGCTGTATTGATTTAAGAAAAGACAACTTTCAAAATGCAATAGATTTTATCTTGTAATATTGTGGAACTGTTAGGGCCTTAAATGTACTTCAGCTAAATGATCAGGCCTTTTGACTTTAACTGCCTCATTCAACATCTCAACAGCTTTAATAGACCAGCACAGGTGTCGAATGATTAGAAATGACATATAGGCCTGGATTCACAGACAGGGCTTAGGATCTTGAGACAAAACAATGGCAGTGACATATTTTGAGATATGTCAGTGCAAGTTGCTTTCAGTTAAACCAGCAAAAACATGCAATTTAGTCTGGTACTATGCTTAAGCCTTGTCTGTGAAACTGGGGGTTAGAGTCATATCCTTATAAATACCCTTGGACATATACACCCATCAGACATAACATTATGACAGGTTAAGTGAATAACACTGATTATCTCTTCATCACGGCACCTCTTAGAGGGTGGGATATATTAGGCAGCAAGTGAACATTTTGTCCTCAAAGTTGATCTGTTAGAAGCAGGAAAAATGTACCAAATTGTGATGGCTAGACGACTGGGTGTAAAACTGCAGCTCTTGTGGGGTGCTCCGTGTTCCCGGTCTGCAGTGGTTAGGATCTATCAAAAGTGGTCCAAGGAAGGAACAGTGGTGCACCGGCGCAGGGTCATGGGCGGCCAAGGCTCATTGATGCACGAGGGGAGCGAAGGCTGGCCCGTGTGGTCGGATCAAACAGATTCCCTGGTGGCTGTGGCCTTTTTCAGCAAGATAAGTGGTGTTGACTATAAAGATACAAAGGTGTTGACTTGGCCTCTAAATTCTCCAGTTCTCAAAATATTAGGAAGGTGGTCATAATGTTATGCCTGATCGGTGTACATATGGTTCAAACTTAATGATAATGTATCTCACAGTAGAAAAACCATTTCCCTTCACATAATTCTTCACACAGAAATTAGTTACCTAAGGACAGTGGCGAAGGATGTTAATAAACAAGGCTTGTTGAGAGATGGCATTTTCAGTCCAATCAGTTTTGAGTTTCTCTCATACGTTTTGATGAAAAAAGGTCTCTGGCTGCTTATTAAGTTGAAAGCATTTAAATAATACATTTTCTATGCTCATTATTTCACAGAATGCAGTGTCAGAGTCCCATAACCTTTTGATGAAATATAATTTTGACATTTATCACCTCAAAGGTCTTGTCCAAATTGTTGTGGAGAACATTAATTACATATCTGGAGAGATTTCTCTAAGGGTGACTTTTTACAATAGGTTTAAGTTCAATACATAAAAGGACATAAAAAGTCCTTCATCCTTGGCACATGGTTTGTAGTTGTTATGGCAGAGTGCCTGTTTAATACATAATTATTTTAGCCTGCCCTTGAGTTTGCCCCCTATATAATTCTCATTTTTACATTAACGTTCCATATTTTACATTTAACAATTGGGATCTCATTACATAGTATACTGGAAACAAATATTACATTAATGTTTACATGAATAACATGAATCCCTCCTCAACCATCAGTCTACTGCCACACATTAAAAATAAAACCCTGAAAATAACAATGACTTGAAAAACATAAGGTGACTATAGTCATATGGTCAAGCTGGTTTTGCTTAAGATGATATACAGTGGAAACAGCAATTATGTTTTGGTTCACAAGCAACCTAAGACTGTAAAATTAAGCCACAGTTTTTAAATAATTAAGTTTGTTTTGTAATTCATTGAATAATTTGTAGTTTGAATTACCCTAATTTAAAGAAACCTTCACTGTATCACCAACCATGCAACAAACACAAATCAGATCTCTTTAATATCTCAGTTGTTTCTCCTAGACATCAATAAGTTTAATGGGGATCAAATGGAGATGGTCTGCTGTCTCTCAGACTTTTATCCTCAGTATGAGTGCGTGTAGTAGAAGCCTTTCCAGTCTTCAATGAGATCAGTAGATCAAAGCGTAAATGTCACAATACAATGAACATCTGAAAGGTAACTCCAGACAGACAAACTTGTGTGAACTTTTTTGCCACATCTGAATGAAATGCTCGAGACACATCTTTCACGCTCTCATGACATTTACACGGCCATCCCTTTTTCAGAATTTGGCTGATAACCTTTTCAGACTTTCCTTCCATACTTCACCCAAGTGAAAAAAAAGTTTCGTCCCATATGATTCAGTTGTCTGGTGGCCACACACCAAATGGTGGTGATGGCTTCATGAGCCTTCATTGATATCTCAACTATAAAGATTTTTTTCAATCAATGTTGTTTGTTAAAAATCTACCTTGAGTGAGAGAGACTGATAGCCTCAGTTCCCAGCTGAAGCATTTTGAGTCAAATGTCAATTATGGATTGTGCGCCCCATGTCTCGCTGTGTCTGAAGTATCATCAGCTGTGATTTATATGCCCCTGTGGGAGTATCATTCTCAGTCCTGGTGTCCAAATCTCTTTATGATTGCCGGTGGCACAACAGTCTATCCTGGCTCATTATGTCCTTCACCTGCCAGCAAGCTTCCCTTCACAACCATTCAGCTGATCGAGGACGCTTTTCCGTTTGGACTGAGTATGATATGATAAAATAATAATAATGTTTTGAAAGTGTTTTATGCTCACCAAGGCTGCATTTATTTGACAGTAAAACAGTAGTATTGTGATATATTATTACAATTTGAAATAACTGTTTTCTATTTAATATATTTTTATTAAGTCATTTAGGTGTCGATAGTTGCATCAATCAGCAATGCTTGTCCGGGCTGCTATGCACATTGAACTTCTGAGCGATCACGGCTAGATGACTGGTTTCTGGGCTTGGAGCGTGACGCGAAGATGGAAGTCCATGAAGAGCTTTGGCAGATTGGAAGCGCCAAAATCTGCTTCAAAAGTTCTTGCTCTCTCACTACCCTCGATGGTGGGGCGGTCAGGAAGTTCGTGGGGATTCCCCAGGTAGAGTGTGCAATTGCGGTGCATTTGTGCTCGCAAAGTTCTGAGTTATCCACAATACCTGTCCAGCACCTGAGAGACAACAGCCAACCACTCATAATGCACAAGGCGACTGACCTTGCCCTCCAGGTGACGAAAGTCAGGACGTGGACCCTTGGCCAGATGATGTCCACTATGGTGGTGCAGGAGCACTGTCTCTGGATAAACCTTGCAGGATGAGAGAAGTCGACAGAGTTTGCTTTCTCGGCGCTCCCATTTCGCAAGGTGACCTCTTCAGCGACACTGTCAAGGACTTTGCCCAGCAGTTCTCGCCATTCCAGAAGCAGACTGAGACAATTAGGCACACATCCTGCCCCCGCGGGACACCTCTGCTACCATGCTGCCGCGGGCTGCCCGTCAGTCTGCACGTTGCCAAAAACACAGGAGGTACTCCGCCACGGACTACAGCTACAACATCGAATGATCTTTCTCAGGTGGAATATCTTTTGTTCCGTTTTGGCTCTGTTATGCCAAATTCTCAAAAAAAGGGCAGTTTCTTCACTTTCTGGGTCCGTTGGCAGTGAGCGGCGCTCTGTTTCCACACTTCCAGCTCTCCTTCTTTTGCCACAGGTAGGGAGTTTGCATTTTTCATGCTACTTCCTGATGGCTCCCTAGCCAGCCCCTTGTGGGATCCACGGAGCAAGGTACCATTCTCATGGAGCATAGGTGCCTGGCTAGCACTTCCCAGTCTATTCTGTTGTCTCTTTCGGACAGTCAGACTTGACTATGCGATTCAAGATGGGAGTCCCAAGATGGGAGTCTCAAAATGCGAGTCATGCTCCCTGTGTCCATCGCAACGAGCTGTTGCCAAAAATTCTGCCCCTGGTCAGACATTGCCTTTCTATGGGCCGGAGTGTCCTTAAAAAAGTGTCCAGGAATGTTGTTGATACAACAGATGCCTCCAGAACGGGTTGGGGCGCTGTGTGCAACGGGCGTGCAGCTTCAGGCTCCTGAACGGGACCTCGACTGCACTGGCATACCAATTGCTTGGAGTTGCGGGCAGTGCTGTTCCGCCTGCTCCGATTTCGACCATTGTGGCGGGGTTTTTTTTAGGATTTGATTAATAGAAAGTTCAAAAGAACAGCATTGATTTGAAATAGAACTCTCTTGTTGTAAACGCCTTTTCTGTCTCTGTTTGCATCTTTGCTGAATATATATATTAAAATGTCAAATATATTCAAATTAAACAGTCCCCCTTTTTGTTACTAAAACTTACATGTAGACTTTCTATTTACATGTAACATAAATTACTTAAGGGTTGTGGTTTTGCAGTTGTAATTGCAACAGCTTTTAGTGACACAACCTTTTTGCGAAACCTGCATGACATTGTGACAGGCTGACAAAACAATCCAAGTTGAAATGTGCTGAACAAACTAACAAGGTCAGACTGAAATTTTTTTTAGATCCACTTTATATTAGGTGGCCTTAACTACTATGTACTAACATTTATTAATAATTTGATACAATGCACTTGTGTACATACATGTTACAAAAATTACCTGCATGTAATCACATCTGTATTCATTTCTGTTTTTACATTTATAATTATACTGTTGACACCCTTAAACTTACCCATACCACCACACCTGTCCCTAACTTTACCCGTATACCACCTCAATATCAGCAAAAGTGTTTTGCAATACCATATGAACACAATAAGTACATTGTATTTCTGCAATATCTGTGTTAAAGAAACTTCCTATCTAAATTCTTGACTTATATTTTGAAAATGTTCTATTTCCTAAGTGAAATTACCATTGATAAAATAAGATTCTAAGTTAGGATGCTTCTGCAATATAGGCCCTACTTCTATACATAACTGTCCTTCCAGTTATATTTTCAAATGTTTATTTGGACTGTGGAGGGAGTTTTGAGTTTAGAAAGTACATCAAACTCTTATGCGAGAAATGCAATGAAAATGAGATTTTTCATGATATGCTCCCTTCAATTAAGTATGCCTTAATTCATCAGAAATGGATGCATGGGGTATTTTATGTGAATGTGCAAGTCCTTATGCTTGCTTACTGCAAACAAACAAAACACTTAATAATATTCCACATGTACCTGAAATGAATGTGAAAAATCACTGCTGTACATCCATTTGAGTGGTCACAAAAGCTCCCAAGTAGACACTCACGGGCAGACACACACCCACATGCACACACAAAAATCTCAGATGACTCACTTTTCCATCAGTTGCCATGGACACCCAGCTTTCCCCCAGCTTGAGAGCACAATACAATTACTAGGCTCTAATTATCTGCCATACAACCTTCCTCTCCCCACTAGAAAGAAAAAATGAATCTTAAATTCCCTCTCTACTACAATTTCACATATTATGTCTCTACTACATCTCATGCTTGAATTAAGAGACGGAAGAAGCTGAATGCAGCGGCATGGGAGCTGGTGCATGTCAGTGTTATTTCACGGTGTGACACTGCTGGATACACACAAAATAATGATTATATAGGCTGCCATATGGTGCAGGACAGAAGTGCTACTGTTACTGTTTATGAGTTTAGAAAGAGGTTGGATATTGCATTCAAAGCTGTTTAAAAATCAAAACAGCACATTTCAAACAAATAAATGCTTGATAAGTTTCCATGTATAGTACTCTAAGAATTAGCCTTCTGATGCATCACACAGGAATAGTATTTTATACAATACGTTTACTCCAAGACAATAATATAATTCTTCCCAATCTTTTTTTTATTCCAAATGAAGTGTTTTGAGGGTTTGTAATCCTCCAATGGCATTCAGAAATAAAGAAAAAGCATTCTTAAACCACCAACCTACAAAAAAAATTTATAAATCAAACCAAATAACATGCCATATACATGTAGAAGACCTATGAAGTACAAGCTTTCCTTGAAATACTCCATAACTTGTTGTGGTTAGTCCAGATAAGAAGAAAAATATTTTAACTTTTTAACCATTTGACATTTCTCAAATGCTGGATAAAGAAATAAAGTGATTGGTCACTATAAACATCTGCCTGCTGAAAATATTGAAAATGATTAAAGTCTGAATGAAGGTGGTCCAAATGTTATAGCTGACATTCAATGTTCCTGAAATATCCATAAATGTGGGTTTTTGTAGACTGAACATTACAGTGCTCTGCCTTGCAATTTATGTTTGAAAGGATGAATGCTTTTCCATTTACTTGATTTGATGAATTTTCTTTGTTATTGGTCATGTGGAGGCACTGTGAGTTGGGGTTATATCAAGTAAAAATAAACAAAATGACAAAATATAATAATTAAGGAAGTTCTTCTTTTCCAAAGTAAAGAGGAAAATTGCCGCCACATATTGGTTTTCCCTCTGTTACCCTTCTTAAAGTTTTGACCGAAAAATTTTACTTTGTAAAAACTTTGTAAAAAGTTTTGCACTTGCTATGTGAACTCTCAAACAAAAAATTATGAACGTATTTTGAAAAGGTTAACTGTACAAGTCCCACCTCATGCGCTCAAAAATGACCCTATTGGAAATGAATAGGAAACAACTTTGATCTAGTGGATATGTTTGGTATCTGCGCAACAAAAACTTACTGGAAAATATATTTTGAGATATCAACCTCAAATTTGAAACACAACTTGTTTAAATTTATGGCTTTGATTTAATCACAGTCTTTGAGTAAAACATGTTTTGTTAAATATATTTCATTAAAAATTGAACATAGTATTTTTGTGCTTTTTTCATAACAATAAACCTAAACTTCTATAACTTTTAAAACTTTAGCAACAATAGCTTTTTTTTAAAAGAGACCAAACTTAAGTCTGTGCAACAAAGCATTCAAGATTTATGACAGTTTAAGTTGGAAATTACATTTTTAGGTCTACGATCAAAAAGTAAATAGATTATAAGGGGTAGGCGATATGACAAAAATCTTATTTTTCACGATATGAGAAATTTTATTTTAATCCCATGAACCAATACCAACTGCACTGAGAGAAAAAAAAAGAAACACTTGCTACCTATAATTTTGCATAATAGGTGCCAAGAATAAGTTGGCACCTATTATGCAAAATTAACTTTTACATGGTGTTTGAACATAAATGTGTGTTGGCAGTGTGTGTACACAACCACGGTAAAAATCCACCCACTCCTTTTTTTTTTAACCAGGCAAAGTGGTCACATTTTACAGGCCCCGTCCACGAGTGTTAATGGACACTGCCATATTAGCATAGACCCCGCCCTAAGAGAGCTGTACAAAGTCCGCCATATTTATCTCCTGGCCAGAGCATTTAACAACAGAATTCAAGTAAGAAATATGTTCTTAATAAAGCTACTAAAGTTCATTCAGTCAAGAGCAGTGAGTGATTTTCTGTTTACATTCTGTTGTTTGATTCATATTAACAGCATATATAGCAAGATGTAATATAAGGTGTTGTGAATTAGTTTTAGCTAAAAACACTATGATGCATACATCAGATGAATGTTCAAGTTTATTTATATCTGTCCCTATCCCCTATAAATAAATAAATAAATAAATAAAGCTTTCACTTTAATACACAGATCTAATATACACACAGGATTTCTGTACTTGCTGCATACGTGCACAGACATAACCAACTGTTTTCATGCAAACTTTGTGTTTCTGACATAACCTTGTGTGCATTTGACAGTTTTATCGCGATAACACATGAAAGAGAACTAGTTTAGTTTAATGGCCTACTCACGGACGCGACATCCAGCTCTCTGTGCGCATGCGTCGGTAGTTTGTGCTCAAATGAGAGCGGTTGAAAGTGATAAGACTTTAAAACGCATGCAGATGATAATATTTCATGACGATGACGAACTGCAATGTCAAAGAGATAGAGATGAGATGATCATAACCAAACAGATGCATCATGTTTCAGTTTTCATTCCTGTGTTAATGAGCTGTGAAGGCTCCGCCCTCTGGGGTGGGGAGCAGCAGCTCATTTACATTTAAAGGAGACACACACAAAACAGCTCATTTTTCTCAAACCCAAAAATTGGCATTTTCAAAAGCCCCGTTTCCACCGAAATAACCCGGAACAATTTGTACCAGGAACTTTTTTACAGGAACTTTTTTCCCCCAGACCTGCTACTGTCTGCGTTTCCACAAAGGTCTAAAATACCGTGAAGATTTGGCAAATTAGTCCAGAGACGTGGCACTGCGCGCGGCTGCTCCTCCCAGTCAGTGACGGACAGTAATCATTTTTGCGTGACAACTGTCTGAAACAATAACAAGTATGGAGGAGATGCAAGCAGCGCTGCTTTTGCTAGTTATGTATTGGTTTACTTAATATGTAATTAACAAAACGGTGGAAAAGAGACGAGCACTGATACTAAAGCGTATATTCTTTAAATTTGTAAAGCTAGATTTAATGTTATTATCAGCTATCACGGACATTGACCGTGCGATTGCTGAGACAACGCGCGCCATCGGACAGAAAGAGCAAGACTGATATTTACTGAACGCAGAACGAACGTCGCAAGACTTTTAAAAATGCCGGTTGAAATGAAATGCTGCGTGAGCTCAACCGATCAGCATGTTCAGCGCCCAAGTCCCACCCCCGAAAGTTCCGGAACTTTGAAAAAGTACTACCTCGCGAGCAGGGCCGTTTGGAGGGGGAAATATTTACCCGGAACTTCATTTAGACCCTGGTTCCTGCGATGGAAACACACCGAGTACCACCCCAAAGTCCCTAGTTCCTGGGGAAAGTTCCTGCGGTGGAAACGTGGCAAAAATGGTATATTAAATGATCTGTCAGGAATTTTGATCTGAAACGTCACAGACACACTCTGGGGACACCTGAGACTTATATTACATCTGGTAAAAAGGGGCAAAATAGGTGCCCTTTAAAGCAATGTAAAAATATATTGATCATATCATTTTTTACTGTGTGTTTCTTGATCACTCTTAAGTGTATATACACTGTAAAAAAAAAATCCTAATTTTACGGAAAATAACTCTAAATTGTTTACAGTATTTTCCTGTAATTTTGAATTATGTTTAAAACTATGTAAAATTACAAACAATATCTGTAAATAAACAACTTGACTGTTATTTTAAGGATTATATCATTAATGACAAATTACAGTAATTCTCTTTTTTATAAAGGAAAATTACTGTATTTTTTATACAGTATTTTTCTGTTTTCATAAATTACATACAAATTCATGTAAAATTACCAAAAATATCTGTAAATTAACAACTTGACCATTATTTGATCATTAATGACAAATCACAGTCATTCTCATTTTTTATAGGCCTACAGGGAAATTACTGTATTATTTATACAGTATTTTTCTGTTTTCTTAAATAACATACAAATGTATGTAAAATTACAGAACTAATCTGTAATAAAATATTTAGTTAATTATATGAAAGCTTTATGTCCATACTAACAATTTAACATTATTCTTTGTAATTTTAAAGTAAATCTAATTAGTTTCATTGTAAGAAATAAAATCGTAAAAAAATGGTAAATGACTGGCAGCCATGGCTGCCAAACAAAAACTGTAAAATTAAAGTAAAATATCTTAATCTAAACAAGGAAAAATCAGTAAAATAACAGTTTAACACTATAGAAAAACGGTAAATGATTGGCAGCTACGGCTGCCAAACAAAAACCGTAAAATTAAAGTAAAATATCTTAATTTAAACAAGGAAAAAATCTGTAAAATAACAGTGTTTTTCACTAAAACTTTTAATGTAAATTTCTGTAAAATTATTGGTTTTGCACTTTATTTGAATTAGGATATTTTACCTTAATTTTATGGTTTTTGTTTGGCAGCCGTAGCTGCCAGTCATTTACCTTCTTTTTACGATTATTTTTTTTTACAGTGTAACTTTAAGTAGTACTATGCTATACAGATTTATATACAGGGAAATAAACCATATAGTAAAATCTCTAACAATAGACACTTTATACATGTTTAGTATACTTTACTAAATAGTACCATAAAATCCCATTAGATCCCCATAAAGTACAAAATATTAAATAAAAAAACATTATCGAAATAAAATATAGTACATTTATTTCATTGAAATAAAAAAGTTCAGTAATTTTTTTACTGCCATGCGAGTAACAGTAACATTTGACCTGATACAAATTTTAAACAAAATACATAAAAGCTAGCATTCATTGTCTCTGCATGTGTTTATATTTAAGTTGACTAAATGTGTTATTAAAAAGATTTTTGCAATGCGTCAACCTTTTTATCAAATTTTCCATTTCTAAAACAATGAACAATTTCATAAATCATCATCACCGTTTTCTTCAGAAAGTGGCTTTGATTTGCCTGATTCTCCATGAACCTATTCCCAGTGAGTGACACTCCATGAAAAAAAAACTAATTAATTAGACAATATCTAATTAAAACACAAGAAACATGCCTGTCCACAGGGGTTAAGTTGAATCTGTGGACAAAACACACAGATAGATGAGCAGTCAAGGAAAACTGGTGAATTGGGAATCGTCAAAGCAATGACAGCAGACATTCACTAGAGAGCAGATATCTCTGCTGAACACACTAATTAGCTGATTCTAGTGCTAATTAGTTGATAAAATGTGTTGAAGAGTTCTGTGAATTGTAAAGTTCCAACTGTTACACTTATGAAACCAAAATTACACAACATCTGTTTCAGGGTCAGTGTTTTTCATGTTGGATTAAATACCTTTTTTTATCTAGTTCCCTACAGATGATACATGGATTCTTGGAGAGTTAATTAGACAAGTGCAACAGCAACAGGTCAAATTTAAGATGACATGTTGTTCTTGGAAGTTAGTTTTACTGGAAAGCGACATCAGTCAGTTAAAGCCTGCCTCGATGACTTCAATGAAATGATGTACCAGGTTAATATAACAAGAAATTAATTCACTGATGATAAGCTAATGCACCGTAAAGTAATTCGTGTTTTTTTTTCTCACCTTAAACTCTTTAAATGAAGACTTTTTTTTGGGGGGGGGGGGGGGGGGCATTCTCACATCTAAAACCATTCATAAAACACATATCCTGTCTTCCAGGAAAGACGGATGATTCACTTGGTGCCTTATGAAACATGATTATGAAATGTCTGTGTAAATTGTACATGAATCCATTCGTACGGACATTTTCACATCAAATTACACAGAAACTAGCATACAAGCCACCACTTTTGATATGATAATAATCTTAAAGGTCTAGATTTTAAAGTGCAATCGATTTCTGCTTATACGTCATATAGCAGTTCACAAAGTTCACAGTGCTTCTTTTTCCAAGAAATAACTTTCATCCCCTAGAAATTTAAACCAATTGGAGATCATCCATCATCCAGCAACATCGAAAAGTCTTATTTAAGATTAAATATTTCTGGAAATCTTTGAAAAGATTTCCCCTGGGCTAACATTCGTCAGAAAACTGTCAATGTCATTGGCTCATCTTCATTCGTCAATAAAAACAAGCCTGACTCTTATATGTATGAAAAGACGCAATCTCAGTATTGCACACGGGTGGACTTGTAACAAAAGCACTATATCCTTTCTAGGTGGTAAGATAAGCCTGAGCATTATCAGGGTTCCAGTGGTTGGACAGAAGACCCTGGGGGAGCTTCTGTCTGTCTGCATGGAGCCGGCGACATGATTCATCTCACACCTCTGTGCCCCTGGGAGCCAACCCATTAATTAACCTGCAATCAAAGCCCTGGCAATCTTAAATAATTGAAGAGCTGAGACTAATTAAACACATGGCTAACTGTGTGCTGAAGCTAGGTCACACAAAGTGTTTGATATGAAACTCTTTTTTTCTTTGATGGTTAGCCTGAATATTGAATGTTTTTAGCAAGACTTTTGTGAGACATATGGTCCAAAAAACGCAGTAAAAGTAAGAGACATGGCGACATAGTAATTTACTTTTGGTGAGCACTAATTTTGCTCTTCTTACTCAAACTCTGTAGCCTACTTTAAAACATTTTAAACATTTATGCATTTAGCAGACGCTGTAAATCAAAGCGACTTACAAAAGAAGAACAAAGCATTCATCAAAGAGCCAACAATCGTTGTAGGCCTATGCAATGCCAGGTTAATTAGACAACGAGATTAGGAAACCAGCTAGAGAAGAGAAGAAATGCAGAATACTTATAAACATTGTTGATAGATCTCATGGGATCTCACTTGGCAGATCCAGAAGAAAATACCCAGTATAAAAGACATTATATTTGTACTTAACCTGTTTGGTGTGTTTGAATAAATCTCCAACAAAATAATTACGGTACATCACCACATAGATACTTTCAAAATACTTTTCAAAATACCTCCAGAAGCTAGAGTTCTGCAAGTGAACATGGTATATCCCAAAGAGGCACAAAATCATTTTCACTGACCTCTTTGACTGTTCCCTGCTGCTGGAATGACTGGAATGAGTTTTTAGCCAATTTTCAAGAAACTGTTAAAAGACACATCTTTTTTGTCAACACTTGACCCATTAATACTAACACATAGGGCAAGATTTACTAACAGCTTGCAAAGCTCGCAAACCCTCTTTTGCCATTAAAAAAGATTGTCAAGATTTACTAAAGACACGTAGTGAAAAATTAGGACAGGGTTATTTTTGTGGCTGACTTTATTGCATATGAGTTTCCCTTTCAGACGCAGAATTTATGTGAGGAGAGTAGGCCTATATGAATCATGCAAGGTGATTTACTAAGCTTTGCGCTAGTCAATTTACTGGTATGTGCGCCATTATTTTATGCCCCAAAAAAAGCATGTCTTAAACCAGGTGCTTATTTGTGGTGCTCTTGGTAGATTACGTTGGTCTGTGTCTGTGTTCTTAAATTTGCGCATCGTAGGTAGATTTTCCACTTCCATCCGCTTTTTGTTGTTGTAATTGCCATCTCACGCTAATTTGCCCTGTTTAGTGAATCTGGCCCTTACTATTCTATTTTATTTATTTTAAGAAAAACAACCTTGCTATGTGTACTGTGCTAGACTAACTGGGACTTGTCACAGCACTTAGGCTACATATCTTTGCCCTATTGTTGGTTTGATTGCTTCAAATGTTCTCATTTGCTAAGTGATTAAATGTAAATGTACTTTCAAACTCCAAATGGGTTTTTTGGTCCAAATGATTTTCTCCCCCAACATGCATTCTGCCGACTAGGGCCTGTCATGACAATTTGACTGTCTCCCCCTTGTGGGAGAGTTAGAGTGCTGTCCACTGTATGATTCTGGAAACATTGAGAGATGTTTACAATGCCTTTGGAGAAAAAACGTCTGAATTTGATTTGTACAGCACAATTGTAAGGGGATAACAGTTTAGGACCAAGACCAGTTGTGAAAAATGAAGACCAAGAGTCAGGAGTGCAATAAATTAAAGAAAAATTTACTGAAGAATAGTTTGCAGTTTCATCAGCAGAAGCCAGCTTCAAGTCTCTCAAGGAGTTCGTAGGCCGCCGTCCCTCTACCAGATTTCGTACATACAATTTCTCTTTTCAAGGTCTAGCTACGCCATTACTGCAGATTAAATTATGCTGATTGGCTAAGAGAAAATAGATAGCCATAGTAAATTTCCACACATTGTCAGTTAATCAGATGCATGTCTCCATAGATCACATGTTGACGCGTTCACCCTGGAATTATTAGGCACGTAGTGACCTTCCAGGTCTGGAGCAGGCGCCAGCTTACCCAGAAAACAAGTCCACTCATCTCCTAGGATGCCCGTAATCAACCTCCAATACTGATCTGTAACACAGAATACTGGCGCACATACACAGATACACAGGCTTCTCCAAGGTGACTGACCAGAAAGTTTCCCAGAATATACTGATAATGTGCTTTCTCTCAGTAATAGGTACAGACAATAGTACAGGCAATATTCATTTAGATTCTTTAGTGTTTCAGTAAAAGGAAATAATATAAAATTCATCAAATATAATATAAAATGAAAGACCAATCCAGATTTCATCTCTGGAAGCCGGGCTAAGCGAGTAGGCATTGTTACTGCACTCCTGGCATGTAAGGGGGTGTGTGATACCTCCAAAATCCAAACACACAACAACATGTTCTGCTATCAAGTGTTTAGCGACACATCACACATCCCTAGGCCAGACCCTCAATCACTCCTCAGAGACCAAATACAAACTTTAGAACACATATATGAAGAAACAATAAACAATCAGTGGTTCTATTGATTAAGTATTACACTCTAAAAAAAAGGTTCTATATGGCACCAAAAATGGTTCTTGGCTCGTAATCATAGGGGAACCTTTTTAAGTGCTATATAGCACCAATTTTGCTATATAGCACCTCTGAAGAACCACTGAAGAACCACTGAAGCACCAAAATTGTAGCTATATAGCACTTAAAAAGGTTCCCCTATGATTACGAGCCAAGAACCATTTTTGGTGCCATATAGAACCTTTTTTTTTTTTTTTCTCATTTTCATTTTCAGCTTGTGATTCTTATCTAGTGGGGGTCATTTTTTAGGATTCTTTACCTAACTGAAGTCTCTGAGATCCTGACACCTTGCACTTCTGGAGACTCCAGGTAGGTTGCAGCTTTGGAAAATGGTGGCGCTGGAGACTAAAGGGTTCCTGATGGTTTCACCCTTAATTCTTCACCTTAATTCTTAATTCTTTTGCAGTTAACAGGTGTCTTTTCTTCACCACCTGTTTTTGTCTGACCCTGCTGACCCAACGAACATTTCACTGTCCAATGGTCATGCCTTAACTGCAATGTCTAGTATTGCATTAGTATTGCATCCTTCTCATGGGCATTTAATACTTTTTGACTTTTCAGTCTGAGTTAAATCTCTTTTTTGGCTCAATTTATCTGTAAAAGAAAACATGCCTAATAATTTTGCACACCTGAATATAAGGTGATTTTCATTTTCAGCCTTCATGAACAATTATATATCACTTATACATTATTAAATACTAAATCAATAGTAGTTATTAGGATTACTGTGGTTTGGAATTGGTCAAATGTGCCTGGAAAAAAAATATGATCAGAAAATCAACGTGCCTAATAATTCTGCACTCCGTGTATACTGAAGAGGCAGTGGATTTCAGAATCCGCACCCTTCAGCATTTCTTGTTTCTCATGTGTGTTGGGGTAAATATAGTGTTGAAGCAGACAGTAATGTCCTATATATGCATGGTGGATATGCAGGTTTTGCATCAGTGGCCATGCAGAAACATGATTTCCTAACAATATAATCCCCTTTGTCTAAATTGGCCATGCTGCAAGCATTGGACTACAGGATCCCATTGCCAGCATATTATGAGATTCAATTACACTGGAAGCAGTTAGAATTAAGGCGACAAGCCTTTTAGTTTAATCCTTCTTTCTCATTAAAGCACTTGCCTTTCCAGTTAGTTTCTTCTTTCTAAATACTTTTAGTTAATTAAACTCAAGCCCGATTAATAAATATAAAAAAAATGTACCTGCAATGAAAAGAAACGCAAGTTATCCACCAACATTCGCTCAGTAACTGTTTATGCGCCATTTACTCACCTGAACTGTGCCATTCATCCACCTGTTCAATAAATGACTGTTTGGATTGTTTATGTCTTTTGAGCCTGGTTTATCCTGAAAAGGGGATGCATGATGACTTGGTTATATAAAACGAATTGCGATGTGAACCAAACAATTAATACATTGTAATGAGCTTCTTACCATTGTACATGACTTCACTGCTAAGCCGAGTGTTCAATTTGCATTGCTGTTTCTGTGTGTTGAGCTCTAGCTTTAATTTCCTGAGGTCCATTTAAAAGCAGTCTCTCTGCCTTGGGCACTGCTGTTATTTTGGAAAATGAATGTATTGTTTGATAACCTATCTTTTTTTTTTTCATTGAAGCCACTATAATTGATTTTCTCGCCAAATATTTGGACTATGAAAGATCCCTTCAGTGTTTGAAAAAGCTTAGCCACCACTTCACTTCAACACCCCCCAACCCCAACAAATTATACTAAAATAAAGTACTTTAATATAAACCATTAATTAAATATATAAAAGCACAAAAACTGCCAATCTAGGACATATATCTATCATGGAAAACACAAATGATATTTTGTCGCACCACATGATATTTTTAAATTCACTCAATTTGTACAAAGTACATCATTGTCCTATAAACGTACCCTAAGAGACTTGGAAATGTGGGTTATTTGAAGGTTTATTTAAGTGAAAAGATGAATGAACATGAATATAGCATGGCTCTTTTTTGCTTCATATCATAAAACATTCTTTCAAGGTTTATTTCTATTTGATTCTGAATCCTAGATTTGAAATGGTCTCACAATTTTCAACCCACTGCTACAAGTTTTACCTTCAGAGCACATGGACATGAATAGGTCTGCACCTATATTAAGATCAAACTCAAAGACCGCATGAGACTGAACAGCCGCAGCTGGGAACGCCACGACCATAAACTGAATTCATGCTTGACCACTGAACACAGTATATCATCTGATTCCTCTCAGCCAAGGCACTAACAAACGGAGCTGTCTGAGATGCGTGTGATTGGTGGACTGCAGAGCACAACCTTTGCTGCAACAAATCACTGGCTCTCCATTCTCCAACACAGCCACTCTCACTCACATCATTTGAAAGAAGGGTGAGGAAAAGCAGCAAAGTTTCAGTCCAGACAAATCCATCTGGGATTGAGCCAATGGAAAATGAAGAAGCATTTATGCTGTAAGAAATCAGGAAGCCTGTACTCCACTCCAAACAGCTGTCATCGTCAACCCCCCTCCTAATCATCATCATCATCCTTTCCCTTTCCGGGCCTCTTGACATCTCCCTAAGAGCAACAATTTCAATAAAATTTGTGGTTGCACTAATGTGACATGAGAGCAGCGCTGGATGCACTTTGCAGACTTGCATAATAATAAAACCTGCCAGTAAATAAATTGAAATAATTGTATGCTTGGAAAAAAAAAGGATTTTTTTGGTACTCATCTGCATCCGAACTGGTTTGGTTTCATCGTATTGAAATATCAATACATAATCTCAGAAAAGTAAAATGGACAGCAGAACTGTTTGATCAGCACACCAAACAAAATATGTTTTTTCAGGAGATAGATACTCTAATAAATCACATTACCAATAAATCACTTTATATGCCATTATCATCCACAACACAGGCCTGCAATCACAGCTAAAGTATTTATCCAAACAGGATAAAGCTTTGGCATTGGCTTAACAATACTATCCACAATATCATGATGACTTTCAGAGCTCTGTGCTGCTGATACATAGTTTTATAATAGAATGTGAGGAGAACACATAAAATAATCAGCTACTAAGAATCAGTTCAAAAGAATAGTACCAAGAACAGTCATCAAGGTTTTCTTATTCAATAACAAGGCAAGACAAGGCTTAAGCTAGTCCTAGACTAAAATGCATTTTTGAGTTGTGTTAACTGAAAGAAACTTGCACTGATGTATCTTAAAATATGTCAGTGCCATTGTTTTGTCTTAAGATACACACCAGTAATGTTTTTTTTAGGGCACATTTATAAAAGTTACTTAAATGTACTAATTGAACTAATGCCTAATCCTAGTTTAGCCTAAGCCCTGTTTGTGAAACCGGGCCTAAATGTTTTTTTTTCTTTCTTTTTTGTTTGTCAAAGGGTTGTCATTGAATGACTGAATGTAATGTCAAGGTACTGTTGAAAGACATAGTTTACACTATTTATTGTACAAAATCTGAAACCATGTCACACGTGTAAGATTGCTGTGGCTCCAAATATAGCAGTCATTCTGGTATCCAGAGATTAACAGCACGATTGAAATATACGAAAGTTCAGTAAACCAAATTGCTGGTGTTGGATGGGAAAAGTATTTCTGATCCAACTGTGGTTGCTACAGCTTTTAACAACTATTTTGTAGACTCTGTTGCATCTATTGCACAGGGTTTCTCACACATAGATATTAGTAAGTGCCCTATCTTGTCGTCAGAGAACAGCCTTGTGTTTGCTAGCGCTTCTGAAAGAAACATAGAATCCTTAATCAGTTCACTTAATACTTCTAAAGCGAAAGATGTCTTTGGGATGGACAATACAATGCTGAAAGAATTAGGTTCGTCCTTGCTTATCCCCATCACAAAAATTATTAATCAATCGATTTCTCTGGGGGAATTCCCAAATGCTTGGAAATTATCTATTGTTTCCCCTTTATTTAAATCAGGAGACAGACAAATTATTTCCAATTATAGACCTATTAGCATTTTGCCAGTAATATCCAAGGTTTTAGAAAAATGGGTGTCTCAACAAATTAGGAATCACTTGAATAACTCAGTCTTTTCCCTTCATCCATTACAATTTGGATTTAGGACAAATCACTCCACCGAGACAGCAAACTGTTTTTTTATCGAAAATATTAAATCATTGCTTGATCGGAACAAGGTTGTTGGAGCTATTTTTTTAGATCTTAGGAAAGCCTTTGACACTGTAAATCACAATATCTTACTGTCTAAACTATCTCATTTTAATTTTCAGATAATGCTCTAAAGTGGGTTGCATCTTATCTTTTTCAACGAGCACAAACTGTACGTATTGGCAGCTATCTTTCTGAACCTCTTCAGTTGTCCACTGGAGTGCCTCAAGGGTCTATATTGGGCCCCCTTTTGTTTTGCATGTATATTAATGACTTGCCAAGTGCGTGCCCAGAAGTGAGAGTTCAAATGTATGCAGATGACACTGTTTTATATATACATGGAACATCAAAAGCAGCAGTGGCAGCCAAACTTACGAAGGCTATGGTTAAAATTAGTGAATGGTTAAATCACTGTAGCCTGCAGTTAAATCTTTCTAAAACAGTTGGTATGTTTTTTAGTAAAACCACCAACTCTGCAGTTGATCCGGATATTTTTATTACCGGTGAAAAAATTCAAATTGTCTCAGAATTTAAATATCTTGGTATTATCATTGACTCTAAACTTAAGTTTAATTCTCAGATTTCAAATACTGTTAAGAAAATAAAATTTAATTTATCTAATTTTCGATATATCAGGAATTCAATGTCTACCCAAGCTGCCAAAATGTTTATGCACTCTATGATATTTTCGCATATAAATTATTGTTTAACTACTTGGTCTCAGGCCAACCACTCCGCCTTGCTCCCAATACAGACTTTATATAAACAAACGTTAACATTTTTTGATCAGAAACCACGTCACTTTCATCATTGTAAGATTTTATCAAAATATAATCTGTTGAGTTGGGAAAACTTGGTTAAGTTTTCAAATGGCTGTTTAGCTTATAAAATTCTCAATGGCCTGGCCCCACCACCTCTTAGTGAGTTTCTGAGTTTAAGATCAGAAAACAGTCGTCTCACTAGAGGAACCTTTAGAAGGGACTGTGTTATTAATTTCAGAAAAACTGCTTTTAGTCAGTCTGCCTTCTCGATTAAAGCCGCGAAAGAATGGAATGACATCCCAACATCAGTTAGAGAATTAAATAGTTATAATGAATTTCGTTCTTCTTTTAAAACTTGGCTTTTTAGCATGCAAATTTGTCAACATTAAAAAAAAATATTTTTTATTTATTTTATTTTATTTTTTATTTTTTATTTTTATTTTTATTTTTATTTTTATTATTTATTTATTTATTATTATTATTATTATTATTATTATTTTTCTGTTGTTTTTGGAAATTATAGGTTTTGTTGTATTATGTTATATTTTGTTATGTTTTGATTAAATTGTTGTATTTGCATTGTATTTTTAGGTTGCCTGTTGTACATCTGGCCTAGGACTGCAGATGAAAACTAGCCTTTTGGCTAACTCTGGCATATTTTGACTTGTCATGTTAATATGCATTGTCCTTGTAATAATAAACTAATAATGGATTAATGGACCAGATGTTGATATAAAGTGACTTACATTTTAGAGACAACACTACCAGTTACTTTATCTATTTTCACTGCAACAACAAAAATATTCACAAACAAACCAAAAACAGAAGCAGACGTAGCGCAGTGGTGGTGCTTTCTGGAATGAATCATTGTTTTGGACTGAATCATTTGAGTGAATTAATAAATGACTTAGTGTCCGAAATCGCATACTTTCCGCCCACATAAGGTGAAAACAGTATATGACAAAATAAGTTTATTTTAGAATTGATAGTACTCGTGAAAGAGTAGAAAAAAAGAACCCAGATGAACTACTACTACAGACGAGTTTCTGAAGTGCGCATACGATGCCAGAGGAGAGGATTTGTAAATGTTAATGAAGTGACGCAACGTACTCAGGGGCACCGCTATCAATTTTGGGCCCTATGATAGAATCATGAGGTTGTGCTCCCTACCGCACCCATTCCGCACCAAACATACAAGCCAACCTAGCTATCCAAAATCTTTGTCTGTAATTTAATAAAACGGACTTATTACTTTTGCTATTGCTTTTGACCACTATGGAGGTATCAGTATTTAGTCAGAGGCGTACCATGGCTGTGGCTAGCAGAGGATTTATTATGCAAATGTAATAGAAAAATACAGTACTGTAATCAAATATACATAGAAAGAATTGACGATAATTTTGCCGTAAATACAAAAAATAAGCCGTAATTTTGTGTTATTTGTAACTCTTTGGTTGATTATACATTTATAATTTCTATTACTAGTACTGTTACTACAAATAAAAATCTCTGGGGGCCCCAAAAGTGTGTGGGCCCTTAGAATTGGCGCCCCTTCTCATAGCCTACTATATAGAGCATACTTTTTAGCACCTGAAAGTAAGTACTTATTCAAAATACGCACCTACTCAAATTTTGGACGCAGTCACGCAGCCAATGTTTTGAACAAAACGGTTGAGTAAATGAGTCAATGACTCATTTGTTTAATTCCTTAATCAACAGTGTTTTAAATTAATCGGATGAGTGAATGATTCAATGATCATTTATTTTGTCTCTGAATTAATTTGTTGTTGAATTTGGAACCGCATACATAGCTACTACTCTTACTATTTCTGCCATATAAAGATATAGTAAAAGTAGTAAGAGTGGGTTGCTATAGTATGGGTTGAATGACTCACTCATAAAGATATAAAACTTGTTTTGTTCCTGAATAGATCAATGTTTTCAGCAAATCTCTTCAAATGACTCACTCATAAAGATGTTCCATTCAGTAACAATGGAACCTACAGAAGGAGTCAAACCACCAATGCAGAGATTAAGAATATAATTTTTTTTTTTATATCAACCTTTGAATCAAACCATTTTTTGCACAAAAAGAAAAGAATGGTATCTTGTAATTAGTTGTCCTCAGGACCCTGAGCAGTACTGAAAGCAATGGAATCAATGTCTCTGGCAACAATTAAACCCTGACACAGACCACCATATATGAAGAGGAATTGACCTTTTCACCTGATGGGTGCCACATAAAAGAAAAAGAGCACGGCATGGAGGGCCTTTTTACGGCCACATCTGTCAACTCCATGACTAATCCTAAGTGTACATAAAGGTTTAACTGACAAGCATAATTGTAAGCACAAATACCGTTGCTCACAATCTCCATAAAAGTCATTTATCAGTGCAGCAGCAGGCAATGCAGTTGAAATAAAATATCAGACTTCCTACCTTTCCTTAACATTCAATCCTACATGCTCTATAATGTCAGCCGATCTCAGGAGATCTTATATTGGCTGTGACGATGACAAAGTGGTGGCTCTTCACAGACTTTGATAAGTAACATTTACAGTGAAAGCCTGTTAGCCTCTTGTTTATGTGAAACTTGAAGGAATTCGGAGTCTTCACAGGGGTCTCAAAGGTGTGATAGAAATTACTAGATGATTGTTTCACTATTCATTGTCCTGCCTTTACAAGCCTGGTCGCCGTTGCTTAACCTCTGCAGGACACAATAGTGAAACAAGGTTAAGACACCACAGGCCGCCGAGTATGTGAAATTGATAAATAAGTACTCTTCAAAATATGAATAAATTGAACTCCCTGTGAAATGATCCAGTATTTTACAAGTAAAAAAATAACAAGAATGACATTTATTAGTGTAAAAATATGATAATTAACATATTTAGTGATTGTGTTGTTTGTGGATTTTTAAATAAACTAAAGCATCACGGCACATGCTGCATATCATTAATAATCCTAAATTTACACCTGCGCTTCAGTTATAAAAAAAATATTCAAATTCCATGCTTGAGTGCTTTCATAACATATTTATTCTGGACAATTTTTTGTGTAGAAAAATGTCAAAAAGACGAGCTTGAGCAGTGACTCACATGTAAACACACAGTCAATGCAACCCGGGCATGCAAGTCTGTCTTTTCTCAAACAGACTGTAATGAGAAGGTGAAAAAGTCAGATGGATGCATCCAAAATGAGTGTTTAGGGTCAGGGCAATAAAACCATATTCTGTAAGCATGTGTTTAATTATTTAGGATGTACAGACCTTCAAATGCAATACCCTTGCCCTCTAATTTCCTAGGAACCATTTGGAGGTATTAAATCGCTATAGTGGAAATGAGCAAATAAGTTGCAGGGGATGATTATTAAGTTTTCCATCACAAGCTCAATTCACGCTACATGATCTTTGGGAGGCTTAAATTATATAGTAAGTGTGCATGCTTCAAGGCTTATTCGAGGCTTATTCAAATTGGCCATGTTGAAAATTTTGTGGTCTGTTTAACATGTCTGTTTGACAAGTTTTCTCTCTCATACATTTCACATATCAGAAGATTGCAAAGTTGCTTAAGGGGGGAATTGATGCCCCACGATGTGTATTTACTTTTAAACATATTTAGATACAAGTTCAGCGTGTACAGGATGGTGAGAAATAATATTTGTTTATTTAGTTGACCTTGCACAGAATGTAAAAATATTCCAAATCATTTTCCAGTCTTACACAAAAATCTTTGATATTCAACATAATGCCACAGTCAAAGATCGTTATTTTCCAGAGACACAAAATTAGATTAATTAACAACAAAACGGTTTCGAATGACTAAATCTCACATATGTTGAGAAGGGATTTTGTGCCATCTACACTGTCAGAAAAAAAGGTACATTGCTGTCACTGGGGCGGTACCCTAAGGTACATAACAAAAAAGGTACTAATATGTACCTTTAAGGTATTAATATGTACCTTTAAGGTACTAATATGCACTCTTAAAGTACTGATATGTACCTTTTGAGGTACTAAAATGTACCTTTCAGGGGTGAGTAAGGTACAAAGATGTACCTTTTCACTTTTGTACCTTAGGGTACCGCCCCAGTGACAGCCCTGTACCTTTTTTTCTGAGAGTGTATGGTCTTGCCTCAGGGGGCATCTTTCTCCATCTTACACAAATGATTATAAAACCACATATCTGAAAGCCTGATTATTTAACCATTGATGTTTAGATTTATTTTGGGTGATTACAGTACCTTCTTTAACAATCCTCTTCCTGTTCCTGGACGAGTTGATAAGACAGGCCTCCATGTAAACAACCCGAGGGATAATGACTAAAGCACATCAATGCTGCTTTTAAGAGTCATTCAAGTTGTCTCACTGCTGAAATATGAGGTAAATAGTTTTTCTCATCAAAAAAAGCCATTCCGTTAATATTTAATTTATTCCCAAATGTCTAATAACACAGAAGTCAAATTAGCTCCCGGCTAGTGTTATAAAATTGCCCTCCGGGCTAGAGACACTAAGCCACAGGGCGCAAAGTCATTTTTAAATAATAAATGCTTTTAATACAATGAGATGACATTCATTTATATAGGTAAAGTGTTATATTTCATTTTTATCTACATTGACTAACAGACTCAATTTACCTTATATGTCATGAATTCCCGGTGTGTTTGTGGACTCTTTTGTTATTTTCTGCCTTGTGCCATGTGT
The DNA here is from genome assembly GCF_949357685.1 of Gobio gobio. NCBI lineage: Eukaryota > Metazoa > Chordata > Actinopteri > Cypriniformes > Gobionidae > Gobio > Gobio gobio. The sequence continues at coordinate 31,949,183 of NC_137111.1, read as the reverse complement.
TGTAGTCCTTTGTAGTTTCATCATGATTAGTTTTCCCCAGGTTTTGCCTATTAGCCACTCCCCCTTGTTATCTTGTTATCCTTGTTTCCCTTTGTTTATTTATACCTCTGTGCTTCAGTTGTTGTTTGTCAGTTGATGTACTCCTGGGGCCCCGTTTCAGAAAGGAGGTTAAGTGAGTATGTCTGAGTAGCCTGACGTCGTCATACTCAATTCTAGTCAGAATATGAGTCTGATACTGCTCCGTTGGGCTGTGATTATGGGGTGTGTTTCAACCGAACCAGGAAAGACTTCAATTGGATAGACCTACAACCAATCAGAGCAACGGAGCGACGCATAACGTTAGTTGTCAAATGTCAACAGAACTCAACTGCACTGTGTTGCCAAGTCCACGGGTTGAAGCCACCCCAATTATGTGACATACAGACCCAGGAAAGCGAATTTTAGCTGCCAGCCCTGCCAAAATAACACATATTTTACCCCCCAAATGCCTTTTCTTCCCGGAGAACCCCCCTGGAAAGCTTTTGGGCTTGTTTTTGGCTAGTTTTGAGGAACGTTAGCAATTGGGCGGGTTTCGTTGTAAAAACTTGGCAACCCTGCTGCACGCACGCTGGAATAAGTAGTCTAACGTTAGATGAAAAAGATGAGTGTAAACGATCTTTGCCGGTGTTGTAAAAAAAGAATTTAAGGATACACAGAGTACCTACCACGATCATCATTTCTGAGAGAAATAGTAAAGGTGAATGCATATACGAACAAGTTCTCCGTTTAGGATTAGAACAAATTCAACCCAAGCGCTCTTTGATGACGTGATGATTACGCTACTGTTTATCATCTGTCCATCATCGTCTAAAGCCCGCCCTGACAATTTCATTGGTCCAAACAGCTTCTGTTCGGGCATAATTACTTCTCTATTGAGCAAGTCCAGACCGAACTGCCCGAGTAAAAATGTTGTGGGCGGGGCTAAGTTCGGCTGGCATCCAGGATAATGTCTGAGTATGTTTACCCTGAAATAAGGGAAACTCTGGGTTTTCTGTTTCAGAATGGGAGGTATGTCAAACCCGAGAAAGCAGGGTAAGTCAAGCCCATTTCTAAAAGAGAGGTAACTTATACTCAGAGTTAGTTACCAGGGTAACTCTGTGAACCTAACCTGGTCAGGAGCAGGTTTTCTTTGGTAAACCCAGAGTTTCTTTCAGTCTCCTCCCTTCTTTAAAGCACCAGCTGTGTTTAAATACTTAATTCATTCATTCAAACGCCACATATGCTTTTCTTACTGAGTATTTTGGTCGTATTTAAAGAAATAAATTTTATCTAAATCTAAAGTAAGCAAAGTTTACTTAAAACTAATTAAATTATCTGCCACTTGACAAAAATACATAGTAAGAAAAGCACTTTTGCAGTGCAGGAACATTCATTCATTGCTCATATTTAATCATGAGGACACTGTCAAAGTGACAAAAAATGGCATGTCCTTTTATACACGATCCTGACGTTCACTTGATAAACCTCTAGAAGTAACCTAATATTTCGATTTTCCTTTAGGATTTCCAGTGGTTGGACGCATTGATGACACTCATATTCCCATCATCTCACTTTCTGAAAACGGATTACTGTATGGAATGGAAGGATGCTGCCAGATGGTAGTACGAGATATATGCCATAACCACCACCACAGCTGTTAAATACATTTATTTAAAATTTTTATGGTCATCTTTATTTCCTACAAATACTTTATTCTTTTTCCTGTTGGATTTTATTCTTCCTCCATCTCCTCTTCATCTGTCAGTGGTGCTGGTGTTTGGCTGGCCTGAGTAGAAGTCAAATGTTAATGTCATTACCCTAATTAATAAATGTAAAATATGGGATTAGAGAACATTTCATTATGTGAAAAGAGCATAGACCCTTTTCACATTTCCGGGTTTCCAAAGCTGAAGTCTTCATAGTTGGGTTAACTTTTATAGCGGTGAATGAGAGAATACATTAAATGTATATTGTGTCCCCATTTGCTCAAATGGCAAAAGAAAAACTCCACAATAGTGATTTCACAACTTTCAAAAAGAGGGGAAAAAAGTGAGATTGATGATGGAAGTGAAAAGAGAAAGATATTTTTCACATCACTCCCATAGACGCTTTATTAGAAACACCCTCACAGCAGCGGTAACTTGTTTTTTGTAATTTGATGCTAAAGTAATATAATACAAAGTATTAGTGTTATAATACATTTAAAAAACTGAAAATACAAAAAAACGTTGCAGGATTTACGATATTGATGACCATTAAAACGGGTTTTTGTGGGAAAAACTGCTGCACATTGAACTGAATATTTAATATGTCAAATGTTTGTAAAGTCATTAAACCTACACCCATGAACATTTTATGCTTAAAGCTTTACCTGATTGAATTATGTTTTTATTTTTTATTTTTAGCTGCTGCCACATTCTTTTTTTTTTGTCTTTTGGATACCATGAAAATTAAAATTAATTAAGAATTAAACTTGCATATTGACCCGGAAGTACACCCTTAAAAATAAAGGTGCCAGGAAGAACCAAAATGGGGTTTTCACAGCAATGCCATAGAAGAACCATTTTTGGTTCCCTGAAGAACCGTTTTGTGAAACGTTCTTTAAAGAACCATTTGTACTAACTCTTTTATAGTCTAAATAACCTTTTCTGCACTACAAAGAACCTTTTGTGTAATGGAAAAGTTCTTTGGATATTAAATGTTCTTCATGGAACCATACACCCCGCCAAAGAACCTTTATTTTTAAGAGTGTATGCAAACATCTTTTTGTTGTGCGCTGTTGCCCAACAGCGAATTGGTGAATTGTAAGTTCGGAGCTCCATTGATCGTGGCTTTTCATAGTTGGAGTGCATGTGCTTAACTCCGAGTCAGTCTACTCAGAGTTGATTGAACTACCTCAATTCAGCTGTTCTGAAACCCAAAACTCAGAGTTTCCCATCTCAGAGTAAGTCAACTCAGAGTTCAGGTCTAAACTCAGAGTTGGTTGAACCTCCTTATTGAAATGGGCCCCTGGGGTAGTTCAATCCACTCTGAGAAGACTGACTCTGGCTGCGTCCGAAAACCTAGGCAGCTGACTCGTTGCCTCGCTGCCTTATCAGACAATGGCTTGTAAGGCAGCGTTTGTGCATGAAGGCGCCTCACGAAACTAATTTCGGACCGACTTCTTACGCAGTGTAACCGTTGAATTACTACATTGGTAATTTCTCGCTAGAAAATGTTGGTAAAAAACAAACATTTACACACAAACTGACCAGCAAATGCGACTTTCGGACGCCATCTTTTTCCCCCCAGCTCAACTGTCACAGAATGGAAAGCACAGGATTGAGGGATATCAAAGGCAGCGAAGGATACAATATGCTGCCTTCAAAAATCGATCAGATGACGGTCTCTCTGGAAACAGGAATTGAAGCTAACCTTAGAATCGGACGTGCCTTGGTGCTGTCACATGTCTAGCCTGTTTTGGTTGTGTTTTTGATTTGGTCACATGTTCCTTTGTTCTCTTTCCCGCCATTTCTGTGTTTCCCTGATTGCCCTCATTAGTTCATTCATCCCAGCTGCGTCTTGTTTATTATCTCGTTTTGTTCACTATTTAAGATCCTCCCTGTTCATTCACTCCTTGTCTGGTCACCGTTAGGTTGTGTGTCTTGCCTGCCTTTAGGTTATTGTGAATTTAAAATACGTCTAAATCTGCATCTCCTGTGTCCTCAGCCTGTTCCTGAGCTCAAACCCGTAACAGGTGCCTTCCTGCCTTGAAATGTGGCCTCCGAAGGCAGCATTTTCCAGGTTTCGGACGCAGCCTCTGAGTTAAGCACATGCTCCCCAACTATGAAAAGCCACGATCAATGGAGCTCCAAAATTATGATTCACCATGGCAACAGCACCCAACAAAAAGACGTTTGCATACTTCCGGGTCAGTGTGTAAGTTTAATTCTTAATTATTTTAATTAAGTTAAATTTTCATGGTATCCAAAAGGCAAAAAAAAGAATGTGGTAGCAGCTAAAAATAAAAACATAATTCAATCAGGTAAAGCTTTAAGCATAAAAGGTTAATGGGTGTAGGTTTAATGACTTTACAAACATTCAACATATTAAATAAATATCATTCAGTGTCCAATGTGCAGCAGCTTTTCACACATAGACCCTTTTCACCGACGTTGACCGTTTTAACGGTCATCACGATCGTAAATTCTGCAACGTTTTTTTATAAAAAAATTTTAATACAGCGTCTATGGGAGTGATGGTAAATATCTTTTTTCTCTTTTCACTTCCGTTATCAATCTCACTCTATTTTTTTCCCCCCTCTTTTTGAAAGTTGTGGAGTTTCTTTTGCTATTTGAGCAAATGGGGACACTAAAATATATTTAATGTATTCTCTCATTCACCGCTATAAAAAGTTAACCCAACTATGACGACTTCCACTCTGAGAAACCCGGAACTGTGTAAAGGGTCTATGCACTCTGATCCCACCTGTTACATTTATGAATTAGGGTAATGACATTCAACATTTGACTTCTACTCAGGCCAGCCAAACACCAGCACCACTGACAGATGAAGAGGAGATGGAGGAAGAATATTACAATCCAACAGGAAAAAGAATAAAGTATTTGTAGGAAATAAAGATGACCATAAAAATTGTAAATAAATGCATTTAATAGCTGTGGTGGTGGTGGTTATGGCATATATCTCGTACTACCATCTGGCAGCATCCTTTCATCCCATACAGTAATCCGTTTTCAGAAAGTGAGATGATGGGAATGAGTGTCATCAATGCGTCCAACCACTGGGAATTCTAATTATGTTACTTCTAGAGGTTTATCAAGTGAACGTCATGGATCGTGTAAAAGGACATGCCATTTTTGTCATGTTTACAGTGTCCTCATGATGAAATATGAGCAATGAATGAATGTACCTGCACTGCAAAGAATGCTTTTCTTACTTTGTATTTTAAATATTTTAGATAATTTAACTTGTTTTAAGTAAACTTCGTTTACTTTAGTTTTAGATTTAATTTTTTTTTTTTTTTTATATATATTTGTACTTGAAATACGACAAAATACTAAACATTTGTACAGTTTGAATGAATGAATAAAGTATTTAAACACTGCAGCTGCTTTAAAAAGGGGGAGGAGACCAAAAGAAACTCTGGGTTTACCAAAGAACCTGCTCCTGACCAGGTTAGGTTCACTGAGTAAGTTACCCTGGTAACTGACTCTGAGTATAAGTTACCTCTCTTTTAGAAACGGGCTTGACTTACCCTGCTTTCTCAGGTTTGACATATCTCCCATTCTGAAACAGAAAACCCAGAGTTTCCCTCATTTCAGGGTTAACATACTCAGAGTTTTCACCTCCTTTCTGAAACGGGCCCCTGTATGTGTGTTCTTGTTGTCGTTCTCCTGCCTGTTTTGGATACCCTTGGCCTTGTTCTTGGACTTTCTGTGTGTTGTTTGTCATTAAATCATTCATGCTGCACTTAGATTCTCACTCAGCTTCATCCCTACTCACACATTACATTATAATAGAGAAGGGACTAATTACAGTCCAGTTTTTATGTTTTCACATTAACTCTTTCCACGCCAGTGTTTTTTAAAAAGGTTGCCAGCCAGTGTAAGCCTAGAGCCTCGATCAGCAGAGCCTCGATCTGCTTTATTAAATATATATATAATGTTATTAACACTTGAATGTGGGTTAAAAAAAGCTATATTTTGATTAAAAATCTGAGAAAATCATGGTTTTTGTCAAAGACTACACCCAGATCGGATTCAGAACGATGATCAAAACATAGAAACATTGCTTCCATCGACACCTCCAAATCTTGCACTGTATCCTGTGTTTTAATCCAGAGATTCTGTACTCTTTCAGAAGATGTGTAATAGTGTTCCCTTCCCTATAACCGTGAAAACATGGATTGCCAGAAAATTCTGTCAATGTCGAGGAAGCTTTGTGTCATAAATGATGGACACTTAAAATAAGAGTTATGCTGCCTTCACATGCTATTGAAATGATCATAAATGATCAAAAACTAGTTATATTTTTACTCAACCTTTTGTCATTCCTTTCATTCATCTTTAAAACACTAATGATAGTCTCTTATAACAGTGAAAACATGGATTTTCAGAAAATTCTGTCAATGTTGAGGAAGCTTTGCGTCATAAATGACAGAAATGTCCTCTTCCAGGAAAAGTTATGCTGCCTTCACATGCTATTGGAATTACTGTAAATACTAGTTTCCAAGTTAAAAAATTAAACATGAACGCCCTCTCAAATTTGAATTTGATACTCTTTCAGAAGATGCGTAATAGTGCCCCCTTCCCTAAAAGTGAAAACATGGATTGCCGGAAAATTCTGTCAATGTCATGGAAGCTTTGTGCCATAAATTACAGAAATTACCGCTTCTGGGAAAAGTTATGCTGCCTTCACATGCTATCAGAATTATCGTAAATACTAGTTTCCTAGTTAAAAAACTGGACATGAACGCCCTCTCAAGTCAGAATTTGAATGCGATACTCTTTCAGAAGATGCTTAAAGGGTTAGTTCACCCAAAAATGAAAATAATGTCATTATACTCACCCTCATGCTGTCCCACACCCGTAAGACCTCCGTTCATCTACGGAACACAAATTAAGATATTTTTGTTGAAATCAGAAGGCTCAGTGAGGCCTCCATTGGGAGCAAAGCAATTTACACTCTCAAGATCCATTAATGTACTAAAAACATATTTAAATCAGTCCATGTGAGTACAGTGGTTCAATATTAATATTAATATTATAAAGCGACGATAATATTTTTGGTGCACCAAAAAAAAACCTAAATAACGACTTATATAGTGATAACCGATTTCAAAACAATGGTTCATGAACCTTCGGAGTGTATCGGATCAGCGAATCGAATCATGATTCGGATCGCGTGTCAAACCGCCAAACTGCTGAAATCACGTGACTTTGGTGCTCCTAACCACTGAATCGACTCGCTGATTCGATACACACCGAAGCTTCATGCAGCAGTGTTTTGAAATCGGTTATCACTATATAAGTCGCTATTTAGGTTTTTTTTGGTGCACCAAAAATATTATCGTCGCTTTATAATATTAATATTGAACCACTTTATATATATATATATATATATATATATATATTATATATTATATATATTTTATATATATTATTTAGGAAACACAGAATAATGAAACAAACGACGATTATTTTCTTTTTTTGTCTTTCTCTTCTTTTGAATGAGCTGTGCTAATTTATTTCATTATAGAATGATATTTGTGCTTTTTAAAAGAAAATGTGTGATTTTTTTTTTTTTATGTGGCAGAATTCGACAGGCTAATAAACAACACGTTTAGGGGGGTCAGTAAGGGCATTCCTCATGATGTTGTTCATAAGGTTTTTCGTAATCAAAGTTAAAAAGTCGTTGTCAGAGAAATGGCTTTGAAAGCTTGGGTTGTGTATTTTTCCCTGTTTTATGGACATTTTAACAAATTATCTCTAATTGACAGGATTTTAAGCTTTGCTTGGGTGCACCTTGGATGTTCTCATCCCCATGGCAACAGAGATACTCCTCTGCCACTCATGACAGCACAACATTTCTGTTCAGAGCAACTCTTCATCGCCTTATTTTGCGGTACACACCACAGTAGCAAAATGATGCCAGTTACATCATATGTGATTTGCTAGATCTGATCAAGCAAATGTCTATTTATTAAGTGTATTTTAATAGATGTTTGACAAATAAATCTGAAATGTTTGGAAAAGTGTCAGTGGGAACATATCACACATTCACACATTCATACATATTTGCAATGCATTGTATCACTCTTAAAATAAAATGTTCTAAAACCTTACAGTAAAGGGTTTTGTCAGATGCTTCATGCAGTATATAGAACGTTAAGGGTTCCTATCTACGATCATTTTATGGATTTTATGTTAATTGATTAATTAATTTTGTTTTAATTTATCTCCGAATTTTATAAATTTTACAACTTGTAAACATACTTTATCACTAGAAAAAAATTGAAATAAGTCTGTGAACATTAAAGTATTACGCAATAAGGTAAGACATTTGAAGTGTTCTTTAAATTAAGTCAATAACCCTAGGGTTTTATATAGAACCCCATTGATCGTTTTCTTCTTTGACCAAACACCTGAATAGATGATACCAACTCTGAATCAACATACACAACTGCCAGATTTTCTATATATTGTAATCACAACTTGTCAAAATTGCTGAGCTCATTGTTTCTGCCTAAAATGAATACATAATGTTAGCTAACTGAAAATTTTGTATTATCTTAGAACTGTGACGTATGACATTATTTTGACAGTCACCAATACAGATTACTTTCAAAAGCGCTATACAAATAAATGTGAATTGATCTGAATTCTAAGAGTGTACAATATAATATACACTGCACGGTCGCTGTTTGGATTTAAATAGGCAAATGCTTAAAGGTCCCGTTTTTCATGTTTTTTTTTAAGCTTTGATTGTGTTTACAGTGTGCAATATAACATGTGTTAATGTTTCATGTGTAAAAAAACACAGTATTTTTCACACAATTTACTTTGCTGTTTTCACTGTACTCAAAACGGCCTGAGAATTTCCTCGTTCTATGAAGTCCCTCCTTCAGAAATACGTAACGAGTTCTGATTGTGCCAGCGGTTCCCGTGTTGTGATTCGACAGCAGCTTAGCTCACGTTGCCCGGGAAGGTCACGCCTCTTACCATAACGGGGAGATGAACGCACTCAAACTACAGCCCCTGAAGGCCAAACAAAGGTGATTTGACTCCGGGATGAAAATAACAGCGTCTGATGGCGACAAACGCAACCGAACCGAACCGAACGCAACACTCCCTCTTCTCCACGAGGGAGCAACAAGACCACGCCCCCTTTTTCGGATTCTTGTGGGCGGAGGTTAGTCAACAAACTGCTCTACTGACGTAAAAGCAGGAAATACCAGGATGTAGTCCAAACCGGCCGTTCGCTGTAGGCTTTGAAAGGGAACTTCTGTTAAATAAAATATCTCGCTTGGCATTGAACTTTGAGCTTTATTATTTTACAGGTATTATTTATGCTCTAACAGCAACATTACACACTAACTAAAGTTTGAAAAATGGGATCACGAAGAACAGGACCTTTAAGAGAAATGTATGTTGTGATGTTATTTTTATCAAGAGGAACATACATTTTTGGTCAAGATCTTGTATTGACAATGCAAGAGTCCAGCACTCTGTAAAGTCTACTCCAGCACAGAAAATGATTCTTCATGCTCCCCCCAACCATTCTTTCACAATTTGAACATGATGAATCTTGTCTTTGTCATCCTGGAATATGGCCATGATGTGTCTTCCTATATGAGCCCCTTTCACACAGAGCATTGATCCATAAAATTGCCATAAAATTGCTTGAGTGCCTTCTGTGTGAACGCAAACACGTCCCGGGATTGCTCCTGAGATGGGGACCTATAAAAATTGCCAGGATCAGTCTTGGAAGGTGTGAACAAAAACCTTAAGACTTAAGACCCTGCAGAGACATTACACGTAACATCCTGATTTCACGTATCATCGGATGAGATGTTAAACTGAGGTCCTGACTCTGTAGTCATTAAAAATCCCAGGATGTCCTTTGTAAAAGAGTAGGGGTTTAACCCCGGTATCCTGCATGGCCAAAATTTGCCCATTGGCCTCTGTCCACCACGACCTTCTAATCATTCCCATATTCTGATTGGCTTCATCACCCTGTCTCCTCTCCACCAATAAGCTGGTGTGTGGTGCGTTCTGGCGCAATATGGCTGCTGTCACATCAGCCAGGTGGATGCTGCACAATGGCAGTGGTTGAGGAGATTCCCCCCTTCCAAATGTAAAGCGCTCTGAGTACCCAGAAGATCTCTATATAAATGTAACCCCACTTTATATTAGGTGGCCTTAACTATTATGTACTTACATCAAAAAATAAGTACAATGTACTTACTGTGTTCAAATTGTAATGCAAAACGCCTTTGCTGATATTGAAGTTGGATACGGGTAGGGTAAGGGACAGGTGTGGTGGTATGGGTAAGTTAAGTAGGGTAAGGTTAGGTGTAAGGGAAGTGTCAACAGTGTAATTACAAATGTAACTACAGAAATTTATTACAGATGTAATTACATGCAGGTATTTTTTTTAATGTAAGGACAATGTAAAAACATGTATGTACACAATAAGTGCATTGTATCAAATGATTAATTAAAAGGTTAGTACATAGTAGTTAAGGCCACCTAATATAAAGTAGGTCCATTATTATTATAAGGGGCCAAGCACCAAAGGTGCGGAGGCACCTATTGTAATCGTTAGATTTCTTATTATTATTCCGCCATTGGAGTCTATGGCAGCCCATATAACAGCTTGAGGGAAAGTTATGAAATGTGGTACACTGATAGAGGTCAGTACCAATAGTAACCACACCAAATTTGGAGTCTCTAACTCAATCCCTCTAGCGCCACCACCTATCCAAATTTTCACTTATATTTATGCTCACAACATTTGAACCATAATGGCTAGAAACAAAATTATTTTTTCCTTTGATTCCTTGGCTCAAGCCAATTCGGTTGCACCCTATGATGTAATTTTTCATTATGTAAATTTTCCCGCCATTTTGAATTTTCTGAAAAACCTACTTTTTCAAACTCCTCCTGGGCCATTGCACCGATTTTTTCGAAACAGAACATCATCAGACCATGCTGACAAAAAGTTATGGAACTCAAGTTGATTCGTCAAATCGTTTTTGATAAACGCACAAAAAGATTTTATGTAGCTCTTGTGAAAACAGATGGCTGTAAGGCTGTATCTCCGCAAGGCTTTATCATATTCAGACCAAACTTGGTATGTGTCATCACAAGCATGACCTGAAGTGCCATACTTGTCCGGAGATACATAAAATGGCTATTTTTGCTTCGGAACTTCGGAACCGTTTGTCCAAAAATCATAAAAGTGGTCTTGTTAGATTTGAGTCGACTGGTATCCAATTTTACCACATCGGCCATTTTGGCTGTCGGCCATTTTGAATTATGTGCTAAAATGCTGTATTTTATGAACACATGAACGGATTGTTACGAAACTCTGTATGGGTCATCAGCAAGATGCCCTGAAGGAGCCTGAGAAGTTTCGAAACAGCGCCACCTAGTGGATATATTTTTTTCAAACGTTTATAACTTTGGGTGTGGTTTATTTTCATGGGAGTGAGTACCTTTTTTTGTCTCCTGAATCGTTGCCGAGTCCAACGATACCAGACTTGCCAGGTTTAGGCATATGGTTTGTGCAGCGTTTTTATTATTTAGCGCTTTAAAAACATTAGCTGATATCTTCGAAACCGCTTGTCCGATCGAGACAAAACCAGCGCCAGAAGTTCGAAAACATAGGTCGATAGCTAAACACTATAGCCCAAATGTGAAAATATTGATAGTAAGGGGTAGTAAAATCCAATCAAAGTCAGGTGTTTTTTCATATAAATGTCTATAACTCCAAAACTAAATGAGATATTTTCACCAAAATTGACACACACATGTATGGGCTCACTCCGAGGACACATCAAAAATGGTGGGATTGTGCCTCTTGGTGGCGTTATAATAGAACAAAACATAAAATTCCCATAGATTACAATGCATTTTTCAGTCTTATTGCCTAAAATCATCTTAAAATGTGTTTAATTGCTCATTGCTGAAGTTGATCTGACACTCCCAGCCATTTTGGCATGTCTTGTCTTCTTTGCACTTGGCCCTGATAATGGCTGCTTGCAGCTATATTTACTATTCTTATTTACGGGATCTTTACGGGATGTGTGAATGCACGAACAGAGAATGAACCCAAATCAAATGATTCCAGGACAAATCCCGGGACACATTATCAGTGTTTTTTCCGGAATCTCTGTGTGAAAAGGGCTATTGTTGTTTAAGAAATGAAAAGCTTCTTTTTAAAGTGTGTAATTCCATTATTTAGGGTTAGAAGAACTGTTGCAAAACATATAACATGCTAGAAATAATAATCACTGCAATAATAATCATACGCTCTTAAGCACACACACACACACACACACACAAAGTAAAGACATCTGGTATTTTGGTAAATATACTTATTTCAAGTCATTATTAATCATTATAATTTCACTATAACAATATAAAGTCAGTTTTAAATAAGTTCAAAATGCTCTAACTGAAGCAGGCCCAACCTACATGAAAGATGAGATGTCAGTTGATCATATTTAATGTTTTCGAGATTAATGCACCACATGATTGGCTAAAAGATCAGGAATCATGGAGTTTATGGAGTTTAAAAGGGCATATTCTAGTGAAGTAGTAATAAACCTTCGCCAGTGCATTGTAAATTATTGAGAGTAAATTATTTGACTCAATAACATCATCATTTATATTAATCGTTTATTTGCTAGAGAGCTTTCTTGCAGAGACAGATCATGCCACCATCTTCATTTATGAGAGGAAGGATGAAGAAAACCCTGCACCTGTTGTGGCACTAAATCCTGTGTACTGTAAAAAAAGAAAAAGAAAAAAGAAAAAGAAACAAAGACAGTCCTGCTGTGAGAAAATAGCATTTTAGTGAGAAACTAGAGTTAGGATCAGGGTCAGCTCCTATAAACTACAGTAGCAACTTTAAGGAGACATGGTGTTCAACTCGAATTACAGCTACAGGACTATTCATTGTCTTGGGTCACATGGGTCACAGACAATAGATCTTCTAACTGAAAAAGCTAAGAGTAATTTCTAAGAACATAGTGTTCCTGTATAATCACGTTAGATTTAGCAATTTCTCAAAATGCATTATGCAAAAGTCTGCTAAATCTTGTATCAGGTCGGCTGAAGTATGGCTGTGCAAGTCTTTTAGGGACGAGATGACTCAAAAGATCCGTTGGCAGTAAAACCAAAGCACAGGCACACCTCAAAGGCATGCAAAAATGATTTTATGAGAGCAGTGTGCATTTCTGTTAAACATCATTTGCGCAAATGCTGTTTCAGCAACCCAGGAGCCAAAAGATAATTGGATTCCTGTAAATTATGTCACATCTCTTTTGCACCTTTATGCACACTAGTTTCTGCATGATGGATCATACTTGAAATTACGTTAAAGTAATGCCAGGTAATGCTCACCCAACATGTCCTCAGAATATAATTTCTTGCATTTAACATTTTCAAAGGAAAGTGATGTCACAGACATTTACATTAGCATAATTAAAATCAATTACTATTGGATTAGTTGGGACTTTGCAGCTAACACCTGACATCTGATACAGAATTACATGATAACATAAAACGTTAAAACGAAGGCGTATTCTTGAGTCCTTCTACTCTTTGGATGGAAGGAAAGTAATTTGTATTTGTCATTTGTATGTTTCATTGGATTCAAAAGAATCAGTGGCCTGTGGCAAATCATTAGAGACCATCAGTAAAATTGGTATGTCTCTCAGACCCAATGCATCAATAGGCTATAATATTAAGTTCAAAGCAGAGTTAAGTAGCAGTTCTAAGTCATTTGTAAAGTCATTGTTTTATATGCCAAATCCAAGGGCCCTGCATTATTATATTTCGGTAAGGATGGATTGATCTTGAATTATTGATACATTATATTAATGTGTTTTATGTATTATTAAAATATTGTTCCTAAGTTGATTTTTTATTACTTTTACTATTTAATTTTTTATTAATTATTTAGCATAACCCTTGAAATGGAAAAAAAGAACTGTGTTAGGTGTGGGAGGGGAAATGTTTCTCTTTCCGCTCATCTGAACAGGAGAAGAAATGATGAAAGACACAAGCAATCATAGATACCGCTTACTGACAGCACTCATTACATACAGACATACAGAGACAGAAAAACATCAGCCAACTTACTTTACACCAAACGAGGCACAACTAGATGTGACATTTATTACAGTGTTAAAATGTATCCGTTTTTGTATTGTTAAGCAATTGTAAATGATAAGCAAAATCAGAAATCTGATTTATTTACATGCTGAATCTCCATGAAATATTACATTTTGACAATATAATATAATATAACTTGTGCTGTCAAACGATTATTTGCATCCAAAATAAAAGTTTGTGTTTACATAATATGTGAGTGTACTGTGTATAATTATTATGTATATATAAATACACACACATGTATATTTAGGAAAAATTGTTATATATACAGTGAGGAAAATAAGTATTTGAACACCCTATTAGCCCACTTAGAAATCATGGAGGGGTCTGAAATTGTCATCGTAAGTGCATGTCCACTGTGAGAGACATAATCTAAAAAAAAAAAAATCCAGAAATCACAATGTGTGATTTTGTAACTATTTATTTGTATGATACAGCTGCAAATAAGTATTTGAACACCTGTCTATCAGCTAGAATTCTGACCCTCAAAGACCTGTAAGTCTGCCTTTAAAATGTCCACCTCCACTCCATTTATTATCCTAAATTAGATGCACCTGTTTGAGGTCGTTATCTGCATACAGACACCTGTCCACCCCAAACAATCAGTAAGAATCCAACTACTAACATGGCCAAGACCAAAGAGCTGTCCAAAGACACTAGAGACAAAATTGTACACCTCCACAAGGCTGGAAAGGGCTACGGGGAAATTGTCAAGCAGCTTGGTGAAAAAAGGTCCACTGTTGGAGCAATCATTAGAAAATGGAAAAAGCTAAACATGACTGTCAATCTCCCTCGGACTGGGGCTCCATGCAAGATCTCACCTCGTGGGGTCTCAATGATCCTAAGAAAGATGAGAAATCAGCCCAGAACTACACGGGAGGAGCTGGTCAATGACCTGAAAAGAGCTGGGACCACCGTTTCCAAGGTTACTGTTGGTAATACACTAAGACGTCATGGTTTGAAATCATGCATGGCACGGAAGGTTCCCCTGCTTAAACCAGCACATGTCTAGGCCCGTCTTAAGTTTGCCAGTGGCCATTTGGATGATCCAGAGGAGTCATGGGAGAAAGTCATGTGGTCAGATGAGACCAAAATATAACTTTTTGGTTATAATTCCACTAAACGTGTTTGGAGGAAGAAGAATGATGAGTACCATCCCAAGAACACCATCCCTACTCTGAAGTATGGGGGTGGTAGCATCATGCTTTGGGGATGTTTTTCTGCACATGGGACAGGGCGACTGCACTGTATTAAGGAGAGGATGACCGGGGCCATGTATTGAAGAGATTTTGAGGAACAACCTCCTTCCCTCAGTTAGAGCATTGAAGATGGGTCGAGGCTGGGTCTTCCAACATGAAAATGACCCGAAGCACACAGCCAGGATAACCAAGGAGTGGCTCTGTAAGAAGCATATCAAGGTTCTAGCGTGGCCTAGCCAGTCTCCAGACCTAAACCCAATAGAGAATCTTTGGAGGGAGCTCAAACTCTGTGTTTCTCAGCGACCAGAAACCTCACTGATCTAGAGAAGATCTGTGTGGAGGAGTGGGCCAAAATCCCTCCTGCAGTGTGTGCAAACCTGGTGAAAAACTACAGGAAACGTTTGACCTCTGTAATTGCAAACAAAGGCTACTGTACCAAATATTAACATTGATTTTCTCAGGTGTTCAAATACTTATTTGCAGCTGTATCATACAAATAAATAGTTAAAAAAGCATACATTGTGATTTCTGGATTTTTTTTTAATTTAGATTATGTCTCTCACAGTGGACATGCACCTACGATGACAATTTCAGACCCCTCCATGATTTCTAAGTGGGAGAACTTGCAAAATAGCAGGGTGTTCAAATACTTATTTTCCTCACTGTATATATTAAAAATATATACATATAAATTATTTACATTTACAGTAATTACAGTACATGCATGCAACTATTTCTTAAACATTTATGTGTATACAAACATAATAATTATACACAGTACAAACACATATTATGTAAACACAAACTTTTATTTTGGATGCGATTAATCACAATTAATCATTTGACAGCCCTAAATATAGTATACTATTATATAATGTAATAATATCAAATGGCTATAATTATTTAACCTTAATTGAAAAACAAAAACCCTTTAATAAGTGTTGGTATTACAATCCATATTAGACTTATAGTACATTAATATTTATCATGGTCAGTTTACTTGTGAAAGTAAATATGGCACATATCTTGGCATCAAATCTTGCCATTCCCTATTTTTTGCCCCCCAAAAACAACAAAAACAAAAGCCAAATCAGTAGTTCAGTAATTCAGATGCAGCCTATACCTTATGTAAAATGTGTTACACTGATGTGACTAGACTAAGATGGGTTGTCAAGGGTTGTTGTATATTAGTGATATTAAAATATAATGAAGTGATAAATAATGACAATGCAGGTAGTTTTGTCAATGTTCCATGAAGATAAAAAAAAGCTCAAGCGTTCTACTACTGTTGCCATGGTTACCTCAGATTTTTCTGTTTATCTCCTGGTGAAAATATGAGCTTTGATTAACTTTTATTTTATAGGTTACTCAAATGTTTAACCCTCGTTGAACGGAATAGCCTATAGCCGACTCATAAAAGAGTATAGGACCCCAACCTTTTGCTTCACTACCTTTTGCCTAATTCAAACTCATGATTCGCGTTCTGTAAATATTGCATTGATCCGTAAACTCAGCAGGAGAGGCAGAAGAGTGATTGTAAATGCAGCTGGAATCACTGAAAAGCCGTCAGCGACTGCTGAAAAGCCTCTAGTCATGTGCATATATATGTGACGTCATTTTGTTGAATAAAATGCGAATACGCGCTATGAGCGACGCTCGACAGAATTTCACGAGGGTAATGTAAGAACAGCGGGGATAGATTTGCCATAGAGTCATAAACAAAAGGGACTGGTAGTAGGTGTACTTTCAGCAGCAGCAGCAGACTGCTTCAGTAGAACGGTTGGGACTTGCGTTTTGAAGTCGGACGGACAGGTAGGCTATCGATATCGTGACTGATAAATCACACGCGCGTAAAGAACTTCGGCGAATCTCAATCGTACAGCATTTGCCATGGAAACCCCTGACAACATTTCGGACTTTCTCTATGCGGCAATGTCGAATAGCAGCGTATTCTGCCGAAACTTCAGCAACAGCTCCAGTCTCGTGAACACGAACAGCTCCAGATGTGACAGGACGGATGAGCTGGACAAAAGCGCAACTCCTGTGATAGTGGCGATCATCATCACTGCGTTATATTCTATAGTGTGTGTGTTGGGGCTAGTGGGCAACGTCCTCGTCATGTATGTTATTATAAGGTAAGTAAGAGATGGCATGCAGGTACACATTTCTTTACCTGTTGCCGACGCACAAAAACATCTGGCTACATCTGAATAGCACATTTAAGGGATAAATAGTTGCTTTTAAAACTAGGCTACTTATTAGTTTCAAAGGCGGACCTGTTGAAAGAGATGCTGATAGTGCTTCCCGGCCATTAGAGTCGTTAACGGCACGTTCATTGCAGAAACTCCCTGTTATGTTGCGATCAGTCATTCAGTCAAAAACGGCCTATCAATAATACAATTAAATAATCTCTTGCTGTAGCCTAGTTCACAGGCTTATATGTTCTATATCTGATCTAAAATATGCTTGATTCTCATTTGTAAAATATAAATGCTTCTCTCAGCTCAGTACTAGCCTATTTCATATCGACCGATGAAACAGATCATTGAATGCAAGTTTCTAGTTCGTACCTGTCAGCGAACGGGAGAACAACACATTTCGTGTCATTCACATTGATTTGGCACTCAATATGGTGAAGTACGCATACTTTTCTATCACGTGTATTAAGTAAGGTTCGTTTTTTTATGTAGAAGAGCAAGCTAATGGAACAAAACTGGGCGTATGCTTCACATTAATAATCTATAGTAAAATGCAGCAGAAAGTGAATGGCTTAGTAAGAGATAGATAGATAGATAAGATAGATAGATAGATAGATAGATAGATAGATAGATAGATAGATAGATAGATAGATAGATAGATAGATAGATAGATAGATAGATAGATAGATAGATAGATAGATAGATAGACTCTAAAAAATGCTGGGTTAAAAACAACCCAAGTCGGGTTGAAAGCAATTGGGTTGTTTTAACCCAGTGAATGGGCTGTTTTATCCCAGCGGTTGGGTTAAATGTTTGCCCAACCTGCTGGGTAGTTTTATTTAACTCAACTATTGTTTAAAAATGACTGTATTGCTTTCTTAAAATGAACCCAAAGTATGTTGGAAATCAACATTTATTAATATGTTTAATAAATTAACATTATTCATAAGTTTAATGAATAATAATTCAACAATAAACATTTATTAATTTGCTTATTAGTAAATGTTCACCTTTTGATTATTATTGTTGCCTCTAGGAATTATGTGTCTGATTTCCAACGTATTTTGGGCTCATTTTAAGTCAGCCATAAAGTAATTAAATAAATAAAACTACCCAGCAGGTTGGGCAAACATTTAACCCAACCGCTGGGTTAAAACAGCCCATTCACTGGGTTACAACAACTCAATTGCTTTCAACCCGGCTTGGATTGTTTTTAACCCAGCATTTTTTAGAGTCTATCTATCTATCTATCTATCTATCTATCTATCTATCTATCTATCTATCTATCTATCTATCTATCTATCTATCTATCTATCTATCTATCTATCTATCTATCTATCTATCTATCTATCTATCTATCTATCTATCTATCTATCTATACATTTAACCCAACTGCAAGGTAGATAGATAGATAGATAGATAGATAGATAGATAGATAGATAGATAGATAGATAGATAGATAGATAGATAGATAGATAGATAGATAGATAGATAGATAGATAGATAGATAGATAGATAGATAGATAGATAGATAGATAGATAGATAGATAAATAGATATTTAGATGGAGTGTCACCAATGGAGTGTTTGTACACATGCCCATGCTGTTTCCCTTATACATGTACATATACTTCACAGCTGTCAACTGCTAAGATGATTCAGAACCGGTTTCTGTGATTTGCCTCATCTAACCAGACACACGGCAAACACATCTGACCTGATCCTATAAACCTAGGACCACAGTAATGGGCATAAGGGAAGGGTGCAATCAATACAGTAATTAAACAGATAGTGAATGAATTTCAATGAGGGGGTGAGGGCTTGTTTGTCTTAGAGAATTGTGATTAAATATCTGGCACTGTATTTCAGATCACGCACCCATTAACTACTTAATTCAGAGAAGCTGTGTCTAAGACATTGAATGCAACTTTGATATCCTTCTTAAACAGAATAATATTTGGTCAACAGTTATTATCATACATGGAGCATAAAGGCATACAGGAATCGATCGAATTGTTTTTAATTGCTTAAGCGTTGACCCTGTGTAAGGTCACCTGATTTTATTTGCTTTGTGGAGCCTCAGTGCTTTCCAAGAGTTTATGAGCAACCAGTCAGAGTTTTACAGGCAGCTGCCTACAGTGGGAAGCAAAAGAAAGCTATTGCCCAGTATGTGCAATCTACCTCTGTGATTAATGAGCCGATTGCAGTCTGGGATTGGTTTATTGACCCTCATCATGTGGTAATAAAATCAGCCTTGGGAGAAATAAAAAATATTGAGTAATGACATAAGTCGATTTAAAGATGCATAACCAGGTTTCCTCTCACGCAGTTATCCGAAGAGCCTAGGAACGGGTCTAGCAGCGAATTCACTTTGCTTTAATGGGATAGTTCACCCAAAAATGAAGAAATGCACTCATCCTCATGTTGTTCTAAACCTGTTTGGCTTTCTTTCTTCTGTGGAACACATGTAGATATTTTTTACGAAAGAGTTTTTGCCCATTCACTGAAAGTCAGTTGAGTCCGAAACAACACTGGATCCATCTTCCATTGTACGGGAAGAAAAACACTGTTTTTTTAAAATATCTTTTGTGTTCCACAAAGGAAAAAAGTCATACACATTTGGAACGACATGTGGTTGAGCAAATGATGACAAAATGTATTTTGTTTGTTTGCTTTGGGCTGAACTATTCCTTCAAGTTGGCATGAACAGAAGTCACTCCAAACTCGTCATATATTGATGCTTGGTCAGGACCCTTTGGCGTCACTTTTTAAATCACACAGGGTACCCCTTTAGGGTCATTTTCAACATGCAGGGCACTCCTTTGCTTTCAGTTGTTTGCCTTATGCGTCAAATCAAGACGCATTTAATTATTTGGATGTGTAAAGAGGAAATTATTTCATAAATATTTATATTTCTATAGATAATTTAGAGCGCCTAGCTCCACTCCTGCCCTAAACCTACTTACTTCTCAACAATAAACACGTAACAGGCTAATGCAAGTGCAGTCACAGCTATTTATTGAAGAAACTGACAAAAAAAAAAAATTCTATAAAAGTACTCGTATTGCATTCCAAATCTTCTGAAGCCATACCAAATCTTTATATGAAGAACAGAGTAGAACTTATGCTGCCTTCATATGGTATCAGAAAGATCATACGAGTTTTCTGGTTGAAAATTGGACATGAATGCTCTCTCAAGTCGTATTTACTTCTGGGAAGCTTGGGGATAATTCTGATACCCAAGTTCCTTAGTTGGGCATGCCATATACTTTAAAGGTCCCATGGCATGACATTTTTGAAAAAGTTTTTTTAAAATTAATATGAGTTCCCCTAGCCTGTATTCGGTGCCCAAGTGGCTAGAAATTTTGATAGGTGTAAACCAAGCTTTGGGTGTCTTGCTCTGCCTTTGAGAAAATGAGAGCTCAGACGAGCCCATCTGGAATCTTCCCTTTATGCCGTCATACGGAGAATGTTACCTCCCCTTCCTCTGCTTTACCCGCCCAGAGAATTTGGAGAAAACGGATTCCGTTTATCAGTCGCGATGTCAGCACAGGCTTTACAAACAGACTTTTACAATATGGATTCGACAGCACCGCCACCAACAGTGTTCATTAATGCCTGATCTGTGATCAGTGATTTCAGATGTGTAGCTAATCATTCAAGTTCACACAGACTTTCTTTCTAAATCGTTTAATACTGTCAGTCCCGCCGCTGGCCGTCTTGATGCCTTAAGCGTAATGCATCAGTGAATCAAGCCAGTGACTAAAACGATCAACTTCACATCGTTTCTGTTAGTAGCATGAAACAAATCTGTTATTTCAATTTTGATTAGATTAGCGATCAAAGAACTCTCTTTATAATGTTCGGATCTGTCAATCACACGTCGCGAGTGTATCTGCACACTTTCCCAAACTGCCGTTATAATGAATGACACTGTTATGCTGCACAACAAAGCTCCTACTGTATTCATGTCGATATTGTATTTGCTGTTAGTTGTGGTAAAAGCATTTTGTGAGAGAAAATGCGTTGCAATGACGAGATCACTGCATTCATGCGATCAACAGACTGTCTGTGTACTCAATGCTCAAGCCTTTCATGTGATGGGAATAGATCTAAACATAACACTTTGACGATTCGTTCATCTCGACAGCTGTGATGGTAAAAAAACGTAGTAAAAGTATTCGAGAGGGTTCCACATGTTACAAAGTTCGTAGAATAAGGAGGAAGAAGACAGGGTTGCGTGACTGGGACTCGAGTTTATTCAGAACTCTCAGATACAAACAAAATAAACTCGCGCTCACAATAAAACTTTCTCAGCAATCTTTATCCAGCTCTAAGGTCTCTCTCTGGTCCACATGCAGTCCGTCTCTCTCTCTGCAGACCTTGCTAAACCACGACCCCTCTGCCACATAATCTAATACTCATTTCAAATGCAAAGATGTCAGCCAATCACAACAGTGGACGTTTTCACTGAAGTCTCACAGCAGACACGCCCCTTCAAACAGAGCATTCAAGCCAGAGGGCTAATATCAGTATAGAAAAAATGCTTTTTATTTCTAAATTGTGAATTTTTTTGATGTAAAAACCATACTAACAATATAAGTACACCTCAGGAAACATTATAAAATAATAAAAAAAATACATGCCAGGGGACCTTTAAGGTTTTAGTCGCTGAAAATGATCCCACTCCATGAACACACACACTCAGTTGACTCATTTGTGGCATTTCACAATCAAAGCTGTAATAAAGCTTCTTCTGGCGGCAATTTTTGGATGCGTGTGAACAGTATCTGAGCTTGACACAAATCAATCTTTTGGCATTGGTACACTTGGAATTTTTGTTCTTTTTTAATAAATTGTGACGGTTGTCGTATCTGTGTTGTATCCTGCATTTTATATTATATAATACACAAATGGGGGTAGGGGTTGGGTTAAGTACTCAAATAAAAGAGTAATGTAAATGTAAATAAAATTATGCTTAATGATTAAATTGAAAAATCACACACCAACATAAATGCCATAATGGCAAAATTATACCCCTATATATAATTTCATCATGATGATAAAATTCCCATGCCCATCGTGTCTGTGTATGATGCCAAAAGCCATGAGGTACTGAAAAAAAGAATGTTTAAAGAGGTACCCTGGAAGTTAAAAAGTGACGCAGGGAGTTCCTGAGCAAGCATCAATATATGATGAGTTGGAAGTGAGATATCCAAGTGATCTGGCTTCTTGTACAAGAAACTTCATTTTGGGACGGGACTTGATTTTGTCTATCAAGAATTGGATGGTTGTGGTTTGCTATTGCTGTGACTTCACGCGAGTGACAGGTTGTCCCGCCCTCATGCCACTAAACAGAACACGTCATCAGAGAAAAGAAGAGATGTTGTTGCAAGCTATTTAGATTACCGATTACAAGGGCATATGAATAAATAAAAAAAAATATGCACGGTTAATAAATACTGCAATATTTAAAAAAAACAAGAAAACTGTAGGGTGGGATATTGTCCAGTGTGAATTGCTTTGTTTGTTGGATTGGTTGTGGTTTGCTATTGCTGTGATCTCACGTGAGGGTTGTCCCGCGCCTTGTGCCATAAAGCACGTCAGAGAATTTTGATTTCATGGTGACTTTAAGGTTCCCATCCCACAGTACAATATCCGCCTCCAACCACCACTGCTCAGATGTTTACCTTTAGTAAAAATTGCATGCCACATCTATTTGCACTTGTAAAGATGCTACTTCTTGCTATTTATACTTGGTGCAAACATCTACCACTATCAATGTAATTAATAAATAAATAGTGAATATGTACACTTTTAGTTTGTTTATAAGTCTATGGTTGCTAATATTGCAGAATTCAAATAAAGTATCTCTACTTCAGATCACTGTCTAAAACACACTGGAATGGACTACATACAAAAAGATCAAAAGTCAAGATCAAACGCACTTCCTGCAAGCCCTGCCTCTGCAAATTTAGTGTCACTTGTACCAAAACCAACCCTCGTACACTACAGCACTCATTTAATAAAAACTTTGAAGGTTTCTTTTCTCTTATTTATCATTTATAGAGTTCCACATAGAATTCCCTTGATACAAAGCATACACTCTAAAAAACTCTGGGTTAAAAACAACCCAAGTTGGGTTGAAAATGGAAGATTGGGTTGTTTTATGTAAACAACCCATTTACTGGGTTAAAACAACCCAATTGCTTGCAACTTGGGTTGTTTTTAACCCAGAGTTTTTTAGAGTGTATGCTTTGTATCAAGGGAATTCTATGTGGAACTCTATAAATTATAAGTAAGAGAAAAGAAACCTTCAACCCAACCCAGCATTTTAGAGTGTAGATGTTGATTAGAAAACTTTGTCTTATAAATTACTATGAATTTTATTATAAATTGTTTGTTTTTCTTTTGGTGTTAAAATGATTTTTTGAACCGACTGTAGAATGTGTTCTAAAACAGTCTGCAGTCTACTTTTTAACTCGCTTCTTATTTCTAATTTCTTGACAGTGTGGAAATTGGACCTTAAAAGTAAATGGCCAGAAGCCTTTTTTAATACATTCCATTTTGTTTTAACCTGTTGAGCATCCAGTGTTCAGGCATTTTTGCAAGTGAGAAACAGTCACAGCTTCTTTCTTGTGATGGAGAAGCTCATGCGATTGTTTACAACATTCCGGCTCTGGCAATAACTGCCTCCTTTACGAGTCCTGCAGCTAGAAGCAAATGAGAAATAAATGGAAAACATTCATCAATTATATTTCTGTAGGCAGAAGGAAACGTGAATTAGAGTAAACATTTGTACATATCAATTAAATTTGGATTAGTTTCTCATATACATCATGAGGAAAGGTTAAAAGCTGTTCTTGTTTTTACTGTTCCACAGAAAAGTACACAAGAGAAGAGGCAAAAAAAAATCAATACCGACCACAGTTTCTCTCATTTGTTTTGTCAAAAGTTTGCTTATATTCCTCCCTTATCTCTGCATATTTTCCGCTTGATTTGTGCCAAATGAACCCTTAAACATTCACTTATTAAGATAAAAAAAATCACATTACATTCGGCACTACAGAGACAATCAAAAGAGGGGTTATTCAGTTTATACTGAGCTCTAGATAACTGACTGATTAATGTTAACAGGTTTCAGACAGCTAAGGCTTTTTGCACCATTTTCACTTTATAGCATTTTAAACCAGGCTTCCGAATGTTCAGGTAAATATACGCATGATGTATACTGAGCTAACAAAAGGTACGGGAGCCACAATTGTTTATTGATCCTTGTGCAATCCTAATGGTTCTTATGATCCATTATAAAATATGTGTAAATAGGGCTCATGTCCGGAAGGAAGTTGTTTCGAGAGGTTGTATCCCCCCCAGTAATGTATTTTCTAAAAATGTAAAAAAAGAGAGAAACGATACCAATAAAAAAAAAAATACATAGGCTATTAGTATTTTTTTCTTTTCATTGTATCTCTCTGGCCTTGTTTGTATCTTAAAATAGATGCCTCTTAGGCTTACATCTGGTACTAAGATGTGCTTCGGTCGACTGAATCACAAGCGGATGACACTAAATGCAGATGTAAACAGGGTCTAAAACGGTTTGAGCTCGTCCACTTACAACCACATCCAGAAGTAGTCAGAAATACATTCGACCGGATTGCTTTAGGCCCTGTTTACACCTTGTATTAAGATCCGTTTTGGTCGATCGGATCACAAGTAGACGAGGGAAACACATACCCGTTTACACCTGGTATTTTAATCTCTTTTTGATCTCTTTTGTTAACTTTCAACCACTTCTGACCTGATTTCTTCGAGGGGAGGGTCTATGGGCAAGTAAATGAATGGACTTTTTCGGATCTTTTGATCTAATGGACTCATAATAAGCTCATGCAATTTAAATATGAACATGACCAGAGAAAACAGAAAAACATACGGAGAGCATCAGCTTTTGTTTGTGCTCGGATAGCTGCAAGACCAGGGCAAATGCTGCGAGTGTGTGTTAGAAATCAGGAATGGTGAGAGAACATTGTGCTTGCTGCATTTTACATCTTCAAACAAAACTTAGGTCTCCAGCCAAATTTGATATCCCGTAAGGCTTGCACGGTTCCCATAATGTTTACAAGTTAGGTCAGTAGGCGGAGAGTAAATCATCCCAGTCAAATGCGTTTTCGACTCCCTCTGGAAGTGGTCGAAAATGGACAAGCTCAAAATGTATCTTAATACCAGGTGTAAACAGGGCCTTAATACCAGGTTAGTAGTGTAGATGTTTATGTGGTTGAATGTGTTCGAACAGTCACAAGAGACCACCTGCTCCACCTACTGACTTAATGCATAAACATGATGGGAAGCGTGCTAGCCAGACGGGATTTAAACTCTGTTGGCTGAAGACCCAAGTTTTGTTTGAAGACGAAAAACGTAGAAAGCACAATGTTCTCTCACCATTCCTGATTTCTAAAATGCACTGAGTGTTCGGCGTGGTCTTGCGGCTATTAGAGGAGAAACGAAAGCTGCTGCTCTCCGTATGTTTTTCCGTTGTCTCTGGTCATGTTCATATGTAAATTGCGTGAGCTTATTTTTTCCATTAGATCGAAATATCTGAAAAAAATATACATTTACCCGCCCATAGACCCTCCCCTTGAAGAAATCAGGACAGCAGTTTGAAAGTGGACAAAAGAGACGGATTAAAATACCAGGTGTAACCCAGCAAACATATTTGGTTATTCTTTTTCTTTTTTGAGCACCAAATAATAAGGTTCTAGGAACATATTTTTTAGGTTTTATGTTTTGCAACCATAAAGTAACATTCCCAGAATGTTGTAGAGAGGTTGTTTTTTAATTAAAGCAAAAAATAACATATACAGATAATTCTGGTCATTTTTAGGTTATTATCTTGCAACCATAAAATAATGTTCCCAGAACGTTGCAGAATAGTTATTTTTAAACAACCTATAAATAGCTTATACAGAACGTTCCATAATGGTTATTTTTAGGTTATTATTTTGCAACCATGAAATAATTTTCCCAGCTCGTTGCAAAGTGGTTATTTTTAAATAACCCAACAGAATGTTCCCTAATGGTTATTAATAACAAGTAAAATAACCTATCAATTAAAACGTTAAAATGTAAGATAAAATATTAAGACAGGGTTAAGCATAGTGTGGAAAGCACAGAAATCATGTTTTGTGATGTGCACGCGCTTCTTCCAAATTAACGGCCATTTCGGTTTACTGCCTGACTGACATTCGTTTACTAATCTCTTTATTGAATAATTCATTTTAATTAATAGGCTATATATGCGAGTAAATATGATTTCGGATAGATTTGACACCATTATTGAAGAGAGCATGAAGCTAATCGAGAAGTTTTTGTTTACAGACCAAAAGCAGCATGTCCCTCTGTACAATTCAGTGGTAAAAAAAAATAAATGTACTGATATCCTACTTTAAGTCAAATAATCGTTTATTCATTTTTTTAATGTCTGTGAATAAATATCATATTTAAAAAAACATAAATTGTGTTGAAGTCATTGTTATTTGGTGCTGAAGAAATGTTAAATCTGGGTAGGCTACCCCGCAATAAAGTAAATCTTATATTAATCTTATTTAATCTTCTATGGTTGATGTGCTCGGGTTATTTTTATTAATTAAACAATAAATAAAAACAATATATGGTTTGTATAGCCTAATACTGATTAGGGGTTCATCTTCTAAATCGCACCTGTGTGCTGGATGATTACTGACGTACATCAGGGTAATGATATCGGAGAAAAGAGGTTAGGGGGAACGTTAAAGTAACGTTAGAATAATGTTCTACAAACCAAAAACTATAACGTTCTATTTCAATAAGAAAACTTTCCTGGATAACCTAAAAAGAACGTACTGGGAACCAAGAACTGTTATAGCTGGGAAACGGGTATGTGTCTGCCTCTATATTTTTACTGCATAATCTGACTTCTGACTTGAAATGTTTGCCTGAATCATAATCATACACTGTTTGTTCGTTGGCCAGGGGAGAACTGGCCCCCCGACTGAGCTTGGTTTCTCCCAAGGTTTTTTTTCTCCATTCTGTCACCTGATGGAGTTTGGGTTCCTTTGGGTTACTTTGGCTTTTGGCTTGCTTAGTTGGGGACACTAAATATTAACTGATCTGCCCGCTTTGACACTATATGATGATTGAACTGAGCTGGATGATATCACTGTTTTCTCCATAGTGGCTGTACAGCCGAATAAAATTCTGTTGCATTATTTTCCTGTTACCACCACGAAGCTGCTTTGAAACAATCTGCTTTGTAAAAATTGCTATATAATTAAAGGTGACATAATACTTTTACTTGCGTCTGAAAGGGAAACTGGCCCTATGTCTTATGTTTGGCTATTAGTTGTTACTGTTAGTGTCACTGTTGAATAATAAGTGCAGTGTGCGCAAAAGACAGAGACCCAATGCTGTGGAATGGATGTTCACAGGAGGATATGGAGCTGTGTTGACCAATCATGCGTGACGTTGGAATGGAACTGTTGTGCTGTGTGAATTAACTAAATGAGAACATTTGTAGGGATGAAAGAGACAGGCCAAGCTGTTCTGCAGAATCATTGAAAAAACATTATTTAGTGTCAGATAAAACCGCAGTGCTTGCCTTGGCTGACATGGTGAAATGAATATGGTGTGGTTAGTGAACTATTGTTTTATTATTTCGACTTCTAATTCGATGTCTGTGGCATTTTTGTCATGTTTTATCAGGGGTTTTTCTTTTTTTCTTTTTAATACTCGCACATCACTTGCCACCTAAAGAGCAAATACTGGTGGACAATAGCACCAGAGAATGAAAATGCATCTTGTTTAAAGCCTAAATAAATTCCAGGAGACACGTCAGCCTCTCAGAGCCATAGACTGACTTGAAAAGTTTAACACGACACTTCACATTCACCTGACTGGCATGGAAACATAAGGACAAGCTGGCTGCTGTTGTTGGGACTCCAGCTGCTAGCGCCAGCTTTGCAACCGTGCCTTAGGTAGACTGTGTCTGACATTCTAAATGTAAACGTCACCTTTGATTAGTTTTAAATCAGCACAGGCAATTCATGCATGACTCACCCAGATTAGTTTGGTTACATTATCATATTTTCCTCTGCCATTCTGAGGCTATGAAATCAGAAGTGCATAATGAAAAATAAGAAAATAAGCTTTTGAGTTATTCTTCTGTTTCTATCCCATTTTCTTCTTTTCTTGCTTTTAAAGATGAAAAAGTTGGCTGACGCTCATTTTAAAAGCTTGTCATTTGGATTGACAGCTGTGTATAAAGGCTGATAATTTGGTATTTAAACAATGCATTTTTTCCCATTTACATTCTAGCAAATCAAATAACTAGCGATAACCAACACGTATTTTCAAAGCTTTGAATATTTTGAGTCATCAGTCTTTTTGTGAGATGCACATTGCCTAGTTCTGGCAATTATATGTTCATTCTTTAGTGGAGCATCTAATTTTCAAACAGCATAAAGTTAATTTGTACCAAGTGTTTTCTTGATGTAATTTAACATAGCAATATGTCCATATCTATGAGCAGATTGCACATAGGTAGATGGTATAAAAAATCTGCACATGTTCTGGTGTTCCCTAGCAACAAGCAAGTCCTTGGTTTTTTCACAACAAAAATCTGATTT
This sequence comes from Gobio gobio, assembly GCF_949357685.1. Classification (NCBI taxonomy): domain Eukaryota; kingdom Metazoa; phylum Chordata; class Actinopteri; order Cypriniformes; family Gobionidae; genus Gobio; species Gobio gobio. The sequence continues at coordinate 31,920,208 of NC_137111.1, read as the reverse complement.
GCCTGGTTACTACACTCTCTCTTTTCTTCAACAAAAGTCATTTACAAATGCATTGTCTTTGAAATGATGGTATGTTAATTTGTTTTGGTTTGTCATCATACAATGTGGAACAGTAATATTCTTTATTGAAAGACATGACCCTCAGAGCTTAAACGGTGTCCTTTAAAAGTTAAGCGTTTCATTTGTATTTTATGGAAATAATGAGAATACTCATATTTAACAAGTTAAATATGCAAGAACAAATAAATGTAAACATTAATTTAAATAAATAAACTTCTGTTCAAAAGTTTGGGGTCAGTAAGATTTAATGTTTTTAAAATAGTACGCCAATCTTATTCGAAAAACAGTAATAAACAGTAAAATTGTGAAATATTATTACAATTTAAAAAACCCTTCAGCTGTTATAAATTCACTTTAAACCACAGCTTTTTGGGGCTTATTGCTATATTGACTGGCTAGGCCACTCCAGGACCTTGAGATGCTTCTTACGGAGCCACTCCTTAGTTGCCCAGGCTGTGTGTTTCGGGTCGTTGTCATGCTAGAAGACCCAGCCACGACCCATCTTCAATGCTCTTACTGAGGGAAGGAGGTTGTTGGCCAAGATCTCGCGATACATGGCCCCATCCATTCTTCCCTCAATACAGTGTAGTCGTCCTGTCCCCTTTGCAGAAAAGCATCCCCAAAGAATGATGTTTCCACCTCCATGCTTCACGGTTGGGATGGTGTTCTTGGGGTTGTACTCATCCTCCTTCTTCCTCCAAACACGGTGAGTGGAGTTTAGACCAAAAAGCTCTATTTTTGTCTCATCAGACCACATGACCTTCTCCCATTCCTCCTCTGGATCATCCAGATGGTCATTAGCAAACTTCAGACAGGCCTGGACATGCGCTGGCTTGAGCAGGGGGACCTTGCGTGTGCTGCAGGATTTTAATCCATGATGGCGTAGTGTGTTACTATTAGTTTTCTTTGAGACTGTGGTCCCAGTTCTCTTCAGGTCATTGACCAGGTCCTGCCGTGTAGTTCTGGGCTGATCCCTCACCTTTCTCATGATCATTGATGCCCCACGAGGTGAGATCTTGGATGGTGCCCCAGACCGAGGGAGATGGACCGTCATCTTGAACTTCTTCCATTTTCTAATCATTGCGGCAACATTTGTTGCCTTCTCACCAAGCTGCTTGCCTATTGTCCTGTAGCCCATCCCAGCCTTGTGCAGGTCTACAATTTTACCCCTGATGTCCTTACACAGCAGTCTGGTCTTGGCCATTGTGGAGAGGTTGGAGTCTGTTTGATTGAGTGTGTGGACAGGTGTCTTTTATACAGGTAACGAGTTCAAACAGGTGCAGTTAATACAGGTAATGAGTGGAGAACAGGAGGACTTCTTAAAGAAAAACTAACAGGTCTGTGAGAGCCGGAATTCTTACTGGTTGGTAGGTGAGCAAATACTTATGTCATGCAATAAAATGCAAATTAATTATTTAAAAATCATACAATTTTTTCCGTCTCTCACAGTTGAAGTGTACCTATGATAAAAATGACAGACCTCCACATGCTTTGTAAGTAGGAAAACCTGCAAAATCGGCAGTGTATCAAATACTTGTTCTCCCCACTGTATATAAATGTTCTCAGTGAGCAGTAACAGCAACAGAAGTTACAGACCGCGTAACTGGGAGTACATCGATCTAGTACAAGTTCACAGGTGGGAAGTCATGGGTTTGACTGCCGTTCCAGTGCATTTTCACGGGTAGAAGGTTGTAAAAACAAGGGTTACGGGTTGCCTGGAACACAGCATAAGACGCAACTGACAAGTGAGCACTGTCACTGTCAGGGCACGGGAAAACCCCTTTTCTGTTAAAAGGACAAGATATCGCAACAGACATTCAACAGATTTTTTATTATACTTAAGGAATATGCTAAATCGGAATGCAGGTATTACACTCGGTCACTCAATCTCTCTCTCACAATAATACAAGCTTCAATTAACAAAATCAATGAGAACAAACATATGTTTACGTTGCTAAGAGTGGTTGCTAAGGGTGTTGTGCAGTGATACGGAGAGCCGTTGGGTGAAGCGGTGATAGCCATAGATATATATTAGTGGTGGGCTGTTATCAGCGTTAACGTGCTGCGTTAACGTGAGACTCTTATCGGGCGATTAAAAAAATATTGCCGTTAATCTATTCTCAAAGTTGGGTTGGGAGCTGGGTCTATACTCAAGCTATGATGACTTTCACCTTGATATTTTAGCGCGGATGTATACCTAGCCAAATTGCACTGTAGGGGCGAGAGAACGAGTCTTCGAACCTGTGTGTATGCCTACTATTGTTGTCAAAAATATCCATATTTCGATATGTCTCGATACTGAAATATCTGAAAAGATACGATACTAATTTTCTACAGTATCGATATCAGCTGCGCTCTCCTCTCCTCTCCGACCGCTGGATTTTATCTCATGACTGCATGTTAGTATTGGTGTGACCGGTCTGAATTTCACACCAATACAACCCCGGTTTGAATTTCGCGCGGGGTTGCACATAACGTTAATTCTACTAATTCCCGCAGATTTCGCTCGCATCTGAAGCGCACACACATCTGAAGCGCACATACCGCAATAAAGCCGCCTCTGACATACAAGGGCAAAAATGAGTTCCTTTTTCCAGCTTATTAATGCTCAAATACACTCAAAAATGTCTCAATGCCCATCTTGGTGAGTTTAACGTAAACACAGACGTAACCAACTCACAGCAACAGTGTTTGGGATCCATGCATGCATCAGGTCTTAAAGGGACAGAAGTTATTTATTATTCAAACTACAAAAAGACAAACGATCACTTACGAGCACACATATTCTGAATGCCTTCGGCAGAATTCAAATGAATTCTGTCATGTTTCATGCCTGTCATGTTTCATCATTAGCATTAGCTTTTCTCTACATGCCAGGGGCAGAGAAAAAAATAATTATACTCAGAAATTCACTCAAATTGACATAGATTGAGACCACCTTCTAAATGACACGCATTACATTCCTGTTTTAACTTTTAAATAATTGTTATTTTTCACAGCTCTCTGTAGAACACATGTGTCTGTCTTCATTTCAGAGTTAGCAGGTCAATGTCCTTCCTGAACTTATGGACTCTGCTCTGAGCTGTTGGGTGACACTCCTAATTCTTTCCATAAGCAATACTGCACACCTTCCTCTAGGTTAACCAGAAGTCTTGGTTGTCAGGCATGTTGTCCGAAACACATTTATTTTCTTGGTAAACTTCCCTTGGTTGCATTACAAAGCTTCAGGGATAACAGAGATGTACTGTAATCTTGCTGTAAAGAACTGCTCACCAGCATCCAAAGTACAACATATGTTGCCAACCATCAGTGTTGATGCAGCAAGGAAGATAAATCAATTTTTAATGTGCTTCCAGTAAGTGATGTTCACAACACCAAAGAGCAGCTCCTCCACTCCACTGAAAAGACTCAAAGATCTGGCATTTCACCTCAGAAGTCTTTAATGTGGAGTACAGAGGAGCCGTGCATCCCTGAGATGCTCTTATAATTAGTCAGTGCCTTGTGGGAAAAATAAATGGTGTGACCATTTGTCTGGTGCAAAGAGCCCTTGGATGACAAGCTAATCATTAATGGCTGCTAGCCTAAATCCTTGCTTGTGTGAGACTTCCAGTTAGTGATGAATGAATCCATCCACTTCACTGTGGGGAAGGGTGTTGTGTCTAGGCATTTCCAAAAATGCTTTACAGCTGTAGAAACATTTAGAAAAACAGAATTGTTTTCAATGCTTTTTAAAATGTCATTTTCATTTCATCTGTTACAGGGAATGTCATGATATGTGTTGGGTGTTATGCATTATTAAATAAATAATTACTGTAATTTAAAGGGTTAGTTCACCCAAAAATAAAAATTCTGTCATTAATTACTTACCCTCATGTCGTTCGACACCCGTAAGACCTCTGTTCATCTTCGGAACAGAAATGAAGATATTTTAGTTGAAATCTGATGGCTCTGAAAGGCCTCCATTGGCACAATGCACGGTACACTCTCAAGACCCTTAAAAGGTACTAAAGACGTCGTTACAAAGTCCATCTCACTACAGTGGTTCTACAACAACTTTATGGAGTGACGAGAATAGTTTTTGTGCGCAAAAAACCCCTAAATAATGACTTATATAGTGATGACGATTTCAAAACACGGCATCATGAAGCTTAGAAGCGTTATGAATCAGTGAGTCGAATCATGATTCGGATTGCGTGTCAAACCGCCAAACTGCTGAAATTTGGCGATCCAAACTGATGAATCGACTCACTGATTCATAACGCTTCGAAGCTTCATGATGCCATGTTTTGAAATCGTCATCACTATATAAGTCGTTATTTAGGGTTTTTTTGCGCACAAAAACTATTCTCGTCACAAGTTATTGTAGAACCACTGTAGTGAGATGGCCTTTGTAATGACGTCTTTAGTACCTTTTAAGGGTCTTGAGAGTGTACCGTGCATTGTGCCAATGGAGGCCTTTCAGAGCTTAAATATCTTCATTTGTGTTCCGAAGATGAACGAAGGTCTTATGGGTGTCGAACGACATGAGGGTAAGTAATTAATGACAGAATTTTCATTTTTGGGTGAACTAACCCTTTAATTATTTATATTAAATCACTTGAAAAAGTAAAGTAAACGATTACTTTTTATTTTTCTGTACAGTTACATCTGGTATAATTGCATTACTGTACACTCTAAAAATGCAGGGTTGTTTTAAACCCATGTTTGGGACAAACATGGACAAACCCAACCATTGGTTTAAAGGGGTCCTATAATGCCCGTTTTTACAAGATGTAAAATAAGTCTCTGATGTCCCCAGAGTGTGTATGTAAAGTTTTAGCTCAAAATACCCCAAGAAGAGGATGGAGCTTCAAGAGCTCATGTTAGCAGCTCCAATTATCTCACGCAAAAAAAAATGTCAGAAACTGTTCAGCCTTTTATGTTCAAACCGGAGTCGGAAAAAGATGGAGAGACTCAAGAAGTGACAACATGTAGAATACAACAGGACGTTTCTGAATGGTTAGTTTATGAATTTATGTAGCTGATGTGGACTTATATCTTCAAGTCATCGATTAGCATATTCTGTCACGATAATCTATGAATCACTCGTATGGGAATTTGTGAGATGCCTACAGAGCCAGAGAATATATGTATGGGGTAGGATTAAGGGGTGTAGTATATGGTCATGCAGAATGAGGCATTAATATGTGCTTTATAAGTAAACAGCCAATATCCTAGTAATATGCAAGCCAATAAGCAAGTAGCTAGTGAGAATCGGGCCCTATCTAAAGTGTTACCAAATTTTTGCACATGGTTGAAACAAGTTTATAGACTTTTAATAAACAATTCTATTCTCCCTTTAAATAGTTAAACAGCTCAATATTTTTAGCAATTTTACATTATTTATTTGAAAGAATATTTATTTGAAAAGAGCAGTTTCATGTATGCTGATTTTGGTAATCTAATTGCTGAAGATGTAATTACTAGCTAGTAATGAACTTTTTTTGGGGTAAATAACTTTTCAGAGTTATTAACCCAACACTTGGGCCCTTCACAATTTCCTGTCATCATAATGAACAATTCAAATATGATAAAAGTTGCAAAAATTAATTTAGAAAAATAAAAATGTGAACATTAAATAAATACACTTTCAAAAGTTTGGGGTCTGTAAGATATCTCAGTTTTTTTAAATAAGTCTCTTACTCTCACCAAGGCTGCATTTATTTGATCCAAATACAGTTAAAAACTATTACAATATAAAATGACTTCTAATTTATAATATTTTAAAATGTAATTTATTCCTGTGATGGCATAGAGCTGAATATTTGTTCAGCAGCCATTGTTCATTACTCTTCAGTGTCACATGATCCTTCAGAAATCACTCTAAATAAGATGATTTGTTGCTCAAGAAACCATGATACACCTTTTTTTTAAATGGGCTTATAGCCTGCCCAAATTCATATTTGTGAGCTTTATTGTTTTCTTCAGTTTGGCCTGTGACAGTCAGCTAAGCGGAACTACAGTTATCGTGTATTTGCAGATGTCGTTTTGTCCACACACTGGCTATATTTCTTGGCAGACTGTATATATTTGGATGGACTAGACTGTGTCCTGACTTATGTATATTTCTGAGAAAGTCAAACAGTGGAGCTCTGATCTGGAAATCTTTTTTACAGGGATGGTAGTTTACATAGTGTAAATGCTCTTAATTTATCATCTCCGCTGCTATTGCAATACATCAGAAATTGTGTATCTTCATAGTCCAGATTGCCGCATGACTCATCTTGTTTATTATCTTGCCTAGAAGAACGGTAACGAGTCTTTAAAGTAGGTGTTTCTTTTATCTGGAGTGTTTACTACAAAAGAATACCAGCTGTATAAGCGTATCTAAATAAAAGTCCCCAGCATTCCCAGGAAATTATGCCTAAAGGGAGTTTTCAAAGTTTAAGAAATGAACCAATTAGACCTGCAATTTCTTGATAAAGCAGGATGCGATTTGATATACAGTCTCAGAACACCCCATTAAGGAAGGGACAAAGGCCTAAAGATTGAAAGAGGTGCTAAATATCGATATATTTCATGGAAATGAGCCATGTATCCATGAATTATGCATTATTCACGAAAAGCTTTCATGAAAAGCTTATGTATTTAGATTGACACACGCAGCCATTTTGCACTCAGTTTTTATTCTAGCTATTCTAGACTAAGTTATTGTTTAAATCAATATCTCATTTATTCAGCGATTGAAAGATCCCCCTGTTGCTCTATTATTCATAGGGTTCTCTATCAGACAATAGCATGAAAAATTACCTTCCATTTTCCACACCAATGATATCTTTCCAATGCATCACATCATGTGCCACTCAGTTAAGGCGCAAATGCCTTGTGTAATTAACTTGCTGTGTTAGTAATGTATGTAAATCATTCTTTTATGCTACTCCAACAGTAGTATTATGAAAGTCAAGGTTGGGATTACATATATGAACAATAGGGTTTCACATTTCATTTATTTATTTATTAGATTTATTTGACATGTACATGACAATTACATTGGACGAACCATATGCATTTGCTTGAGTAGTTTTAGTATGCATGCTAATTTTCGACACCTGTCCATGGGTGGCTTTTTAGAAAGGGAAAAAACTATAATAATAAATATATCTGCAAGCAGCAATTATCGGGGGCCAAACACAACAGAGGCAAACAAGGAAGCTAGCAGTAGACCAACTGCAAAAATGAGTAAAGACATTTGGAGACAATTTTAAGCAAAAAGGTTGACATCCCACATAAATACATTGAGTTGTATAGAGCCAATTTCATGTTTTGTTTAGTTATAGCGCCACCAAGTGCTCCGAGTCCCCCCATACATAAGCGTGTAAAATTTGGTGAAAACATCTAATTTAGTTTAGAAGTTAAATACATTTATATGTATGAACACAAAAAATTACCCACACCTTTTGCCACTTACTATCAAAACTGTAACATTTGGCCATTAAAATTTAGTCAATGACCTAAGATTCCGTTTTTCCAAACGGTTTACAGCATTTTACTACAACATTCAAAATGGCAGATGCCCAAAATGTCTGACAGGGGAAAATTGTGTCAACGACCTAAGATTCCGTTTTTCCTAAGGTGGTTTTGTCTCGATCGGACTAACGGTTTACCACATTTCACTACAAAATTCAAAATAGCAGATGCTCAAAATGGCCGACATGGGAAAATTGGATATCACTCGACTCGACATGCCGCCCCAGATCTAACAAGACTTAAATTATTTTTAGACGAAATGTTCAGAAGTTTTCTCGCATTTTTCGCATCTCCAGACCACTAGATGGAACTGCGCCGAAACACAGCTTATAGCCTAAGGTCATGCTTGTGATGACATGAACCAAGTTTGGTCTAAATAGATAAAGCGTTGCAGAGATACAGCCTCATGTCTATTTTTGTTAGCGCTACATACAATTCATTTGCATATTATTTGAGAACGGATAGACAAATAAACGTGAATTCCAAACTTTTTGTCATCATGGTCTGAAGATGATCTGGTTAAATTTTGGTGAAAATCGGACAAACCATCCAGGACGAGTTCGAAAAAGTTGTTTTTTTTTGGCGTGAAAATTGCCATCATAGGGTTCAATCGAATCGGCTTGAGCCACTGAATCAGAAGGAAAATAAATTTTATTTCCCCTTACAGTTCAAAAGTTATTAGCATAAATATGAGTTAAATTTTTAACAGGTGGTGGCGCTAGATGGATTGATTTAGAGACTCCAAAATTGCTGTGGATAATGTTGGCAATGACTTCTATCAGTGTGCCAAATTTCATAACTTTCCCACAAGCGGTTCTATGGACTGCCATAGACTCCCAAAACGGAAGAAAAGGAAGAAGAAGAAGAAGAAGAAGAACTCAGACGATTACCTTCGGTGCTTGACCCCTAATAACAAAACAATAACAATGCTAACAATAAAAGTAATAATGATAATACTAGTAATAAAAGGAAAAGGAAAAAAGATTACAAAGAGCCATAAGATTACAAAGAGAGAGAGAGAGAGAGAGAGAGAGAGAGAGAGAGAGAGAGAGAGAGAGAGAGAGAGAGAGAGAGAGAGAGAGAGAGAGAGAGAGAGAGAGAGAGAGAGAGAGAGAGAGAAAAAAAACTAAATAATCAAAATTATTTTCATACATAAGCTATAGAGCAAGGGCAACATGTGCAAAGGCAACATGATCAGACAATAACCCAGTGGTAGGCTATTCATGTGAGCACTGTTGTTCTGTTTTTGACCGTTGTTTAAGTGCTCTGTAAAAAGCATTGCCATTGGTCTCTAGTTTTAAATTAGTAGGTAAAGCATTCCAGAGTTTTGGCCCCTTTGCCGAAAAAGCCGACTGACCAAATGATGCCTTATACTTTGGGACAATACAGTCGCCGCTGTTAGTGGCTCGTGTGTTTGCCCTATGTGAGCTCTGACGCCTACTGACCAATTCAGAAAACAGAGGTGACACATGATTCATCAGGCATTTAAAAAACAGTTTGAGGTCATTAAAATCCACAAAACAGTCAAAGCTATGAAGGTTATGCTTTCTTAAAGCAGCACAGTGATGCCATCTCATTGGTTTCTAGTCCATAACTTTTATTGCCTGTTCGTATTTTGAAATAATAGGCTTAAATTTAGTTTGGGAGGCTTGTTACCATGATGTGATACAATATGATAGATGTGAAAATATCATTGCATGCTTGTATAGGTTTGCAGTTTGACATGACAAGTCCCTTCTAATAACATGAAAACAATTTAGGTTAGATTTAACCTTGCAGATGTACTCAACCTATCCATCAAATGCATCCATCCATCATGCATCCATCCCACCAGGGTTAAACCATCTCTTTTTGTAATTGTACTTTTCCATTTGTCTGCCCGCGTACTGAAATCATAAAAGGTGGTTATATGGGAAAAGGGGTGTTCTTTCAAGTCCATTTCTATAGTACCTTCACATACCCATTACTCGCCCTGTTCAAACTGGTTTTCCTTAAATACACATTGCATCTCATGTTATTTAATAAACACAGTTAATTGTTTGCTATTTTTATCTATTGCAGATACACCAAAATGAAAACTGCGACCAACATCTACATCTTCAACCTTGCTTTAGCAGATGCCTTGGCAACAAGCACTCTGCCCTTCCAGAGTGTGAACTACCTGATGGGTACATGGCCTTTTGGAGACGTGTTGTGCAAGATTGTGATGTCCATTGATTACTACAACATGTTCACCAGTATCTTTACCCTCACCACTATGAGCGTCGACCGCTACATCGCTGTTTGCCACCCCGTTAAAGCCCTGGACTTCAGAACCCCCAGGAACGCCAAGATTGTCAACGTTTGTAACTGGATCCTTTCATCTGCCATCGGTCTCCCTGTCATGGTCATGGCCACCACCACTACTGAGTACCACAGCAGTTGTATGTTTACCACCACATTCTCCAATGTACAGTCAATGTAAATTTCAGATATTACTGCATTGTAAACCCGAATAAGTTGGCAAAACTCAAAAAAATTGAGGCACATCGGTTACATCAAATTTTTTAAGTTAAGAAATTTCAAGTTTAAGTAAACAGAACTTGCAGATCAGATTTTTATTTTTTTACTCATACATTTTAATTGCTCTTAACTTAACTTAACAAATATTTGAGTAAGCTAATTCATACATTTAAATTAAAATGATCAACTTAAATATATTTATTAGTGGAAACTTGGCTAGCTTGAACTAGCTAATTTAATAAATGCTACCTTGTTAATTGGTAACACAATGCTTTGATATCATTAGCATAGCATAGCACTTGCTGAACGAGTATAGTAATATAGAACATTTTACATACTGTATATCTGTTCTCAATCTAATCTCATACTTCACTTGATGGAAGTTTTCATTCAGGAAGTTTCCCCTCAGGACATTTTCTCTCAGAAAAGAACACAAAATGACCATTGACAAATGTATCCAGTTTTAACCGGTTTGGCACAGACTACCCAACTAGGGTTGCCACCTTCAGTGTGGCAAAATAAGGGACACCCATTCACGACCCCCAAAAACACAAATAAAGAATAAGTCATGAACTGATTATTTCAACAATGACAACTTGACAGCTCAACAATAAACCATAAGAAAACATGAGATCAAGTATGTGAACTTGCAACAGAACACATTTTATATTATTTTACATTTGATTATGTTATTTATTTCTAAAGAACTCTTTAGTAGCCTATTTGGTGCACTTTAAAGGGACAGTTCCCCCAAAAATGAAAATTCTGTCATCATTTATTCACCCTCATGATGTTTCAAACCTGTATGAGTTTCTATGTTCTGCTGAACACAAAAGAAGATAATTTGAAGAAAGTTTGTACCCAGGCTGCTTTGGGGCACCATTGACTTCCATAGTAGGAATGAATCTTCATGTGTTCAACATAACAAATGCATTTATACATGTTTGGAATAACTTGAGGGTGAGTAAATATAATGACAGAATTTTTCATTCTTAACCAGTAATCACTTTTTTTTGACAATTCTGAAATTCAAAAATGTTTATTATTTTATGAATTTACTTAAATTATGACTATATTATTATGTAATTATTTTTCCCATTTTTATCTCAATATTTTCTTTTAAATGTCATAAACTTTATATGACAGGATTATTTATTATGTATGATTAATATAGCCTAGCTAAATGATAGGTGAATAGTAACATTAATTAGGCTATAATCTATTAATTAACCTGTAAAAAAATATAATAATTCGGTCTGCCAAGCTCTTATAATGTATGGAATATTATATTAATATATTATCCATAGAAAAAAACAACAACAAAAAAACAATAGGCCTGACAGTTATACCTTTAGAAACACGGATGTGTCTGTCAGCGCTGCTGCTTTAAGCCAGACAGTCTGAGCACCTGAAATGCTTCTCTGCAAAGTGTGCAGTTCGCCTGAGGTTCATCATGAGTTACTGGACAGACCCATTGATACCTTTTTTCTATTCAGTCCTATATCTGGAGATCCTGGGTTCAAACCTCAAACAGTGGACACGAGCTCGACATGTTTTTAAAAAAACGCGCAACTGTACAGCGCATGTTCTCGAGACTCCGGCGCCATGGCAACAAAGCAGAGTAAACATCAATTTGCTATTAGTATTCTCGACACTGCAAAATCCTTATGTGTTTATTGAACTATGTGTGGACCTATGTAAAATACGGGACAAATCGCGTTTCGATTCCGGACGATTCCGTATCTCACGGGACAGGTGGCAACCCTATACCCAATATTGGGTTACATTGACACAGCACTGGGTAGGTATGTGATGACCCAGCAGCTGAGTTACAAAAACTACCCAGCAATGGGTAAAAATGAAATAAAAATAACCCAATAAAATGACCCAGCAGGCTGAAACCAGCATTTGGGTCAAAAAAAGAAAAAATAACCCAATAAAATGACCCAGCAGGCTTTCAGTTACATTTAAGTTTGTCTAAATTGAAAGAAACAAGTTCATAGAACTCAAAACAATGAAATAATTCAAATCACTTAAAATGTGTAAGTTTTGTAAACTCAAAAGAAAAAGAAAGTTCTAAATACTCATAAAGGTTACTTTGATTGAACTGATTTGTTTAATTCGAGTTGGCTCTACTCAAACCAATTAAGTATTTAGAGTGTTAGGGTTTACAATTAACAACACACACTGGCCGGGCTAACCAATCACAGCACATTTTGTATTTCGGAAGGAGGGTCTTCATCGAAACCAGAACTAAACTGCGCTGGGGAGAGAGGTGCTGTAACAATATGTGAAAAATATGTTTTGCATGAAAGCATATTCTAGTACACTCAAAAACAAAATCAAGACTTCGTAAAAGGGCATAATATGACCCCTTTAATCTCCTCTTAATGCATCAAGAAATTTGGTTACTGTGGTATTTTGCAGACACGAGAGAAGTGTTGAGGCAGAAAAGTGAATTTAGATTTATGTCACTTCTAGTCATTTGGGAAGAAAATCATAAGATGATTTAATAGCCTCTGAGGCTGCTTAAACAATGCCTTGAGGAAATAATGACTATGCAATTGTAATGAGGTATATTCTTATTTCTACAGCGTTTTCAGTCACTGACTGCAATTTGCTCTTTCCCCACCCTTCCTGGTACTGGGAGAACCTCCTGAAGATCTGCGTCTTCATCTTTGCCTTCATCATGCCCGTCCTCATCATCACCGTCTGTTACGGCTTGATGATCCTCCGCCTGAAGAGCGTGCGCATGTTGTCTGGGTCCAAGGAGAAGGACCGCAACCTTCGGCGCATCACCCGTATGGTCCTGGTGGTGGTGGCGGTTTTCATCGTCTGCTGGACGCCGATCCACATCTTTGTGATCATCAAGGCCCTGGTGACCATTCCCAGCTCACTCCTGCAGACAGTCACCTGGCATTTCTGCATCGCCCTCGGCTACACCAACAGCTGCCTCAATCCGGTGCTCTACGCCTTCCTGGATGAGAACTTCAAGCGCTGTTTCAGGGAGTTCTGCATTCCCAGCCCCTCCGTGCTGGACCTGCAGAACTCCACGCGCACCAGGAACCCCCAGCGTGAGGGCCAGTCCAGCGGCAACACGGTTGACAGGACAAATCAGCAGGTATGACTAGTCCTGGAGATGTCATCACTGGAGTCCCGCTGCCAACCCAGTGTTGACATGAGCTCGGAGGTCACGCAGGTCACCACAGGTGTCTAACACCTTCATCTATAGGAGCTGCGGTAGGTCGAACCTCTTTAAGCATCTTAGGCCTTCCCTAAAGAGCCGTTTCACAATTTTCGTATGGAGAAAGACTGTTTCAGAAATATGATGTATACTATCTTATTGACCCCAAATAAGCTTAGCTTATTTCACTATCTGTGATGTTCACAGTCATGCATCTGATTTATCTGTTAGGTTAGTCCAGATTCAAGAACTGTATATATATATATATATATTATCTTATAGTTGCATCTTAAGTCCCCTTTAACATTTAAATGTTACTTAAAATTCTATAAGAATAATTATTTTATAAGTGAGAATTGTAGAAAGAAGAAATCACTTGCGCTCACAGATAATGTAAATGATGTAACATAAAAGTGTTTTTTTCAAAATGTTCAGCATTCGGTGTCTTTCCCTTAAATCATATTTCAATTTTAACCCGCTTTCATGGACAACGAAGCTATTTGGTTAAGCCGTCTTCTTCAATGACATTCCTTTGGAGTGATTGAAATTCATGGCTGGAAGTGACGTGCGCACTGTTCCTCTGATTTACCACGGACTTCATATAATAGCCGAACACAATAAGAAACGCCTCTTGCAACAATGGATCATTTTCATGCTTTGGTGGTGACAAATGTATTGTGCTTGTACTCCAATGCAAATCTCTTGTACTAATGTCAATGTCCAATGTAATTGTCTGATTGTCACTCACGTCAATCTGAAAATGTTTTATGCTCTAAAATAGAAGATCTGTGTGATGGTGTTTCTGTATGTTTTTATATATGCAGCATTATAAATAAATCATGCACAACAGAATATGTGTTTTAGTGATGTGCACTGAATAATTATTTGATTTGCTGTGGCTCTTATATAATGGACGAGTCCAATGCCTTAAGGTCCATTCAGAGCTTTTTAAATCTACTTCGATCTGGCACAACAGTCAATGTGAACATCTTTACCATTGCGTGGCGAATTTTTGTGACATTGACCAACAAAAGGCTACTTGCTTTGAAAGTGAATTCTGTGTGAGCTGTGCTTCAAACATCGTTACACTATTGTGAACGGACCTTTGCCGCCCGCAAAATGATGTCGACATTACTGAGTTTCAAATCAAAATCTCTTTGGATTAACATATTTCACCTAACAGAACTCTTTTTAGTAAAAGAAAGAGACCTCTATGAAAAAACTAAATATAAGACTGCTACAGCTGTTTTCAGTTATTACCAGAATCTCTTATCTAGTTTGAGACTCATGCCAGCTGTAAGGGGCCAATAATTTGGTTCTGTAATTCGTTGAAATCAAATAATCATGGCCTTTGAGCTGCCATTTCAGTCATTTTGTAGCAGACTTTCCCCCCGCATGCAGTCTTGCTGCAACACCCCGGGGAAATTAAGGAACAGAGAGCTAGTATGTTCAGGACAGCTCAGCACATAACCAAAGGCGAGAGAAACAGCAGAGCGGCGTAGAGCAGGCGAGAGGGGGGCGGCAGTCATACGGGTCATCATTGTAGTTCGCATTTAACTGTGACCTTAGGGTGCAGGGTTTTTACAGCGATGCAAGATTGTTTCATTTCCTTGGCAAATATGAGCATGTATTAAACCTAATTAAAAAGATGAAGTCCGTAATGTGAAACCAAGGATGAACATTTGGGTTGACTGTCTGTCTGTCTGTCATGAGTATAAGATAATTAAAGTTTGACATGGATTCTGTTGACCGCAGAGGAAAACCTCTTAAATACTCCTACAAAGTGTACTCAAGAGTAAATGAAACTTCAGGTAATAAAGATTGTGGCTATAGTAATTGACTTCATTGAGTCTGTTCTAATTAATTCTAAAATGCCAAGTTGTGTGAAAGCGCTTATACCCATAGTTGTTTTATGGCTCCAGGTGAAGAACACCTCTTGCCTTGTCAGAAACTATTGAAAACTGTCCTCTCAAAAATTAGAGTAGTCATACGGTTGATCCTAATATATAACAAAAAGATGCACTGCCTCCAAGTCAGGTGTTACCTTAATTTAATTACTAGTTGCTAAATTAGAAAGAAAAAAAAGTCCTTGTATTGTTCTTTCCTTTCCCCTGCAAATTTGAAATTTAATCAATAACAAAGTAATGGCATCAATTAGAGGGATCGTTTTCCCCAAAATTAAAATTCTGTCATCATTAATCACCCTCATATTGTGTTTCAAGTGTATAAAAGTCCAATTACAGAATTAGCAGAACATTCATACAGTTTTGTACATTCTGCTAATGCCCCACTGAGGTTAAGGTTAAGGGGTATGTATGAATTCATAAACATTTGCCACCAATTTGCCAAAACATAAAATAGTTACATTGTCAGTTCTTTTCCTCTCCAAACCTGTGTACTGCTAAAATGAATGAGGCTGTCCAAAAGACTGGTGATTTTCACACCCCCCTACCATATTTCATTATGAGGACAAAAGAAAAATGGTTGACTTAACTACCACTGCCAATAACTATTTTTTAATGTGTGCGCTTCCCAGATATCACATATCCACCACCACCACGATTGCCACTGACACCTGGCACTATTAAAATACAAGTGCTCTTACTGCGCTCCTATTTCCCTTTTCTAAAAATAAAAAAGATTCACACAATATAATGGTGATTCATAGAGACAATCATATCAGAATCACTGTTTTTACAGTGTAGTAAGAGAGATCTCAGATATGCCTGATAGCGCACACACATTGCAGAGATGTCTAATTAATGTGCATGCTTCCAAGATGTATTTTAAGACCATTTGCTGATCTGCAATGTGCCCCTAAGATGTTTCCTGTCAGGGGTCAATAGAAACTCTTCAATATTTAGAATGTAGGTTAAATGGCTTTTTAAAAGATGTTTATCAGATGTTTGCACACAACAGATTTCCAGCTGAATTGCTCTTTAACAAACACCTTAAACTGTTTGAAAATTGCAATAGACGGGTTCTATTTTTGCACTTGTAGCACACTCTCTTTCACTGCTGCTGCTAGTAAGATAAGGGTTTGACCACTGATATTGTAGAAGAAAAATGGGTTTGCAGAAGTGAGATCATGTCATTTCCTCTAAATTACATTAATGAGGTCAAACAGAACCCATTCAAGTGTCTGATTCCATTTTTGATGACTCGCATGTACGTTTTTTGAATGTTAAAAAAGAGAGATCTGCTTCTTCCTAAAAGTATTCCCTTGCCAGCAGAGCATCTGTGTGATATGACCAGCACAGCCTCACTGAACATGAGAAATAAACTCATGTTTTTTTAATGTAGTCAACATCAGTGCAGTAAATCTGCAGTTTCTTTATCATTATACAAAAAAATATTTTTTCCTTCAAAAAGCAATTATCACCGTTTATTATGTTTTGGAATGCTTTATTCTGACTGGTCAATTGCAGCATTTTCAAGTTCACTTTTTTTTTTTTATAGTCAATAGAGCACAACAAATTGGTACCGGGAGTAAAAATCCCATTCCATTTCTCCTAGGTGAATTGATTTTTAACAATAACTTATTAACCTTTAGAGACAGTTAAAGCTACAGGGTTGTTTCTCAGTGGTATGCTTTTGTTGAAGCCATCATGTTTAATGGTAGTTTTCTGGGTGAAAACAACATTCCCCATGATTCTGAAGAAAATTCCATCAATCACAGAATCAAAACAATCAATAGCGCCAAGAATTGCCCACCAATTTTTTGCTTCCAATCAAAGTTTGTTTGTCATGTGATTTACCTCGTATATGGTTGGTTTGGTTCATGGCTTTTAACTCTTTAATAAAGTTTTTTTTTAATACCTGTGGGAAAAATTAAAAATACTTTCTGAACAAAGGCCTCTGAAAAACATTATGACAACCTTACTTTGCAAAGCAGAAGTAGGCTATTTTCCGAGAATGTGACTTCCGAGATTTCCAAATCATTAGCCGCTATAGGTAGGGTGACCCTATTTTGATTACAGAAAACCAGGACACTCAGCCCAGCAATGAGATACTCAAATGATACTCGAAGCTTACTCAAAGATGCCTTATTAATTTCAATACATTTAAAGTATTCCCCCTCTGTATGGATAGAAAATTGTTATATTAGGGCCAGGACAGGAAAACAGGACATGTCCTGGGAAAACAGGACGTTTGGTCACCCTAGCTATAGGTAAATAACTAAAAGAACAACAAAGTGGAGTAAACGGTGTTGGAAATCGCCGTTTCCTCCCCAGTTCTTTGGTTTGTCAATAAGTAGACGCAAGAGATTCAGTAAAAGTATAAAAGTAACTTAGAAGTTTAATAAAGCAAAATCAGATCAGCTTCTGAGCTCAGGATTACAGAACAGCAATATCAGTAATGCCATACAGGCCGTCTGTAATGTCTCTCAAGGCTAAGTATGCAGTTTATATTCTTGTGTTGGTGACGCCTTTCTCCTGGTCCGATGGACACCTTTCAATGGCCTTTGATCCTCTCGACCTCCCCTATTTGGCATCTGCACACAAAATTATACCAAGCATAGCCGCTCTCCCACTGCTAGTTCAAGGTTTCAAATACTTTCGCTATCAGAGTGTACCTCTAGTTAATTCATATGGAGACTGGCTTTTTAGTCACCATAGGCCTCTGCTGTAAGTGGTTACACAAGCATATTAAAAGATTCCAAACATATTGTAATATACCAAACATAGTTATCCTTTTTAGATAACACATAATTGTCCCATAAAACATAATTATCCCACAATTCCCTCTCTTGATCTCAACGAGATCACATCTCCTCCACATGACTTTCCATATCATCCCCCCTTTGGGACTTTAGGCGAGTCCCATACCTATGCCCTCTGGTTAAGTCCTGTCCCCATAAGTTCAGCCCTTTCTTTCAACATTCAAGTCATGGCTGAATCCAGCCAGTCATCATTCTCAATCACTTCCCTCATGTGGACAAGACTTAACTGGAGTATGAGGTCAAACATCTCCCCCCTTTTTTGGCTAGAGAGGAGTAAAAGACCCCACCTCCCTAATCTAAAGGATCTGTTAGGGGATGACAACCACACATCAAATTTCAGTGCATTACATTCACTACAATTCGATTATTATACCAGGGTATCACTACTTCAGTAGATTCATTTTCAGTGACTCATACTATTAATCAGTAGGTTATATATGTCTCGTGATGCCAGAGGAACTCACAGACGCTTCCGGTGGCCTGGAGCGCTATCTGGGTTGCTCCACCGTTGCCAAGTGTACTCAGTCTTGCTTTGAGTGCTACTTGGTGTTGGGGCTGACAGCGGGTTTTTAAACCACCAGTAGAGTCAACCCAGTTGCTAAGCACTGATGTGCTCGTCGATCCTCTTCCTCTTTGGCTTGCATAGAACTTCACATCATATTTCAAAATTCCAATATAAACTTTCATATATGCTTTTTCCCTCATTCATGTGATCTAGAAAATATATAACCTTTCAAATCATTCCCTTTAAATCTTGTTGTATTATCTCGTAACATGGATAATGACCTGCTTCTGACTCTCAAATGTCCCCTCTTATTTACATTTGAAAATGTTATGAGTAAAATAATAAGAAATGAAAATAATATATAAAAATAATTAAACATTGTGTGGGAAGGGGCTCTTTTTTATAAAAATAACAAACAAAACATCCTCCTATTCTTTCTGCCTACACTACCCATTCTAACCACAAATTGCCGTCATAATATCCTGTTTCCATGGTCAGCACATCTAATGGTGTTAATCTGCTATAATCAATGCTTTTAATTGTTTTGCTAGGGCCTTTGGTTAGGTTTTTACTTGTTGGTTCTGAGGTGGGTTCTGGTTCCTGGAGTTCTATCATTATCATTCCCAAGGGATCTCTTCCCGAGACATCTACACCTAGAGTTATATATGTTTCTTTTTGATCATTTCCATGTTTCAATGAGATCCTTAACGTGTTTTTCCAATTTCCCCAACTACGCTGGTACCCTCGAAATAATTTCAGCCTATGCTGTATGTGATCTGGTTTGGTCAAAGGGCTGTTAGTGAGAACTGTCTTGGTATACCCTGGTTTTGTCATCCAATTTACATCATGCCATGTGTGGCACCATGGTACCGGTGTGGCAGAGGTGGATGGCCATAAACATCCGTATATGTCATAACCCCTCCATCTCATCGGATCTTTGCCACAATCTATCACTTGGCAGAGGTCAAACTCCCACAGTCCGTCCTTTCCCTTCACCCTCTCTAGAGTTAGTTTTGCTCCATTTTTTCCTCCTTGTTTTACCAGACTGTTACCTCTCTTATGTCTATTTTGCTGTTCCCCTATTCCCCACAGTATTACTCCTACACAGATCAACACACCCACCGTCCAACATGTCACCACCCCATGTATTTTCCTCATTTTGAGATTACCACCACCTGTACTTCTTTATCATGAAACACCCTCTCTAGTATTTCTGCTACCTTTTCAAACTGTAGTTTGTCCAGCCCACACCCAATTTTTGGAATTGCAATCACTCTTTTGTTATTCTTCGTGCATTGGTGTTTTAGTTGTTCTAGGCTGTTCTCTAAGTCTTGGTAAGTGGGCAGGTCCCTGCACCACCTCTTGGTTACTAGATGATATATTACTTTAGTACCGTGTTGAGTTCTGACACACTGTCCTGGCTGGCTTATGGTCGTGTCTAATTCTTCGGTACCAAATTTTTCACGAATCTTTTTTTACAACTCCTGCTCCTAAGGCGTAATCAGCGCTGATGCAATGAGCTATGGGTACATCTGCTGGTGTATTCAACAGATCACCTTTCCTAAATAGGAGGGCAGAGTGTCCTCCAAGCGTTTTCTGGTAGAGCTGAGTGTGCGATGTTTCAGTTTCTGTTCGGGTGTCTGCTTGGCTGTCCTGTGTGTCTCTCTGTTCCTCCTGGATTTCCTCCGTCACCTCCTCTCCCTCTCTTTGACCTTCCACAAGGTCAATTCTGGTTGCAGCGAGCGACCTGCCAGGAGGGGGACAGAACATGCAAGCAGACAAATGATACCATGTTTTTCCTTTACCTGCCAGTTGGACACAGTGTGAGGTTCTAGCAGTGACTCTCATTGGATCACTCCATCTTGGAGTTGACCATTTTCTCTTAATTTGTTTCAGCCTCACCCACAGTTCGGTTGTAGTAGGTTCAATCTCCGGGGTATTGTCCTGTGGCCAACTTTTCTGTGGACAAAACATGTTAACCACTGCACTTACTTTGTCATAATATCGAGCAGGAGTATCCAGGGCCCACGTAGTATCAAACTTTGCCCATGGGCCTGGAAATTGTCTCCCTGACATTATTTCGAAGGGGGTGAACCCAGTGGTTCTGTTTATGGAACATCTGACTGACATGAGCGCGAGTGGAAGTGCATCAACCCAGTTGAGGTTTGTGGTGGAACAAATTTTCCCGAGTTTGTTTTTTAACGTCAGATTCAATCGTTCAACCTTTCCCTGACTACTATGCCGAATCTTAGTATATGTTTACTCTCTTGTTTTTGCCCAAGTGCAAGGCGCTGATTAGTGCTAATAATTCAGCTCGCTGAGCAGAAGGGCGGTCTTTAAGGGAGCATGCTTCTATGGTTTGATAGTCTGACCCTATTTGCTGGACTATAGCGTAGCTGGCTGACAGAGTTCCCAAATCTGTCCTAAAGCAGCAACCATCACAGTAGAGGATTATGTCTGGATCTGTCAGTGGTACTGAACTCAACCCCTCCCTGAGTTGCTCGTCCTTCAGAGATCTTGGTGCACATTCGTGTGGTTCTCCCTCCCCCACCAAATCGGCCATGTTGACTCCTTGGTGGCTGTGTACTATGTGTGGGGCGGTGAGTGTTTTTATCAACTTACTCTGTCTTTTTGCTGAAAAAGTGAATGCAGATGACTGAATGAACGACACTACAGAATGTGTAGAGAGGATGTGCAATGGGTGTTTCATGACTATGTGTTCCGTTTTTTCTATCATCTTAGACAGCCCAGCTGCATATCTGGCGCACGGGGGTTGTTTTTGTTCTATTTTGTCCAGTTGTGCACTGACATAGCTTAACACTCTTCTCTGTTGGTGTTGTTTTTGATACAGTATCCCTGTCCGTTCTCAGTAATCTGGGACATATTGTCTACTGTATCCAACCAAACCTAAGAATGACAACATGTCCTTGACTTTAGTTGGTTTTAGATAAGACAGAATGGCTTGTTTTGTTTCATTTGACATACCAGTCCCAGCCCTTCCTATCACTTTTCCCAGGAACATTACCTCAGGCCTACTGACCTGTAATTTGTCCTTCCTGACTTTTAGGCCTGCTGTTGACAATACCTGAAGCACTTTTTCGGTATCAAGTAGACACCGCTCGTTTGATTCTGAAGCTATTAGCAGATCGTCTACATACTGCACCAGTATGGATCCCTCACACAATTCACATGTTTCTAACAGCACCCTTAGCTCTTGATTAAATATCCCAGGACTCAGGATAAACCCTTGAGCGAGGCGGTTGTAGGTATATTGACAACCTTCATGGCGGAAAGCAAACAGGTTCTTACAGTGGTCTGCCAAAGGAACACAGAAAAATGCATTCGCCAGATCTATACAGGTGAAATGGGTGTGCTCAGGTGTCAACTTAGCCAGAATGGTGTATGGGTTCGGGGTGGGTAGAGTGGGGGTGGTCACAATCTCATTAATGCGTCTCAAATCATGTACCATCCGGTACTTCCCTGTCGACTTTTTTAGTACAGGCAGTATGGGGGTGTTCCAATAAGAAACTGTACGACATAGAACTCCTGCATTTTCTAGCTCTCGTATTGTTTCTCTAATGCCCCCTGAGGCTTCCCTGCTGATTGGATATTGCCTAACATTTACTACTCTTCCTTTTTCTATCTCAAATTATACAGGTTCTATGTTCCAGTTCCCTACATCTCCAGATCCTGACGACCATAGTGTGTTTGGTAGGTCTCTTAACATTCGCTCGGTCCCTTCACCGTCTGGTTGAGTTATGATAACAGTTCGAGTTACTATTTGCGTTTGGTATACTGCTTCGACGTGTTCCTGAAACTGGAATTTATAACTATCCGCGGCTCTAGACATCTCCCAACCGTCTCCTATTGGTTCCCAATCAGTGGTTTGTTGTAGTCGTTTTACCATGGGGCCTAATGCTCGCGCCTCGTGGGTTGGATTGAGCAGCAGGGACACGTGTGGGGAGGATGTGTCTCCCTCTTCAAAATACCCCTGCTGTTCTTCTGTTAACTGAACTGCTACGGCTACTCCTTCTTCTCCTATGAATAAAGTTGTACAATTGACTTGTGTCAGTCTACCTTTCAGTTCATTGTTGTACTCTCTCTCATAATGCTCATCGTCTGCGGTGTCATAATACAAGGTACAGTGCCAGGGGTCTGGAGGGACTTCAACATTGTGCACAGACTTTATCCATTCGTCCCATTCAGAAATTAGTTTTGTCAATTTGGAACACTCAGTTAACCTCATCCAATAAACTTTGTCAACAACCTTTTTTTTCGACCTGTATCACGTACTGACCCCTCCCCAGACTGTCCTGAGCTTCGTAGGAACAATTTGTGGTCAGTCAATTTGGAAATATCAGTGTAATCCCCTTTGGACTGCAGAGAATTTTAGCCCCTAATTTAATCAAAAGATCCCTTCCCAGTAATGCAGAGGGCGTGTTAGCCGAGCATAAGAATTAATGGAGTAGTTTCTGTCCTGCCACCTTCACTTGTAGTGGTTTGGTCAGTGGCCATTTTTCAGTTTCCCCAGAGAACCCCCTCACTTCCTCACTTTGTGTGGACAGTGAGCCCTTCTCCACCCTTTGTAGCTGTATAGTGGAGAAGGTGGCCCCAGTGTCCACTAGGGCCTCAACTGGCTGGTCATCCACCAGTATTGTTAGGAGGGGCTCAGCCAACGCCACCTCACTGGTTCTCTGTGGGTCTCGTCAATAGGTCGCATGGTCTGACGGGCCCCAGACTGGGCTTTGTCTGGGCACCTGTTGGTTGCCATACCATGAACCTCTTTCCATTGGGGTACCCCTACCTCTTCCCCTCTGAGGTCCCCCTCTAACAGGAGCCCGTCCCTGTGCAAGGGGTGGTCCCCTTGGCCTTCTGGCATTTTGTGGGCATTCACGCCTCCAATGATCCAAAGCTCCACATATAAAACACCCCTGCTCACTAGAGGGCAATTCCCTCCTCAAATCTTGATATGGTGGTGGCCAGTCTGGAGTTGGGTCAGGGACAGGATACCCAGGGAACCCTTGTGGGCTGTATGGCCCAGTAACAGGATGCACATTGTGTGCAGGTGATCGAGCCTTCTCCTGGACCCCTGCCACTGGAAAAACTGGCAACTGGGAATTCTCTTTCGGTTTTTTCTTATTTTTATCTTTTTCCACCTCTATCTGCATTTTTAACAGCTGAGTTTTAAGCTTCTCTAACTCAGTGTCCTCCTTTCCTCGTTTATCTATGGCTCTATCTACATGGTACACAAAATGTCTCGTCCAGGTAGCATTATCCCCTCCTACCATATCGGGACTGTTTTCCATTGCCTCGACTCCAACATCTGGAACCCCCTTCATTACTGCCTGTCTAAAAAACTCCTGTTATATTTCTTTATCATCCGGAGTTTCCCCTGTTCTTCCCTCCCACTCCGCCTCACACCTATGTAGGTATGCTGAGGCTGACTCTCCGTTTTGAAGCTTGAACTTAATGCTTTGATAAGTCCATCTGGGCATTGGATATAATGTATCCAACGCCTTCTCTATTTCAGTAATGTGCTGCTGTAGGGGTGTATGGTTGGACTCATTGACTGTATCGGCTTGTTTTTTCGATTTGCTCTACCTGAGTCAGGGTCATTAGGTTTCCCCACAATGCCCTAACATCTCCTAATGCCAAGGTTGTTCCATAGGTTAATGTTATGACTTTTGCCAACCACATTTTTCCTCCCTTTGTTATATCAGGGAGTTTACTCAAAACTGCATTCATGTCTGAATGTCCCCATGGTTTGTACTCATTACCTACCCCGCCCCTGGCTTGAATTAAAGGGCACATCATTTGACATTTTTGACCTTCACCCCCTCTGAATGTCTGTAAGATATTCCCGTTCTTTCTATCTGTTTTAGACCTGGTGTTGTATCTGGGGCCGCTTTTTTCCAGTTTATCTTCTTCCTCCTCATTTTTATTCTTTTTGTTTCCGTATTCTACGTCTAGTTCATACCCTCTTACCGTAACTTGATCTCTATCGTCTCCATACTGGCTACCAGTATGGCTCCCAATTGACCCCCCCCCTGCTCCTAAAGTTTCTCTCAGGTCAATCTCATTCCATTCAGCACTTTCCTTTGTGCTTTCTATTGTTGTCATGTTGGGGTCTAGTCTATCTCCTGCCTGTTTCTGAAACTGTTCTTTAACCATCTCTTTTAATTGTCTCTTAATCTCAGATGTATCATCTGGTTGATAACAACAGTTTCCCCATGCTATTTTAATAAAGCAAGTTCTTCTTTGCAGAATGCAGGAAATAGCAGCTTTTCAGTCTGTCTGGGTTGCCTTATATTCAGTCTCATATATACTGTAATGTTTTATCTCTCGTTATATTGATTCCTATACTCTCTCAAACCCTGTTAGGATTAAATCAATGACTCTCATTATTGTAAAATGTGTATATTATGTCTGTTAAAAATGTCTGTTTAACTTGGTCACCCAATTTTGCTCATCCAACAAAATGTAATTTGATTTTAATTAACATAATCCAAAGATTCTCTGAATATCTGCAATGGATACAATTTTTATTTCTCCCAGGGATAACGAGATAAAAATTTCAGACTTTCAAAATTGTATTTTCATATAACAGGTCAATGTATAATACAGTCATAGTACCTACATCTAGCTTGTCTCTCTCTCCATATATTTCTATCTCTGTATATCAGATATTTCTATAATCCTTTTTGTTAATTATTTGGATTTCCTCAGGGAACTGCACAAACCACTTATACTAAAGAGAAAACTCCAGTGTTTTTTGGTGGCCACCAGTTTGTTCAATCCTCCGGATCAATCCCTGTTTGCAGGCCTGCTTATTCATTGAATTATCTAATAGACCGGTCTATGTCCTAACAATCTACACACAACACTTTGGTACATTCTTGATACGCGTTTTCTGTCTTGGTAGCAATGCTTCTAATACCATTTATTTATGATCTCTTCACACACACTCAATCACTCGGTTTTATTACATTCACTCTGACCCTCTCATTTCAAGAGGGCTCATCAATCTCTCTTCCTCTCTGAGCTGCTCGAGTACTGCGTCCGTTCCTACCAGGTCACACTTAAGTGACGGTCCAGAGAAGGTGCGCAGCACTCGAACTTCCCAAATACGGAATTATACACACTCGTTATCACACATACTGAGATCTTTAGACTTCAGACACTTTTATCTTTCACCACGCCGGGTTTCACAGGATAAACAGAGTTTTCATAACATTTTAACCAAGCCTGGTCAACTCTTTCCCAACCTTGCCAGGCTTTTACAACTTATTTTTTTATTTAACCTTTATCTTTCACCACGCCGGGTTTCACAGGATAAACAGAGTTTTCATAACATTTTAACCAAGCCTGGTCAACTCTTTCCCAACCTTGCCAGGCTTTTAACCTTAACAACTGATCTGATTTTGTAGGACCATAAACATTGGTACACAATCCCCTCTCAACCTGATAATTTGGTATATCCAATTATGCAGATCTTTTATGAAAAAGGTGTCTGCTTACCTTATTTTAGATGCTCTGCAGAGAGGTTGAAAGCGGATCGCCCCCCAATGATGACTTCAGCGTCGTGACAAATCCGGGTGCCCCCTCCAAATTGTTGGAAATCGCCGTTTCCTCCCCAGTTCTTTGGTTTGTCAATAAGTAGACGCAAGAGATTCAGTAAAAGTATAAAAGTAACTTAGAAGTTTAATAAAGCAAAATCAGATCAGCTTCTGAGCTCAGGATTACAGAACAGCAATATCAGTAATGCCATACAGGCCGTCTGTAATGTCTCTCAAGGCTAAGTATGCAGTTTATATTCTTGTGTTGGTGACGCCTTTCTCCTGGTCCGATGGACACCTTTCAATGGCCTTTGATCCTCTCGACCTCCCCTATTTGGCATCTGCACACAAAATTATACCAAGCATAGCCGCTCTCCCACTGCTAGTTCAAGGTTTCAAATACTTTCGCTATCAGAGTGTACCTCTAGTTAATTCATATGGAGACTGGCTTTTTAGTCACCATAGGCCTCTGCTGTAAGTGGTTACACAAGCATATTAAAAGATTCCAAACATATTGTAATATACCAAACATAGTTATCCTTTTTAGATAACACATAATTGTCCCATAAAACATAATTATCCCACAACGGTAAAACTATTTGCTCTACAAACCAATGTAATTATGATTTTGATAACTAATTGAAATAATATGATAACAAATACCAGTTTGCATTATAATGCAGCATAACAGGCTGTTTTTATCAAGTAAAATAACTGGAAGCAAATGACACAACGGAAGCCTTGCACATTCAAGACACAAATGGCCGTGTCGGCTCTTACGTTAAAAATAAGGTGGATAATGAGCCCTAAAATTGATATTTTACTGTTGCCCATGGCAACATACCTGTGCTACTCTTATATTTCTTGTATCACTCTGAAGTCTTTTCATTTCAAGGTAGCCTAAGTTAAAAGTTCATCAGCTTTCTTGACTCAAAATGGTTACTACAACTACTGATTGTATAAAAATAGCCAGGGAGGGCAGTATTGATTTTAATATAGGCCATATGGTGAGCAACCTTTGTCAGAAACTCAAGAGTCATGAGTTAAAGGGATAACGTTAGTTCACCCAAAAATTTTGTTTCTTTGTTCTGCTGAACTCAAAAGAAGATATTTTGAAGAATGTTTGTAACAAAGCAGATAGATCTTCACAATATCTTCTTTTGTGTTCAGCAGAACAAAGAAACTCATACAGGTTTGGAACAACTTGAGGGTGAGTAAATGATGACAGAATTTTCATTTTTGGGTGAACTATCCCTTGAAAGCAACAAAACGTAAACAACATGAAAAAAATATAACATGTGTTACATCATAACCTAATTATGCTAGATAACTAATCTACAGAAGAAGTAACCTGATTTGAATGAATGAAAATTTATATTGTTATTATTGTTGAACTGTTGCTAGGCTGACTGGTTTCCTGCACAGTGACCATTTGTTTCCCCTAGTGGAGTCTTTACGAGAGCCAAGTTAGATAATAATATAATTTAAGCCTAAATCAATATTTCATGTCCATGTGGCTGTGTAATAAGGCTGACAATCAGCCAGTCGTTATCATAATAATCCCCTTCGGACTTACCACGCCAGCGGTTCATCAGAGCGGAACTCTTGTCTGCGGCAGTATTTTCCACACCGACAGATATCTGAGTAACTCCTTCCGCTCCTGCCTGTTTTCTTTGCACTGCAACTGAGCTAACTGAACGAGTACTTTTAAAGGATCAATTCAATCACTTTCTCACATCTTTCTCCGTTTTTAGGTAAGTACAATAATAGTGTTTGCAAACAACAACCAACGATAGTATTGTGGTTTAAGGAGACATTTGATTTAAATGATGTAATCCGTTCAGCTACATTAGCGTAACGTAACAGCAAACGTAGTAACTTACAAGCTGATGGTTTCCGTTTGTTTTTCTGATTTGCTTTACGACAAGACTGAATAACTTTTGCTTTTCCGATCAACTATTCATGATGTAAGCTATTTATATTTATCTTTCCCGAGCACACGATCTGTAGTTGTTATTATGCTGCCTTCACGTGTTATCGGAAATTTGATAATTCCGACTTCTGAAGTCGTGATTACGAACTCATTGCATTTAACGTTAAGTGTCAAAATGTGAGGGCGTTTATTTGCAATTTTTACATAGGACGCTCGTATTTACGATAATACCGAGAGCACGTGAAGGCAGCATTTGTCCCCGCCTCACTTGTTTTTGTATAGGAACAGTGAGTGAGTGCCTAATTTCTGTGGGAAGATATTACGAATATTTTTCCGAAACTTGACTTAATATGTAAAAATTAACTCGCATCTTTAGTAAATTGGCAGTTTTGAAAACAAATCTGTATTTTGGAGAGAACCATAAAATATATTATTTGAGTTGAAGAATAGCAATTCATAATTTGTTATACCTCTGAAGGGGTTTAAGTTATTATTAAATGTTGTTGTTTCTTTGTGTCAGATTTTTCTAATCGAAGATGACAGACCGTTACAACATCCACAGTCAGCTGGAGCATCTGCAGTCGAAGTACATCGGCACGGGCCACGCAGACACCAGCAAATGGGAATGGCTAGTTAACCAGCACAGAGACTCATACTGCTCATACATGGGCCATTTCGACCTTCTCAATTACTTCGCCGTCTCTGAGAACGAGAGCAAGGCTCGGGTCCGCTTTAACCTGATGGAGAAGATGCTGCAGCCATGTGGCCCGCCAGCTGACAAACCTGAAGATGCTTAGGGCCATTGTGACTGAATCCCTACTGGATCTTTTATAAGGCTGTGCCCCTGATATGTTCATTGAGATATGCGCTGAGAGATCATACCTATATAGAGAGAGACCCTGGACACATGGGGGTTGTGGGTGCTCTTTAAATCATCCTTTTTTTTTCTCTTTTTTTTTTAGATATTTTTTTTTGTTATATTTTGTATAGGTTGTTGAACTGTGTCTTAAGAAAATAAAGTTGATATCCTCACATATTCATTGATTGAATTGTTTTAATATTTTTTATTATTACAAAAGAAATTACTTCTTTGTTTTATTCAGCAAGGATAAAGGTAAACAATTATAGTTTTACAAAAGATGTCTATTTTTTACATTTTCTATTTCCTCAAGAAATCCTGGGGGAAAAAATAGATCAGTTTTCACAATAATATCAAGCAGCACAACTGTTTCAACATTAATAATAATAAATGTTTCCTGAGCAGCAAATCAACATAATAGAATGATTTCTGAAGGATCATGTGACACTGAAGACAAATGATGCTGAGAATTCAGCTTTGTCATCACAGGAATAAATTACATTTTAAAATAGGAACATTATTTAAGAAAAAAATTATATTAGTTTTACTATATTTTTGATCAAATAAATGCAGCCTGGGTGAGGTTTTTATTATTATTTTTGTGTGAATACTTAACCTGTATTATATACACTCTAAAAAAATGCTGGGTTAAAAATAACCCAAGTTGGGTTGAAAATGGACTAACCCAGCAATTGGGTTGTTTTAACCCAGCGGTTGGGTTAACTGTTTGCTTAAAACAACCCAATTGCTGGGTTAGTCCATTTTCAACCCAACTTGGGTTATTTTTAACCCAGCATTTTTTAGAGTGTATAGCAAGTACATTGTAAGGTTGGTATAATAAGTTAATTCACTCTCAATGGGAAATCAGATCTATTTACATATACACTAAGTATGAGAGTAAAAAGTATGGAAAGTTGCTTCGATTCACTTGGGTATATTGCTCGTTTACAAGCAAATCCAGCGAATGCATAAAAAGGAGTGTTTTTCCAATGAATCAGTGCAGAGGAAAGTTGGCATGACCATAACTTCACTGATAAGAGATTTGCAGTCTTTGAGCGTGACAGTCAGCGGTTGCCACTAGCATAGCAGGGCAAATCCTCGCCAGCTGGCTCCACAGTTTGAGATATTCTTACAACAGAGTCGTTTCTGCAGTGTCAGGATCAGGAATAACATACTGGCACAGCAGATCACCGGTTGTGCTCATGCTGAAGAAGACCAGCTATTTTTATTTTAACATGAGGAATAATGCTGAATTAAGCTGTTGAAGAGCCCAGAAAGATGCCACAAAAGGAGTTGTGTATAAAAAGTGCTGAAGTTGAGCAGATGGTCAGTTTTTTTACATTTGTGTGTGGGGTTGAGGGCTGTAACAAACAACCCTTACAGCCAGTCATTACCCTTCTACACTAACAGATTGAGCTCTTCTTTTAAACATACAGTTGCTCTGAGAAAATAGCACCTGGGCTGACAACACAAAAAGGCCATTGAGCAAACATTTAATGTCCTTCAATGGTTGACGTTAACCTTGACAGCATGCGTTTAAGGACGTGGCTATTGCTACATTTAGTCAACCATAAAGCCATCACCTACATCCCTAATGGTAAAATCTCAAACAGCCATAATTTCCAGCGGAAAGCCATTCATATGAGCAGAGGAAGAGCTGTCACATGCTAGCTAAGAGCTAGAGCCTAATGTGCTTATAGATTAAAGGTCATTTTGCTCCAGTGAATCATTTATGCACAATTCATTTGAAAATCTGTCTGTCATGCTGTAATTCAATATAAGATCATAGGTTTACATTTACAAAAAAATCTATGAGTACATAAGCATATCTATGATTGAAAATGTGAGAACAGATGCCGGTACCATCTGATTAGAGGCACAAGCAACTAGAGAAGAAAAACAAGTTAAAACAAGCATGAAATCAAATGGAGTGCACTTGGCGCCAATGACGACAGCGCCAAAAGGGCTTGATGGGAAAGGTGTGACCAGCCGACATGTACAATATTTGCTCTGCGTGTGTTTGGCAGTTTTATTTCCTCTTACAAGAATAGATTATCTGTTGTATATGTAATTTACTGTACTTTTAACATGCTTGAAAGAAGGATGATTTGTAGGAGGTGGATCATTACAGATCCACAGTTAGAGCGCATACACATGCACAATGATACACAATGCATGACTGTGCAGTGCGTCACTGGGAAAACAGTTCAAGAGCACAGCTGACTTCTTAAGTCCTCTTACGCACAAAGTTTTCCTGGAAAACATCCAGTATTTACAATAGCTAGCACCTGATTGATCATTTACAATAATGGCATGTTAATACAATCGTTTTGACTTAATATTGACAATCTGGCTTCTGCAGGATAATGTCTCCTACTGTAGGAATCTAACCAGTAAAGATGCATTATAATGGCTTTATTTGTACAATAAAGTAGCTTATTTTACAATGCATCTTCATTCTTCACATACAAATTTTGGTAACACTTTAGTATGGGGAACACATATTCACTATTAACCTTTTTTTATATGCTCTGAATAATTTAGTAGTACAGCATAAAATGTCAATAAGTAGCCTGATTGTTTCTCAATTATACAATACGAATGATACAATCTTACAAAAGCTATGTACAAATGATATGTATGCTCTCTACGCTTAATAAATAATCAAAGATTATAATGAAAGCTGCTTATTTTGTTAGGATTTCATTTTGTTTTACTAGAATGCTCATTGATTTTACAGTTGACTGCACCATGAAATAAAACCGACCAGATGTCCTCGTTTCCATTCATTCGCTGCCCAAACATTTTGCATAACAAATGCACTTATAATGTTTGGTTTCTCAACCCATTATCTTCATTAAGCACAAAATAAGGCAACAGCAATCTGAGATCATTTAAATGTCATAGAGATATTAGATTTTCATACACACACTATATTGCCAAAAGTTTTGCCAAAAGTGCCTTTACATGCACATCAACTTTAATGGCATCCCATTCTTAATCCGTATGGTTTAATATGTAGTTGGCCCACCCTTTGCAGCTATAACAGCTTCAACTCTTCTGGGAAGGCTTTCCACAAGGTTTAGGAGTGTGTTTATGGGAATTTTTGACCATTCTTCTAGAAGCGCATTTGTGAGGTCATATTTCGTTGATGATGCTGGACGAGAAGGCCTGACTCGCAGTCTCCGCCCTAATTCATCACAAAGGTGTTCTATTGGGTTGTACAGGCCAGTCAAGTTCCTCCACACCAAACTCGCTCATCCATGTCTTTATGGGCCTGGCTTTGTGCACTGGCGCGCAGTCATGTTGGAACAGGAAGAGGCCATCCCCAAAATGTTCCCACAAAGTTGGGATCATGAAATTGTCCAAAATGTCTTGGTATGCATGCTGAAGCATTAAGAGTTTCTTTCATTGGAACTAAGAGGCCAAGCCCAACCCCTGAAAAACCACCCCACACCATAATCCCCCTCCACCAAACTTTACACTTGGCACAATGCAGACAGGCAATATCGTTCTCCTGGTAACCGCCAAACCCAGACTCGTCCATCCGATTGCCAGACAGAGAAGCGTGATTTGTCACTCCAGAGAACATGTCTCAACTGCTCTAGCTTTACACCAGTGCATCCGAAGCTTTGCATTGCACTTGGTGATATAAGGCTTGGATGCAGCTGCTCGGCCATGGAAACCAATTCCATGAAGCTCTCTACACACTGTTCTTGAGCTAATCTGAAGGCCACATGAAGTTTGGAGGTCTGTAGCTATTGACTCTGCCGAAAGTTGGCGACTTCTGTGCACTGTGTGCCTCAGCATGCGCTGACCCCGCTCTGTGATTTTACGTGGCTGTTGTTCCCAAATTGTTAAAATACCACTAACAGTTGACCGTAGAATATTTAGTAGTGAGCAAATTTCACGAATGGACTTATTGCACAGGTGGCAACCTAACACCGTACTGAGAGCGACCCATTCTTTTCCAAGTGTTTGTAGAAGCAGTCTGCATGCCTATGTGCTTGATTTTATACACATTTGGCCATGGAAGTGATTGGAACCTGAATTCAATGATTTGGAGGGGTGTCCCAATACTTTTGGCAATATAGTGTATATATACACACACACACACACACACACACACACACACACACACACACACACACACACACACACACACACACACACACACACACACACACACACACACACACACACACACACACACACACACACACACACACACACACACACACACACACACACACACACACACACACACACACACACACACACACACACACACACACACACACACACACACACACACACACACACACACAGCCCAGCCCCCCCAAAAAAGTAGCTGTTTGGATTTAAATAGGCAAATGCTTAAGAGTCTATGATTGGATCATTATTTTTCTATAATGACTTTTAATATTATAACGCATTATAAAGTCAAGTTTATATTATATATAAATAAAAGACACATATACGAAGATCAATTATCTCCATTACATCTTGGTCATTTTGTGTTAAATTTAGTATGTGGTTAAAGAACCACCACACAATTCTCAAAAATGATTCCAACACAGAAGACAGCTTAATTAAAAAGAATGAAAATAGGACCCTAGATCTTCTGTAAGATTTTGCTTATTTTGTATACTGTTTTAAAGCATGAAAATATACAGACATTTTAAACATGAATATATCTCTCTATACAGTGCAGATGGAAGAATTTCATGGGTACACTACACTAATCCATTTTATTTAGTAAATTGGTTCTATCATGATTAAATGAAATCAAGATAAATGTGATCTAAAATTGTCTAGTAGTGACTGAGGCGATTCCTCTTATGTAAACGCGAGAGCTTATCAACCAAGATCTAACTCAACTAAATAAAACATCTAGAATGTTAGTACGCGCTAATGTGTTTTCTTACCCCTTTAAATGCTCCTCAGTGAAAGAAATCAAGCCAATATACTGCAATATACTGAATGTATTCACATATATCATACACAGACACAGACTGTACAATTGATTTGAAATAATTTAAAAGATTCCCCAATTTCTAACTACAAAAAAAACAGACAAAATAAAAGCTGGACATAAGAGCGTCCAGCAAATTCTGTATTTGACATACAATCAGATATTATATAGAGCACCAAAATGTGCAATAATGCAATACTGACACATTCTATAATGGACTAAAATAATGGACTAGAAGCCCTTTCCAAGTTTGAGTTAAAACTATTGTTTCACTACATTATATTGCTTGCCACATGTTGTATATGTTCGGCACCACTGTATTCAATAAAACCTAAAAGCCAAATCAATGAGACACTACCTGAAATTTTTGGAACAAATAACTGATAATATTTAGGGGGAAACTAAAATGCAAGGTAAATAAACATGGATTATGTCATAAACATTTGATGAGAGTCTATACCTGAACAGCAGTTACTGTATATATAAGATATGTTACAACATGACCACATGTATATCAAGTAATCAGACTTCGAGGAAAACAAACAACACTGTAAAGGCACAACATAAATCTGATTACATTCTATTATACTGAGGGCGGTATTAATCTGGATACAGAGGAATAATGGCAGTAATAAACCTGGACACCACAATGGACCTCAACATCCATGTAATGTACAATCAACCAGATACACGAGTCTTATAAAATGTTTTTTCACATGCATGGATATTCATAGATATTACTGAACTCTGCACGAATACAGCAAGAAATATGTAATATATACAACAACAAAAAACAATCTTCAGAGCTGCACGCAGCAACGACGTAAGCAACTGATGAGTCACTGCACGCGCTCAAATGTTTCACACAGTTGTGCTGCGCCTTTAGAAAACATCAGGGACACTTTAAATTAAAAGAGTGTAAGTCTTGTCCTTAGTGTGTGCAAAACATTACTGATATGAAGAAGAAAAAAAACCCTTGCATTGCTTTATCTGGTGTGAAGGTCCCTCTCTCTCTATCTCTCTCTTTCTCTGTCTCCATTTCAGTCAATAATTGCATTCCAGGCCCATCTTTAGCCACGCTGTAGCCCCCTAGTGGCTGAAAGCAACAACCAAAGTGCAACGGGTGCCAGAGAAGAGCCGGCTGCCGCAGGGAGCCAGTCTGCTAGTCTCTCGGCAGGAAGCATGGCGAAGAGACAGGAAGAGAGAGCCTCGTATCAGCGGCCGTCCAGCACCCCCTCCACCAGGCACCGCCTCAGGGCCGATGAAACCTGCCACAAAACAGAGAGAGCAGACGCTAGTTTAGCTGCCATGCCAGCAGACAGGACACAGAACAGATCTGAGCAATATTTAGAGGAAACGAGGCATCTACAGTGGAAAGAGCAGCTGATAGGGTCTTTTTATTAGCAGCAAGTCTATTAACACGGCACTTGACGAATAAAGAGTCCCACTAGATATGTCTAACACTGATTTTTGAGATAAGGGACAAAACATGTCCCACACGCAAAAACCCTATTTATGTTAAAAAGTAAGAATGTCAACACAATAAAAATACTTGAAACGTTACATCTAAGGGAAATTTGTATACTCGGGACATTTATTGCTTATTCTTTTAAATCATTTCTTTAGTATTATTTTACTTGGAAACGCATGTAATTTAACCTGTCCTCAGCATGAGGTCACAATGTAAAACTGCCAAACAAAATGCTTAAAAATGCAACAAATTAAAAAATACACAGCTACATTAAAAGGCAGAAATCTTAAAGATATCAAACAATACAACAAGTAAATATTGAATTATATTTTCCATTACAAAATAGTTATAAAAGTTGTGTCCTCACTTCGCGTCAACTCCATCAGGATTTTTTTATAATTCTGAATAAATCAGGCAGTGTCATGGGCAGCTTTAAAGGGTTAGTTCACCCAAAAATGAAAATTCTGTCATTAATTACTTACCCTCATGTCGTTCGACACCCGTAAGACCTCCGTTCATCTTCGGAACACAAATGAAGATATTTTAGTTGAAATCCGATGGCTCAGAAAGGCCTCCATTGGAACAAGGCACTTTACACTCTCAAGAC
The DNA here is from genome assembly GCF_949357685.1 of Gobio gobio. NCBI lineage: Eukaryota > Metazoa > Chordata > Actinopteri > Cypriniformes > Gobionidae > Gobio > Gobio gobio. The sequence goes on along the minus strand of NC_137111.1, from coordinate 31,884,327 downwards.
GTCGTTACAAAGTCCATCTCACTACAGTGGTTCTACAATAACTTTATGAACCGACGAGAATAGTTTTTGTGCGCAAAAAAAAACCTAAATAACGACTTATATAGTGATGACCGATTTCAAAACACAGCATCATGAAGCTGCGAAGCGTTATGAATCAGCGAGTCGAATCAGTGGTTTGGATCCCAAAGTCCCGTGATTTCAGCAGTTTGGCTCGCTGATTCGACTCACTGATTCATAACGCTTCGAAGCTTCATGATGCAGTGTTTTGAAATCGTCATCACTATATAAGTCGTTATTTAGGTTTTTTTTGCACACAAAAACTATTCACGTCGCTTTATAAAGTTATTGTAGAACCACTGTAGTGAGATAGACTTTGTAACGACGTCTTTAGTCCCTTTTATGGGTCTTGAGAGTGTAAAGTGCATTGTGCCAATGGAGGCCTTTCTGAGCCATCAGATTTCAACTAAAATATCTTCATTTGTGTTCTGAAGATGAACGGAGGTCTTACAGGTGTCGAACGACATGAGGGTAAGTAATTAATGACAGAATTTTCATTTTTGGGTGAACTAACCCTTTACAACATTGAAGTCTCTGCGGTCACAGATTTAACATGTCAACTCCGTCATCGCAGTGTAATAGTTTCTGTAAATAGTTGTGGGATAAATCTTGCCATTTTGATATGTTTATTAAGGCAGCTACAACTGAGGAAAAAAACGAAATTGCTCCACTGTACAACACGTGATTAAGGTGGAAAAACATTCAATTTTGTCAACTCTGTCAGACATCAACTCTGTCAGGTTTTATGTCTGATAGTTGACAAAAAGTCTGTGTATAGTGTGATTTAATACGTTTTTTGCATATGGGGAATTCTTCTAATGCCGTTTCATGATTCTATTTACATATACTATATATTTGGCCTCAGCTCAATCTTTACCAGGTGAAGGTTTTTGTTCATTTTGAAAGAAATGTCTTAACATTTTTACACAATAAATTGAAAAAAATAATAAAACATCAATGGAACTACATGATATTGCGTCTCAATTACCTAAGAACATTGCTAATATATGTTTAATATTAAAAGGAGGGAGGATAATTAAGGAATTTAGAAACCGGGTTGTTCATAATAGTGTGAAAACAAACAAAAAATAAACAGAGAATGTATTTTATGATTTAGATCCTTTACTGAACACCAGTATTACATAACTGAAGACTTTACATTGTTTTTGGATGGATTACATTAAATTTGCATGCTTTTTAGTGTGTCTGACGGAGTTGACACAAATTAAGTTATGGACTAAATCAGTGGTTCTCAAAGTGTGGTACAAGTACCACTAGTGGTACTCAGGCTGCCTCAAGTGGTACGCAGAGAAACACTAAATAAATTAATGTTAAAACACATACATTTTAATTTAATCTTTGAGTAAAGTTTTTGTTTTACATTTAAGTACAGTACAGTTTTAATTTAACTTTACAACATATATTAATTTTATGATTATTTAATTATTTTATTTACCTGTATGTAAGCACAGTGCAGTGTTAATGTACAAACAGCGTATTTACAATGTTAAAGTGTCTGACAACAATAAATATTCTTATTACGAATAAACTGCCTAGTTTTTTAACTGTGCAGAGCTATAGCTGAATAGTTAGGCCTACTACGCTACTGTAGTTGGTCATCATGGTGGTACTTGGACAGCCAAATATTTTCTGAGGTGGTACTTGGTATAAAAAGTTTGAGAACCACTGGACTAAATAAATACATTTCTTTAGAAAAAATATTTAGAATGTTTCCCTTCCATGGTACATTATCTGAGACCTTTGTCTACAAAAATACAAATTTTTTAATAATGTAGTGTTAGTTTTTATTTTGTAACATTTTAAAACATGTTTTGTCCCTTATCTCAAGAATCATTGCTAACACATCAGATAATGTAACTGTTCTTAGTCTATCCATTTCCACAAGCCTGAACCCATTCAGGGTGATCTGCAAAACGACTATGATGATAATCAGCCAATCATAGTGCTATGGAGGCACTACCTCCCATTACGGGACTTTTCACTGTACTTCAGCGTTACCCCATCATACTCACACCACACTTTAGGACCTTAAAGAGAATCATTTACTCACCCTGATGTCATTTCAAACCTTTCTTTCTTGAGCACAAAATAATATATTTTGAAGAATGTTGATAACCAAACCGTTTCAGTTCATACAATGGAAGTTAATGGCAACCGTAACAGTTTGGTTATCAACATTCATCAAAATATCTTTCTTTTGTGTTCGGCAGAAGAAGAAAAATACAGGCTTGGAAAAACATCCAGTGATTAAAAATTCCCCGTTGCTTATTCAAAACAATAAGAAAGGCATAGCTTGATGATGGAATCATGGGAGTTGTTGTCTTCAACTCCACAGCCGATGGAAAGCAATCCGATGAGACTCAGGCAGAAATCATGCTCATGGACGAGCTAATGTTTTTATAATACATAAGAGCTAACGTTTTATTAACATTACTGTGGTATAAAGCAGGGCAGGGAGCCTGGGATAATTTATATTTGTTGCTGTTTTTATTGAGCTTATATGCCTCCTTTCATTGTCCAGGTTTATTTTACAATAAAAGGTACGTTCAACATCAGCCTCCTTCTTCCTTGAACATTGTTAGTTACATTTGATCACTTAAATGCACATTATTTTATTTCATTCTAATGAAGTGCTGAATTACTACTCATGCATTGTAGGGTAACTCAGCGCTGTTTTACTTGGCCAAATCGAGTGTTTTGAAAGTTAGAACGTTACTACTGTGGCTGGTATGAGACCACACTGCAGATCAATATTAGAAAATCGTATTAATAAAAGCTAAATGAATCGTGTTGCATGGCATGCAGTTAATTTTAAAATATATTTTATGGTGGAGAAAATGCTGTATTACTGTTACAACAAATAAAGCTCTTTCTGGATATGCTGTTAGCCACTTGACAAAATAGTGTTGTCTCTGAGGCATGGTACAAACTCGCGGTAAGTCAAGAAAACAAGAGATTCAAACAATAAGACTAATCGTGTTGAGCCATAACAAATTATATTTTTCTGTCGATAAAGGTATCCAAATGGTTTCTCACCTGTCTAATAAAACACATAATATATTAAAGTGTCTTTATTGTTTCCATGGAGGGTAGCATGGATATGACGCATTGACAGGTGACGCAATGACACGGTCTGTAACACTGGTTAAAATAGCCGATTTGTCTGTATTTAAACATTACTGGAAACATTTGGGATAACGCAAGTACACAAGTCAACAAAATATATAAAAATGTGTCTTGTGTGTTTTTTTTTTTAATCCAAAAATGTTCCATATTGTGCCTTTAAGAGGACCCTTTTCTGTGGGAATTGCCACACTCTGTCCACACTCAGTCAGTTTGAGATGAAGGCTGATGTTCAATTATTATGGAAATAAAACAATATACTGACTTCTAATGAAACTTTCTGTAATGACTATTCAATGCTTTATCTCCCACCACTATAGTCAATAACCTTTCATCCTTCTGATCAGGCTTCTAGTAATACACAAACGTACCTGGTAAACTGTTTGCTTTCTTCATGGACTTCCATTTCTTTGCTTTTAAATTCATTAAGTTCTTTACGTATAGCAGCCTGTGACAAGAAAAAAGCCATTAGTGACTATGTGATCAATGTTGAAAACAGTTGTGCTCCTTCAAAACTCTTTTCAGGATTCTTTGATGAATAGAAAGTTCAAAAGAACAACATTTATTTGAAATAAAAATCTTTTGAAACATTATACATATTTTTACTGTGATTTCTGATCAATTTAATGTGCCCATGCCAAATAAAACTATTTTCTTTAAAAAAAAAAAAATGTTTTGATCGGTAGTGTACATTTAAAAAATACACTATTTACATTATAATTATATAATATGTAAATGTATTGTTTTATGACCACACAAGTATTTATTAAATTACCATAGTTTAATGCACCAGTCACATGCCCAGTAGGTGGCATCAGTGACCATACAAAATAATTTTCAAAAGAATTGGCAAAAGATTTTCCAATATTGATGCAATATTCCCCAAATTTTATATGAGAGGAAATTATATATCTTTAAACATCTTAAGCACCATCAACCGTATAATATAAACTATGCATTTAACAATATAGACAGGTAGTAAATGTAACATGTTTATTACTCCTAAATCGTAAAGGAGAATTTGTATAGAATGAAAATGTGTAATTTACTTTGGAACACAATATTTATTTATTTTCTCCATGCAGATTTTGTCCATAAAATTCCAAAAAAGGACACGATAAGCTCTATAAAAGCATTATAAATCCATAAAACTTTGTTCAAAAACAACAACAAAAACAGGCTGATAACAGGCTTAGAATAACATGAGGGTAAATATTTACATAATTTAAAAAAAAAAAAGAATAATCCATTTTGGGAAAACTATTAAAGCATTTGTGCTTTGAAATGTGTAAAAATCATCTAAAAGATCAGTAACACTTCAGTTAACATTAGTTAAACACTTTAGTTAACGTGAACTAAGAATTAACAATATTTCTACAGAATTTATTAATCTAAATTTCACCATTTACTAATACATTATTAAAATCAAAAGTTGTATTTGTTAACATTAGTGCACTATGAGCTAACATGAACAAACACAATAACTGACGATATTTAACAAAGATTTATAAATACTGTAACAAATTAATTGTTCATGTTAGTTAATACATTAACAAATGAGACTTTACTATGAAGTGTCACCAAAAGATCTTTAAATCTATATAAGTGATAAATTAAGTAAGTCTAAATCTATTAGCTTAAGTATTTATTCAGAAAAGAAACATTCAAATGTTTAATTGAATAGATTATAAGTTAAATAAAACAAACAAACACTAATTTAGTTGTTTTAGCGCTAAAACATTATCTACCCTTTTTTAATCCTCTGAACAATTCTGTTATTTACAATGGGAAAAATTATGCTCCAACAATTGCAGATTGTGCATATGTGTCTTTAAAATTCTATGCAGCACAGCATGCAAAATTTAAAGCAATAGTAGGAGAGAGGAATGGCTTACTTTGTCTGCAGGGGTCAACCTGGTCCAGGGCTTGTCAGCACGCCGATCATAGTCTTTTGCTTCTGTGACCTCCACATATTCATTGAACCGCAAAATTCTACGTGCCACCAGCTCTGCGACTGTGGGCCGGACGCTGAGCTACAGACACAGAGCATTTCCTTTAGTCACCTCGAAAAGGAGTTAAACATGCTCCTAGTAATACCTTACGTGCGTGAAACAATTCTCTTTGATAATGAAGCACATAATGGTGGATGCGACTGATTTTACAAGAGAAAATATTTAGTGGATTATATACCTGCAGTCATTTGTATAAAAAGCTCTGTCCATTATTGCAGTTTCAGAGAGAACAGGTCCATTTTGAGGAAATCTTTGTAAATGACCATTGATCCAATTTATAGATCTAGTCTATCCACCCATTTAAATGCTTTGCCCTGATTCTCTCCATAATATAGGGCATTAGAAGCATACTAAATTAGAAAGCCCTAATTAGACTGGCCACCACTTCACAATACGTCAGGAATGTAAATCTCTTCCTTACTTCCCACAACACCTCATGCATTGCAATTAAGAGTTAGCCAGTGGGTTGCAGACATGATCAAATCGACTCTTTAAATCGAATTTCACAATAGCAGAGGAACGTCTTAAAATATTAAATAATAAATTCAAGTAAAATGCCATTTAGTCAAGTTGATATCCTGCTCAAGTGATGTATTGAGAGACTACACTCATATTTTACTTTTATTTTAATTCCTTGTAAGGCCAGCAGATGGTGCAATGTCCAACAATCGCCCATTTTTACTAGATGATGTCACAGTGATCATTTTGATTAATGATGATTCATAACTTCATGCAGCATTATGCTAAAGTAACAGGTTAAGTGTTATTTGAAATTAGAGCAATACATGAAAAGTATACCTTTAATCTTTCAATATCTGACATCTAATTTCTATGGAAGATTATACCTGCCACATGAGAAAAAAATCATGCTTTGGTAAATTACAATTATCACATAAATTGAAATTATGACAAACTAATTCATAAATATAAGATTAAAAAGGTTGAAATTATGAGATAAAATGTAAATTGTGACAGAAAATTCTCTCTCAATTAGAACGTGGCATAATTCTGATTTACCAAAGCAAGATTGTATTTCTTATGTGGTGGAAAAGGGTTTCCATATATTTCTGATAGATTGAACAAATGAGAATTTAACTGTCTCAAAGAAAACTAGTCGATTGCAGAAGGTTGTACCTTTCGGGATAGTCTTCTTTTAATCTCCTGCTTGGCCTCTTGTTCTTCTTCCTCATTTTTCTCTAAAGGGATATAAGAAAGTTGACTTTGTTAGTTTTCATCCTATCCAATGACCGATATTTGCTCTGAATTTTAAATATTAAATATTTGACAATTATTGCAAAACAGAAAATATAACTTTCCATTTTAGCACAACCAAGGTCATTCAAGACTAAATGACATGTATCCGACAATGTTGATTTTTAGTGCTTTTTGTCAGCAAGTGATCAGAGTGCAGTGAAAACCAGCTTAGTCTAGAACGAAAGCATTGGTCACTGATGGGTCCAAAATATGTTTGTGTAACACTGGCCAAATACTGTATATGCCATGGGACAATGAGCATTTCATAAGGATTCCTTATTTATCCTACGCTAACTTATTACCTTAAAGGGTTAGTTCACCCAAAAATGAAAATGATGTATTTCATTTCTCACCCTCATGTCATTCCAAAACCGTAAGATCTTTGTTCATCCTTTGGCCCAGAAAGGTAGTAAAAAATAGTCCATATGACTCCAGTGGTACAACCTTAATTTTAATGAAGCAACCAGAGAAAAACAAGCGGAGAAAAAAAAGAAGAAAAAAAAATCACTATTCAACAATTTCTTCACGTCTGTGTCAGTCTGCTACACTGTTGATGTAGTAAATACAGTGCAGCGCTTCAGAGTTACACCAGAACGCCGGCTTACCATGAGCACCATGACGCATGCGTGTGATGCTGACACAGGAGCTGGCCAACGTAAACTGCAAAGGAGACTAACACAGACGAGAAAAATTGTTGAATAAAGTTGTTATTTTTGTTAGTTTTTTACGCACAAAAAGTATTCTCGTTGCTTTGTAAAATGAAGGTTGAACCACTGGAGTCACATGGACTATTTTAACGATGTTTTTACTACCTTTCTGGGCCTTGAACTTGATAATTAAATTGCTATCTATGGAGGGATCAGAAAGCTCTCAGAAATTTCTTTTTTGGGTGAACTAACCCTTTAAATAGTCCGAAAACCTGCTGCTGTTGTTGATGTCATGATTTCCAAATCAATTAAATGCATTCATCCATTTTTTTAAGTTAACCTAACAATTCAAAGTGACCGTATACTCATGATATCTTCACTTATCAATATCTTTTTTCAACTTTTCCTTCAGGAAACGATACTACTGATTTATATATTACAACTCTAGATTTAGGACATTCAAGCCCTTTACGGGATATTTGCAGCTAAGAGTAATTATATCTCAGGTAAGCAGTGAGCTTAAGGCAACTCTTTGACGAATTGTTTACACCTCCCTGTTTGTCAGCATATAGCTCATGACTTGTTTCGAGCTCCATCACATTCCTAGTCACAACATCGCACAAAACCAAGGCAACAGAAGATGCAGAATGACACGGGGACTGAGACACACAGGGACTCAATAAACGCGTCTCTAACAGAGGCAGCAATAAGCAAGAACAAACATTAGAGCCCAGGGCATCCCAAACAAAGCAACTGTCTACAGACTATGTAAATGAGATAGTGACAGGAGACATACGCTTCAGAATATTTCGCTGTTCAAGCTCTTCTGTGGTGGGTCGTTGACTCAGCCGTCTATGGGAGAAGGAAAACAAGAGTCAGTCTAGCTTGTGTTTTGTAAATAAATTCATTGGTGCCCAATTTATACTTGTCTACAAAACAAGATCATGACAAACCAAAATTCAGTCAGGTGTATCCAAACTTTGGACTGACAGTACATTATAATAAATTGCCAATGTTAGCATTCAATATATTAGCAATACAGAACAGGACGGTTTAATGTACCTCACTAGTTTACAGCCGATCTGCTGCCATAGCTCCTGTCGCTCCGTCTCTGAGGTCCGTGGAAGAATGTTCTTCTCTTCTAGCTCCCTCTTGCTGGGCCTGTTACCAAGTTTGATAGCAAGTGTGTCCCTGCGTCGAATTTTGCTGGCAAGGGAGCCTATAAAAAGAAAAATGAATAAACTAGGGATGCATGATGATATATTGGTAGCATATTGGTTATTGACTTCAATTGGGACTTTGATTGTAATTTAATTTTTATAATTAGAGGACCTTTGCCGTCATCTAACACTCTCTTTGGGTGTTTTCACACTTTCGGCACTTCCGTTTATCTGCCGCGAATGTACTGCAGCATAGTATGTTTATGCTGAAGGCGAGCAGATATGAGATATACATTCTTTCTGCTTGCAGTGTGTCAGTTACGCTTGTCAGGGAAGCGAGTGAGAATATGCACACAGTTTTATCAAATCATCAATAGCAGTTCACTTTCGCAATTTAGTATGATTGCGTTCATATCAGCAGCGAACTGTAATGGAGATCACATTAATGGGTGTGTACAGAGTTTGGAAAACAGTGTTCACATCATCCAAACAAACCGAACTCTGATGCGCACCAAAAGTACTAGTGTGAAAGCACCTTAAAATCACCATGAACTCAAAATAATCATTTTTATTTTTATATAGAAAAGTTAAGTAAATGATCTCGTCGCAATAGGGGGGAAAAAAGACTATCACAACATCTGTTTCACGATGACTTTATCTTTAAAAACACTGAATTTAGTAAGAATGTTAAATGTAATCTTAAGCAAATCACAATTTATCATATCCTCATGAGAACCAGAAAAGTTTTTTGAATAATAAAAAAAAAAAACATTTTTGAAAAAAGATAATTTTATTCGTATGTTATGCTATGTTCTTTGTAGTGGACAGGACACCAGAACTCAGTTGTTTAAAAAATAAAAAGAGTTGAAATGACAATAGGATTTTTCTTTCATTCACAAATCAATTTTTAGGTTTTGAAAGATATATGTTGGAATGAATTGATATTCCATTTTACTTTATGCAATATGTGGGTAAAATGGCCATGAATGGGTAGTCCCATTCAATTCAATGTATCTATACACTGTACCTAATGTGCATATTAATGAGTTCTTGGATCAACATGTAATGAAAAAAGACGTGTAATAATGGGAGTGATAATTGGCACCATTTTCATAATAATATCTAATATTTCGTCGGAATAGTGATATATAATTTCTTTCCCTGATAAAATGTCTGATAAACATGATTTAAGTCCTGGCGTCCACTACCGTGGACATTTATGAAATCAATGCCCTGTTTTGTAACAAAGTCATATTTTGATTTGAAACCCCATAACATTTCCTGAGTACACCATGATTTATGACGAGAATTTCAATACGTTTATCAGTTATTAGCCCCGATCGGCTAATAAGTGGAACCCTAGAATAAACTTAAGATATCTGCATTCTTCAGATTGCAGTGTGGAAAGAACAGAAAATGAGAAACAGGCGTCAGTCTTTGCAGGAATGTTCTGTGCATTGTGTACTGGCAGCAAAGTCTGCAGAGTAACCAGCATGTCAGAAAGTAACGCTGACTAGAGACAGCATGTTTTTCCAGTTTGACAAACTAAAGGCTTGGACCACAGCTTTGCCAAAATTCTTTGAAGTTACAAGATAGACTTCTAAAATGCAGATACCAAGAAGGAAACCTCCAAGAAATGTATCGCCTGTAATTGTGAGCTGTGTTGATTATACATAAACATCAGGCGAAACATACCTTTACTAGAATACTCTACATGCAAATCCAGAAAAGCAGAATATTTAAAGCTTTTCAGTTACATAACTTGAATTGAGCTCAATTTTTTATTGGACAGTGTACAGAAACAAGGGGTTTAAAAAACTAGACTTGAACGTACTAGTGGTATACTCATCATCTTCATCCTCCTCTTCTTCGTCCTTGTAGAGTATAGGTCCATCTGAATCATCGGAGTCGTTGGCCTGGTTTTCTCGAATGGAGTCAGGGATGATGGTCACCTCTGGCCTTTCCACATTGACGGTATGTTGTCTCTCTCCCTCTTCAGTCCCAACAATCCTACAAAAGGACAAGCAAAACACTCATTTAGACTACCTAAAATATTCATTAGGATGAGCCATTATCAAAATCAGTTTACATAATCAAATGAGGGAAAGAGGACATCATATTCAAAACTTTAAAGAGGTCATTCATTTTTAAAATTAATATTTTCCCTGAGGTCCATTTATGTTTTTGTGCCAAGAGAGACATCATTTAGTTTTTTATGACCATTTTCTTCTCTCCTCTCTGACAGTTTGAACTAAATGGTTTGTTTTTGGCTGCTGTGCCTTAAAGAAAGGGACATTTCACATGAGAGATGATCAAAAGCTGCTTTTTAGTGATCACACATTCTAGCGATCACACGTTTCACTATACAATTTAAGTAGCACAAGTTTGCACTGAAGGTGTTATATCAAAAAGAAACAACATGACAGTTTGTCAATCGTATTGCTATAATGCATAAGGTCTGGCTAAAAATGTTGAGATCAAAATCAGAAAAATCCACATATAATCGTGTGATAATGTTCCAAATGAGACAACTTACAATATTACTAAAACTTTATCACTAACGACCTTTCCAATCACACAAGTTACAAGATCCAAATCTATTTGATATCTCATGAAATATTGGTTACAAAATAATTTTGGCAAACTATGACAATATAGCACAACTAGAAATGAAGAACAAAGAACAATGCTTTAGCCTGAAGTTACATTGCAGAAATAGTTGCACTACCAGTCAAGTTTGGAATCAGAATGTTTTGTTTTCTGAACAAAATTAATAATGTAATTCAGCAAGGATCCATCAATTTAATCAAAAGCGACTGAAAATACTTTTAAAATGGTAAAAAATACAATTTTAAAAAATCCTGAAAAAAAACAATCATATTAAGCAGCACAGCTGTTTTCAATATTGATAATAGGATGAAATGTTTCAACTTTAACATAAATAAAATTACAAACTGACCTTTGTGTCTGATCTGCCGCTGCCCTCGCTTTCTCTTCTTCGCTCGCTGTGCTCACAGGTTCACCTAAAGTGTCCGAGGAAAGTTCATTTGAGGATCCAGTGAAGGACGTTTCCTCTGTGGCTTGGTTAACATGAGGCTGTCTTTTGTCCATCTCGGCAGAGGTCTCGGAAAGTTTATCGGCACCCTTCCCATCCTGAGATTTCTCCTCTGACTTCTCATTAACGTTTGAGGTTAATTCTTTTTTCCTTTGGTCCTTTTTAGAGGAGTTTTCCACAGTCTCGGACGGGGTTTTGGAAGGGGGCCGCGGTGACCTGGAGGGTGCTGTTTTCTTGGCAGACTTGGCTTGTGCTGCTGTTAGTTCCGAGTTGTTGTTCTTTGGGGTCTTCGAACAGGCGGATGAAGATGATTGACCTGAGGCCTGAGTGGAACTCTTGGATGTGCCTGCAGTTTTCTTAGGATTCAAAGTTTTTGCTGTGAAGAAATTCAGGGGAATTAGAGATCTTGAAACGAGAATTAATGGCCGCACCAAAAACAATGGCAGTGTTTTAAATATTTTTTCTAAGAATAGAAACAGATTACTTATACTGAGACAAAGACAGAACTAAAAGATAAAAGATCAGATCGTGTATGTTCACACGCAGGTTTACCACTAAAAACAAACTTCCTATGCGAAGGTCACTGCTGACCAAATATAGGAGTTTAAATTGACGTTCACAAGAGCCAGGAAGTTCAAAGCAGTGTAAAACTATAAAACAAATAATCCGAGGTTCAACATCAAGTGAATAAATAATAAATCAATAAAAAAGTGCTTCAGTTAAAAGAGGAAGCTGTCAAGCCACCAACGATGGGACACAATGGACAGGTAAAAGGATAAAGGAACAGCACAGTGTGGAACAATGAGCCCGTTTATACACAAATACACAAGTATGGTATACATGCACAAAGTCTGGGTTTCATGCAAGATGCAGCACATTTATTGTACCATTATATTCAGACACAAAGACAAACATCAATAAAATATTATAATGTTTAACGATGAGACAGTAGACATGTAATGCCTGCAGAATAACAATACAAGAAAGCCATACTGGGTCACAAATGAGTCATAACTGCACAGTACTAGATAACATAAACCCAAACTAGTTAAAACATGTAACCAGCAAACTGCACATTTGCCCATTCTCAAACAAAGATAGATTTAGCTGACATTTCTGACAACTTTTTCACATTGGTTCCCAAAGTGAGTGGTCAGGGGGGAAAAGAGATGCAAACAGGACCCATCCATGCAGAGCTTGTTCCCCACACATGCAATCACGATGCTCTATTCACACCACTGACATGTGTACTCACCATTGCCACGAGTGGTGGCAGTTCGGGTGGTTTGTTTGGGTGGAGGAGCGGAGACCTGCTTATTGGTGGTCTTGGTTACCTTTTTACCCCCTGCTTGGCCCCCTTTCTTCACACCTGAGTTTGTGGCCTCACCAGAGGGTTTTGGGAGTGTGGTCTGGTGTTTTTTAGTAGGGGTTTTTGGAGCGGCTGACTCACTGGCCTTTGGGCTGCGCTTGCTGACATTCTTCTCTACAGAGCACAGAGGAGCAGAGCACCCTAAACTGTTATTGACTCAGAGGACTCTAATAACACAGCTGTGATCATGTCAGCACATAGCCAAATAGAATAGAGCATTGAACTCTAAATACTAATTGGATAAGCTACATTCGAAGCCATTTTAACACACAAATATGACCACACATTCTATAATATTGATTCAAGTAGCGACAATAAACACCCTACTGTAAGGCTTATGAACTATATTAATTGGCTGACAAACGATATATATTCTCATATATAATGACATATGATTTTATTCAGCAAGGGTGCAATAAATTGATCAAAAGTGACAGTAAAGACTTTCACATTGTTACAAAAGTTTTATATTTTTAATAAATGCTGTTTTATTGAACTTTACATTCATCAAAGAATCATGAAAAAAAGTACAACATAAGATTTTTTTCTTGCGCATCAAATCAGCATATGATTTCTGAAGGATCATGTGACACTTAAAGGAACACGCCACTATTTTTGAAAATAGGCTCATTTTCCAAAACCCCCTAGAGTTAAACAGTTGAGTTTTACTGTTTTCGAATCCATTCAGCTGATCTCTGGGTCTGGCGGTAGCATTTTTAGCATAGCTTAGCATAGATCGTTTAATCTGATTAGACCGTTAGCATCATAATTTTCATTTTCCGTCGGTCTTAGTATGCGATGTAACTACAGAAGAGTCAAGTTTTAAATATGAAAAATACCGAAAAATCCGTTAGATGCTAACGGTCTAATCCGATTCAATTATCTATGCTAAGCTATGCTAAAAGTGCTACCGCCAGTCGGAGATCGGTTGAATGGATTTGAAAACAGTAAAACTCAACTGTTTAACTCTAGGGGATTTGGAAAATGAGCCTATTTTCAAAAATAGTGGCGTGTTCCTTTAAGTGTCACATGATCCTTCAGAAATCATATGCTGATTTGGTGCGCAAGAAAAAAATCTTATGTTGAAAAGTCGTAATTTTTTTTCATGATTCTTTGTTGAATGTAAAATTCAATAAAACAGCATTTATTACAAATATAAAACTTTAAACCCAACTGTTTTACTCTAGGGGAGTTGGAAAATGAGCCTATTTTCAAAAAAAGTGGCGTGTTCCTTTAAGACTGGAGTAATGATGCTGTTATTTTAAATAAAAAATAAATGCAGCCTTGGTGAGCAGAAAAATACATCTTTCAAAAACATCTTGCCAACTGTGTGTGTATAATTATTATTAATTGTATTAAAGGGTTAGTTCACCCAAAAATGAAAATTCTGTCATTAATTACTTACCCTCATGTCGTTCGACACCCGTAAGACCTCCGTTCATCTTCGGAACACAAATGAAGATATTTTAGTTGAAATCTGATGGCTCTGAAAGGCCTCCATTGGCACAATGCACTTTACACTCTCAAGACCCTTAAAAGGTACTAAAGACGTTGTTACAAAGTCCATCTCACTACAGTGGTTATAAAATAACTTTATGAATCGGCGAGAATAGTTTTTGTGCGCAAAAAAACCCTAAATAACAACTTACATAGTGATGACGATTTCAAAACAAGGCATCATGAAGCTTCGAAGCGTTATGAATCAGTGAGCCGAATCATGATTCGGATCGCGTGTCAAACCGCCAAACTGCTGGAATTTGGCGATTCAAACCGCAGAATCGACTCGCTGATTCATAACGCTTCGAAGCTTCATGATGCCTTGTTTTGAAATCGTCATCACTATGCAAGTCGTTATTTAGGGTTTTTTTGCACACAAAAAACTATTCTCGCCGATTCATAAAGTTATTTTAGAACCACTGTAGTGAGATGGACTTTGTAACAACGTCTTTACACTCTCAAGACCCTTAAAAGGTACTAAAGTGCATTGTGCCAATGGAGAGCCTTTCAGAGCCATCAGATTTCAACTAAAATATCTTCATTTGTGTTCCGAAGATGAACAGAGGTCTAACGGGTGTCGAACGACATGAGGGTAAGTAATTAATGACAGAATTTTCATTTTTGGGTGAACTAACCCTTTAATTTAACTGATTTATTAAACATTGGTCTTATGATGTTGGTGCCGTTTTACAATGGGTGTTCTTCCACACAGCATCTATTCCCCACAGCCTCTTCAAAATTAACGCCATGAAGAATAAAGTATTTTCATTGGTGGGAGGAAAAGGGATTGAAACAATTACAGAATTGTTGTAGAACATTAAAGAGGCAGAAATGATAAAAATAATCGTGTAGTTGACGTTTCTCTTGCATATCTCATGACTGTGCCCACAACTTCTGCCCACAGCTTATGATAAATAAAAAAAATCCAAAATGATGTCAGTCTAAACGGCACATTACCCATTAATGAATGGCTTCAATACAAAGCATATCAAAAATAATATACAGCACATTAGACACTCGTGGGCATCTCACAGACTTCAACAGGAACAAAAGAACCTTCTCAGGAAATGTCAATGTCCTCCAAATAACTTCATTTGTAAGGTTTATTAAAAACTTCACCACATTTCCAGCACATTTCACTGAACAAGATAAAGCTGTTGCTCTAAAGCTGCTCACACTTCCTCTAAATAACGCAGTTTATTCTCTATTATGACCGACAGTCTTTATCACCCCATTTTGATATACTGTTCTTTGTACACACGTTAATTTCACTTATGTTCCGCCATAATGATATATGAAATACGGACAGTGTGATGTACAGAAATTAAACAGCAACAAAACACTGTGAAGACACTTCACAAAACTACAACAAAAACATGCTGCAAAACCTATGAAAGGACCCTCCAGTTAGATATTATCGGTGTGTTGAAGACTCAAACATCTTTATTTTGCCCAGTTTTGCTGGATTAAACAGGAAACTGTACCTTCTGGTTCCTCTGCCACTGCCGCCAAGTCTGCTTTTTCTTCAGGGACCAGTTCTGGTGTTTCAATGTCCACTTTGACCTTTTCAGTAACTCCACTGGGCACTGCATGACCATTCAAGGTCTCTGTGTTCAAAGGATCATCTAAAGATAGGCAAACATGTCTCAGTTATCATGGAACCAATGCCTGGTATAGCATGCCTGCTATACAGTAAAAACAATTTTGTTGCATTTAAATCATTCTGCAGATGTTCGTACAAAAAGTGCTTTGTGTTTCCCATGGAAGACTAAGAGCTCAATAGATCGGACTGTTATTTTCCGAAAAGCACTACATATGAAAGTATTAGTGAAAGACTTTACTCTGAGCCAGAAGATTGGGAAGGATTTTGCTGTTCTCACATGGAGAGGAAGTCAATTTCATCATTTTGAATGTGTGTGAACAGCAAGTCCAGGAAGTTCTTAGCTTTTATTATATGGATAACATAAATTAAAGCTATATAATGAAAAACATGGTAGAACAAAATAATAATCTTGAATTGCTAAAACTCCTTGTGCTTCTCATTTCTTTATGGTAACTGTGGCTATGGTCACATATTTTTCTTCTACTGAAGGTTGGTACCATAGTACAATAGATTAAAGATCGCATCCGATAACCACTGCACACGTGAAGTACTGAGATGCTTATTTCACTGTTTAACCTAATTTAAACATGGGTTGATGCAGGAAACTTCCTTTATAGTGTATAATAAATCAATTTCTCATATTTATAACGAATCATTCCTTTAATTTCACAGAAAACAGCTCAGCATCACAATCATTTGCTTGATTTAAAATCTCACCTTGGTCTAGTATAATGACACCTTTTCTTATGAGCTCTTCTCGAGTTTGCCTGGTGGATATTTTCCTCTCCAGAACTATAAAGACGAAGGACATATCAAGATATTATTATATTAAGACCACTATATGGTTACTATGGTTCACAGAGTTCAGTAAAAGTGAAGGCAGCTGCCAGCTGTAATATGTTGTGTAATACATTTTATGATCCATGTCTACCATATCCATCCAACATAAATCACCACTTGAATGTCATGCTGCATGATGTAACTTTCATGAAGTTGTGAGGAAGCATCAAGAAAAGCCAAGAGAGTATCAATGAGATAACAGCATTCTAAATAGGTGCTGGTCATTTAATTACAATATCATCAAAAGTTGATTTATTTCACTAATTCCATTCAAAAAGTGAAACTTGTATATTATATTCATTCATTACACACAGACTGATATATTTCAAATGTTTATTTCTTTTCATTTTGATGATTATAACTGACAACTAAGGAAAATCCCAAATTCAGTATCTCAGAAAATTAGAATATTACTTAAGACCAATACAAAGAAAGGATTTTTAGAAATCTTGGCCAACTGAAAAGTATGAACACGAAATGTATGAGCATGTACAGCAGTCGGGGCTCCTTTTGCCTGAATTACTGCAGCAATGCGGCGTGGCATGGAGTCGATCAGTCTGTGGCACTGCTCAGGTGTTATGAGAGCCCAGGTTGCTCTGATAGTGGCCTTCAGCTCTTATGTATTGTTGGGACTGGCATCCAACAATATATCAGTCTGTGTGTAATGAATTAATATAATATACAAGTTTCACTTTTTGAATGGAATTAGTTAAATAAATCAACTTTTTGATGATATTCTAATTTTATGACCAGCACCTGTACATAGTTGGATGTATTGTCCCAAGCATAAACATTCAAGCAAAATGCTATTAATAAATAGGGATATACCTTTGGAGAGGTCCTGAAACTTATCACTGGTCCTCTTCTTTCTCCATTTCCAAGGTTTAAAGATTTTGCCTAGTGAAGAGAGCTTTCCTCCCTTTCCTTTCAGCGGAGGAGACTGCGAGCTTCCCACCACCACATCACAGTTGGCCAGAGAAGATTTTTCCAGACCGTCCACTAAAAGTGAATCAAAGCAAGAAGGAATGAGAACATTGAATGAAATGAATTTAAAAAAAATCTCAGCTGACCCCTTAACAATGGAAAATAGCCAACAGGTTTTTACAACAGGAAATACTTGTGTGAATGAATGTTTCTGACCAAAACAATTGACATTAAGGCACCCTAAGCAGCAAGAACAACTAGCTGGCATTTTCCATGAATAGCATGCAAAATCATTCAAGAGCCTGAAACTATTAAAAAAAATACAAATAAAAGTGGTAAAAACTTAAAGAAATTAATAATTTCATTTAAGGACACATTAAATTGTTGAGTAAAGACATTTGTTTATGTTACAAAAGATTGTTATTTAAAATAAATTCTGTTCATTTGAACTTTCTATTCATTGAAGAATCCACACAATCAATTTCCCCCAAAAAAAGTTCAACATTGATAAAATATTTCTTGATCACTAAATCAGCACATTAAAAAGGTTTCTGAAGGATCATGTGACTGCAAACTTCTGAATGATAGTTTACTGTACATGCATTTAAAAATACTGTATTTATATTGCAACCCTGTTACCAAAACTTTAGATGAATGGATTGCAATATATTAATAGTAATAGGCCTAAATTAAGCTGGATGGTTTGTAGTTACAGATAAAATATCCATTTCCATTTCCACTTCCCATACATTTCTTGGATTATTTTTTTTTCTTAAAATAACTTTATACTAGATAATTCATGACTTTTTTTAGTAGTAAAGAAATTGGGGTTTGCGCTTCTAAATTTTTAAAAGAGGCATGGAACATGGCTGATCATGGAAAGAGCCTACTACAAGCATATTCCAATAAGGCCCTGTTTACACCTGGTATTAAGATGCGTTTTGGTCGATCGGATCACAAGTAGACAAGGGAGACACATACCCGTTCACTTTTGTCCACTTTCAACCACTTCTGTTCTGATTTCTTCGAGGGGAGGGTCTATATAGGTGGGTAAATAGGTGGTATATAGGTGGGTTTTCAGATCTTTCGATCTAATGGACGAAATAAGCTTGCACAATTTACATGTGAAGACGCACGGAGATGACAGAAAAACATACAAAGAGCAGAAGCTTTCGTTTCTGCTCTGATAGCTGCAAGACCAATGCTGGATGCTGTGAGTGCATTTTAGAAATCAGGAATTGTGAGAGAACATTGTGCTTGGTTTTTTTGTCTTCAAACCAAACTTGGGTCTTCAGCCGTCAAAGTTTAAATGCTGCCAGGCTAGCGCGCTTCCCATAATGTTTACGCATTAGGTCAGTAGGAGGAGAGTAGGTGTAGATGTTCGAACATATGAGAGTCTACACTACAAAAGCAACCCGGTCAAATATGTTTTATGAATATGAAGTGGTCAAAAGTGGACAAGCTCAAAAAGTTTTAGACTCTGTTTACACCTGTACTTAGCGGCATTGACTTGTGATCCAACACTTGTGAACAAAACGTATCTTAATATCAGGTGTAAACAGGGCCTCAGTCAACCAAAACCCTTGAACAGATCGATTATTTTAGTTTAGGTGCTCACTTGAAGTGTAAGGTTTGCAATTGTGATTCAGCCATGAATTGAACTCTCTTCCACCCCACCCTGACCCCCACATCATTGTCTTCTTTTGGCAAGCTAAGAAGAAGAGAATCTTTTTCCACATGACCCACGCAGGGAGATTAAACCCGTTCATCAAACATAATCCAACGGAACAGCAGATTTAAAGACACAGGCACACCTTGCCAGATGAAGTGTAAAAATCACAAGAGCATTTCCACATGGCTAAATGAGATCAAAGAACTGAGAACAATAAACAGAGTCAGGCTTCAAAGCAGTGAGACCGTTTATCATTTCAAGAAATGCATACACACATTGTTCTCTATAGAATTACAGTAGAGACCTGGGTCAGTGTGAGAGTTTGTCATTGTTATGAGAACTGTGGTATTAAAGAAATTTATAAAAACAACAAGGGAGTCAGTCACCCTTTAAGGGACAGTTCACAAAAAAATATATATATTTTTGGCAGTTTTTTTCCATACATTGAAAATCAATGGTGTCCACTGTTGTTTGGACTCCCAATATTTCTCAAATTCTTTTTTGTTCCACATAAGTTATAAAGCACTGTAAAAAAATAAAAAATAAAATTTGTAGTTGTGAAACATACTCCAATAATCTTTGTTTTATTTACAAGAAAATACTATTACAGACTTTTTTACAAAAAAAAAATTTAATTCAATGTATTACTTGACATTTCTGTGTTATAATTTGTTCACCTTTTTTTCAGTGATGTCAGGAAGGACATGGAAGTGAGTAAATTATTAAATACATTCTTTTTTTGTTGTTGCAAACTATCCCTTTAAATGATCCAGAGAGGAGAAGGGAACTTCCTGGCTCTTGAGTCTGAACTATGAGATTTTATAACTTGTTGTTTCTAATTACTTGACATTTACCACACATTTCCAATGATTGAAGTAGTTCACTCCAGGTGTCCTTAAGGTTTCATAAGATCCTAGATGCAAGGTAGATTTGCTGTCGCGATGCAGAAAACAGTGTCTTCTCAGCATGTCGACAACAAAAACCAAAATCTTCCAGACTTCAACTACAGCTACGACTATAGTGTTCGAGGGCGGGTCAAATTAGACATTGTTGTTCTCAGGCAGCCAATGAAGATCATAGGCTGACATTATGCAAACTAGTTACAAACCTACGTAGCTTCGTGTAGCAAGTAAGACTATAATTACTGACAACTTCTTTCAGGCAGTTTCGAATGAGTTCTTTCTTTGTATAAGGAGCGGCGATACTGACCGCATATTTTAAAAGATAAGATATTTGTCAATTATGCTCAGGATCTGATGCTCAAATCCTCCACTATTGTCCTGTCAGTCATCTCTCCTTACTCTCGTCATGTAATAAGTGAAATCCGACTCCTGCTGCACTTCGCTGCGACTACGCAGCTTGTGCTTTTTGGAGCAGAGCAGATTACAATTGTAGCATCCGTTGTCCAACTGGACTAAATGTGTTCTAACTTCTTTTTAACTTTTCATCAATGAATCCTGAAAAAAGCATAATAGGTTCCAAAAAAATATTGAGCAGCAAAACTGTTTCCAACATTGATAACAGAGATTCAAACCAGCATATTATTCATTCATTCATTCATTCATTCATTTCATTCATTCATTCATTCTTTAGGTTAAAAACTCATTGAGATTAAAATCTCTTTTACAAGAGTGACCTGGCCAAGAAAGCAGCTACAACAATAACATAAACATCCAAATACAAATACACATCAAAACAGAAAAACACAAATCAAGGATCCCAACAGCAATTTACCAAAGGCTAAAACACATAATCTGTTAAAAGTAACTTGGGTTAGTTCACCCAAAAATGAAAATTCTGTCATTAATTACTCGTCATCAAGACCTTTGTTCATCTTCGGAACACAAATTAAGATATTTTTGATGAAATCCAAAAGCTCTCTTACCCCTCCATAGACAGCAATATAATTAACATTTTCAAGGCTCAGAAAGGTAAAAACATTGAACCATTGTAGTCACATGGACTATTTTAACAACCTTAATTTTATGAAGCGACAAGAATACTTTTTGTGTGCAAAAACAAACAAAAATAACAACTTTATTCTCGCCGGTGTCAGTATCCAACAAAGTTTAAGTTGTAAACAGTGCAGCACTTCGGAGTTCTACGGCATCCGATGCTGTTGATGCGAGTACCACGACGTATGCGTGTGATGATGACGCAGGACCTGGCCAACGTAAACTGCGTAGGAGACTGGCACAGGCTAGAACGAAATTGTTGAATAAAGTCGTTACAAAAACACTCATCGCTTCTTAAAATTAAGGTTGAACCACTGAAGTCACATAGACTATTTTAACAATGTTTTTACTACCTTACTGAGCCTTGAAAGTGTTCATTATATTGCAGTCTATGGAGGGGTCCGAGAGCTCTCGGATTTCATCAAAAAGATCTTAATTTATGTTCCGAAGATGAACGAAGGTCTTACAGGTTTCGAACGACATGAGGGTGAGTAATACTAATTCATTTTCATTTTTGGGTGAACTAACCCTTTAAACTACTTTAGTGATGGAAGCATAGTAAGCTTTAAGATGTTTTGTAAATTATTTCAAGCAGAAGAAGCATAATTATTTAAAGCCTTTTTTTCTTAGCTCTGTACGAACCCGAGGAACTTTAAGATATAACAAAAAATTTGAACGAAGATTGTAGCAAACGTTTGTATTAGAAAAGCTGAGTGACAAGTAAGATGGAGTTAGACCAAAAATAGACTTATAAGATATACTGTAATATCAGGAAGATTCTTTGGTAGAGCTTTTGAATTTGAAAAAAAAAAAAAGATGATTCTGTATTTAAAACCAGTTTAAGTTGACATAGACAAGACTGTACAATAATCAAATGCTTGAAGCAATAAATAGCAGTGTCGTCTGAATAAATATGGTACATGGCATCGGGAATGTTATCACAAATATTATTAACAAGGAAAATAAAATGAGTCCCAGAACAGAACCCTGAGGGACACCTTTAGATACTGACAAAACAGATGAGGTACAATCCTTTAAAAACACACACTGTGTTCTCGCTGAAAGTTAGTTGGCAAACCATTTGATAGCATTTTCTGAGAGACCAACAATGGCGAGTCTTTTTAAAAGGATGTCATGATCAACTGTGTCAAAAAGCCTTCGATAAATCAAGAAAAAGAGCTGAACAAATTTGTTTACAGTCCAAGGCATTAATAATATAACTTTCATAGCAGCTCTGACAATGCTATTAGAATGATTTCTGAAGGATCATGTGACTGAAGACTGGAGTAATGTCCAATTTAAAAGAATTATTTTAAATTGTAATAATATTTCATAAATTAAATTTTTTTCTGTATTTTTGATCAAATAAATGCATGATTGATACGCATGAGAAACTTCTTTCAAAAACTTTAAAACCTTCTTTTTACCGGTACTGTACATCATGAAGTACAAAAACTGATCAGCAACCAGAATATTTTTCACACAGAAATGTTTTAGACCGAAACATGAAGCCTGTTTTTCACACAGCATGGAGGGATTTCATTAGCGGACACATGTCATAGGAATGTGCTAGATAGCATATCTGTGGTTTTTCACCACCATCATGAGGATGCCAAAGCACCTCTTCACTAATCAATTCTCCCCAAGGAGCCACAGACCCTAAACTTCATTGGCCTGTCAACAGCCAGTTGGCCTCTGATTGGATTATTAATAGAATGTGTTACTCCCAGAACTCCCAGTGATGAGCGCAGTCCCGGAGATCAAACCTCAGAGGATCAAGCACATTGAAAACAAAGAGGGCACCATTTAACAACTGAGCAAGTAGAATTCCTTGCAAAACAAAGGGGGAGGTTGCAGAACGAAAGTAGAGCTACACTTTTCTATTTTTTTATTGCTTTATAACAATCAATGCATCTATAACCTCACTTTGGTGTCAGTATCAAACTGGCATGTAAATGATTTCAACGGCATTATAGGGTAAGTTCACCCAAAATTGAAATTTACTCACCCTCATATTGTTCTGAACCCGCAAGACTTAAGATATTTTAAACCCTTTCACACCCCCAGTTATGTATAGTTTACACATGATTTAGGCATTTATTCATGATTAAATTTGAATAAAAGCCTAAATTCAATCGATTCATCATATAAAGCGATCCAGTCTCTTCAGAAAGTTTGGACTAAATCGCTCAATTCATATGGATTAGTTTTATGATCTCTTTATGAACTTTTTGAAGTGACAAAGTGGTATTTGTGTGGACTGTCAATGGAGGGACAGAAAGCTCTCAGATTTCATTAAATTATCTTAATTTATTTATTTATTATTATTCAGCACCAGAACGACCAGGCACAGGAACAGTTTCTTCCCTCAGGCAATCCATCTCATGAACACTTCACAATAAACGAGAAACTCACACATGTACACACACACACACACACACACACGCGCGCACAGAATTGTACATTCCTTTTATTCACTTATTTTTAACACACTTTTTTACATTTCTAATTTAAACCTAAAATACGTGTACATAGTATGTTGCTTATATAATTTATTTTTAATTTGTATATTGTGTCTTTGCTATTTTGCACATTGTTTATATATTGTTATTTTTTTTATTATCTGTGTCTTGTCACTGTCATTCTGTGCACTGTGGAGCTTCTGTCACTACAACAAATTCCTAGTATGTGTAAAAATACCTGGCAATAAAGCTCATTCTGATTCTGATTCATTTTTGTTTCTAAGATGAACGAAAGTCTTATGGGATTGGAAGGACACAAGTGTGAGTAAATGATGAGAGATTTTACATTTTGGGGGACTATCCCTTTAAGATGTTTTAGAGTCAATACTAAACTACTAAAGACTACTAAGTTCCAATTCAGTGTGAATCAGTTGTTCAAAAAAGAAACGATTCAAACTCTAATTCATCTCCAATTTGTATATATATAGCTATATGTTTCAACAAAATTATATATTTCATTAAAGCCACAATATGTAACCTTTCGCTGCTAGAGATCGCTTATTCAAAACAAAAGCGTAGCTTGGTGATGCCTTGATTTCGCAGAGATTTTATTATGCCGCGGACGGCTGCTTTTGCTTCTTCCGCTCATGCGTATGTGAGATAACACAGTGCTGTATATCCAAACAGTTGCTCACCTGTCTAATAAAACACATATATATTAAAGCATCTCTGGTGTTTCCATGGTTTCTACAAAATAAAACCAGAAACCGAGGGTAACGCGGGTATGATGTAATTGATAGAAGACGCATGGACACGGTTCATGTCCTGGTTAAAGTTACTTATTTCTCTGAATTTAAACATTCTTGGAAATATTTGGGATAATGTAAGTCAACAAAATATATAACATTGTTCTAGTGGTTGTTTGGATATTTTAATCCAAACATCTTACATATTGTGCCTTTAATTTGTATTTTTATATTAGTGCATAATTTAAAATTACTATAAATTTGTCCTTGTGTTCATTTATTGAAAAAAAAAGGTGAAAAACACCCTGATTTGAGTCTTGGCTAAATTGGTAGTTTGAATGAAACGATGGTTGCAGAGCAAATACATGATATAAGATATAGCCTATTGAATATCACCAAAATGAAAAAAAATCATCCAGATCTATATTGTGGCAAAACTGCTACAAATATGGTTATGAATCGCATTTGAGTTTGTACAGCTGACGGAATTGCTCACTTCCTCTTTTATATGGGGAGGCTACTGAAAATGCATCAAACATGACAAATAATCATGAGGACCTGAAAACAAAAGAAATCAGTTATTAAAACCTCTAAGGCTTCCAAGAGGCATGTGAGACTTAACTGTTAAAAAAGTTCACAGGGGTCATATTTTAGTGCAGCTCATAGCAACATCCCTGAAAGCATATTTCTTACAGAACAATCACACATTTGACTTGCCTTATACTTCTAAAAAAAAAATACAAAGCAGCTGTAAAGAAAGATCACTGTCTCAATGCTTTTTTTTTTTTTTGTAAAGTGAGCAGGGGGTTTCAAACCGTATGATGCCATGGACCCCCAAAAATGACAAACCTTTTATGAGGGACCCCCTTCCAAAAATACATCTATATATTTTTATAAACTTTTAGATAAATAGTAAGTGTGACATTATAAATGCAACACATTGTTTCCAAATTTAAATTGGCTATACTTAAATGTTGGCTGTATAAATAATTTTTAAATGAAAATTTTTTTGTATAAACAACTTTCACAATAAATGTATGTAAGCAGCTTACGTACTGTGTTAAGAGTACTGCCTTACAACCCCAGTGAGCAAGATAAATGGGACTTTAGTGAGAGAAAAAAAAAAATCACAAGAAAGATACAAAGCAAACACATACAATTCTGTAAAGTATGTGCGGCAAGAAAGGAGAGAAACATTTAGAAATGAAACCGTTAATGTTTGGTAGACTTTAACCATTTTTTTTTTGCTTTGTCTTTTTAATTCTCTGAAATTTTCTGTGGACCCCTTAAAACCTTCTGGAGGACCCCTGGGGGTCCCCGGATCCCAGTTTGAAAACCCCTGAGCTAGTCAACAAATAAGCAGAAGACGTTTATAAACGCGTTAAAGTTGCAACCTGTTTTTGACAACGGGTAAGCGCATTAAGGCAACAGCGAATGCTAAATCTAGCTTTGTATTAAAATTTGCATGCAGCATATGCATACCACACCCCCAGTTCCTTATGATACCAGGGAAAAAGCAAAAGGGCCAATTTCAGTCAACACTTTGTTCCCCTATTGACAGAAAGGAAATGCCTATGATTGCAAGGGCCTTTCCTATAAAATGATTCAAAAGAACAAGACAGAAAACAGCACTAATGGTTTCTGGATCTAATTGAGAAGTACAAATCATTCAGTGCCATACAACCAAATCTTTGCTTTGTCAAAATTATATTCAGTTTTCATTTCTGTGGCCTTTCACATCCAGTACAGTTGCTTATTTAAAAGCATCATATGCATGCATGCTGTTCATGAAAACACAATAACATCTGATCAACCTTCTTTTAAGAGCTGGTAAACTGATAGCAATAGAAGCTTTTATAGCACTCTGGCAATAATGGAAATTATGGGGAAATGAAGGTAGCAGCAAGTCTCGTGATTCAACACTTGATTCAGAAAGAAGCTTAAGATTACAACCACAGTGCATTGTGGAGTACTTGCTTGAAATGTTGCTATTGTAATTTGATTGTAGCACATACTAAAACACTTCATTGACTGTTTCTTGTTTTAAATAAATAATTTAAAATCAACAGTCTCCAGAGAAGCTGCCGAACTTAACTATAAAAAAATATAGTGATGTTACTAGGAGAATAGTTTGCCAATTCTAATTGAATCTTCCATAAATAAGATAGGCTATTTGAAGTATGAATTCGCCTAAGACAAGTTGTCTTTAAATAGCCTACATTCAACACATATTACATGTATTGGTTTTACATATTTCCACTGCAAGGTAACAACAGCTAAAGAATAAACGCAACTATCATTTTACTTTCTTTTTTTACATTGTACACTCTGACCAGAATTAGGAAGTACATTCTATCATATCTTACGACAAACGAGAGCAAAAGAACAGTGAAACAAACATTTCCTGAATGCACGAGTCATTACATTTGTTTCTTCGTCCTCTTCGAGGGAGGATGTTACAGTTAACTATTCCATCAACACAAACGCCTCAATTCGCCGAAAGATGAGCGTGACAAAGTCCCACTTGTTGATCGTTTACATTGCACGCGCCACGCGATAAGCCAAAATCCACGCGCTTGCTTCGAATATTATAATGGGAGCGTTTTGGTTGGTCATGTCGCGTAGATAGCAGATTAAGTCAAAGCCAATGTGCAAACACACAAACTTGAAAATGAACTTGGTTTTCGAATCGGACTTAAAGCTCTAAAAAGTCACGTCTTCCCTGCCTATGCGTTTATTGGGATAGCGGTGAGGGCGAGTAAACAGTGAGTCACTGAACAAGCTCTTTAGACACTTACCGCTCGTTCTCTGAGACAAGCTGGAGACAGACGTCTGGCCCATGTCGATCTTCAATGGGCCGCTAAACAATAATCATACGACGCCCCAAGAACTTGTGCAACAAAGCCCAATCGATCGACATAACAGGAGACTCATTTCCCTCCTCCAACTCTGAGATCTGCTTCTTAAAAGAGATTTTCCATACTTTGTGAACTCGCAAGAAACGCAACCGAGCTACGAGTCTCCGGATTTAAATGCCTGTCATTCCTTTTTTTGCATATTGTAAGCAGTCAGAGGTCATAAGGAGGAAGTTTTCAAGCCCCTCCTCGCTTCAGCCCTGCTTAAAGCATGGAAATGTATGTTGCTAATATAAACGTGTTGGCCAAAAGTGACATCATTAGAAATGACTGTGGTGCCTGTGCTATTTTCGACTAGACTGCTTTACTGTATATTAAAAAACGTGGTTTATTTTGTTGATAATGTCTTTTGCTAACTGTTTTGCTAACTTTTGATCAAGAAATGACGGTGTGAATGTTTCCTGAGTGTTATACTTGTAATTAAAGAGAGTCTAACTATAAAGTTGTATAAAATATGTATACTAAAGATCATTCATTAATGATGATTTCAAGACCTGAACGTTTGAATTAAAATGTATGCCCTGGCCTTATTGTTGAAAGTCAATTTCTGAATAGACATTTACCTTAATATTGACCTTCAATAGCGGGGCACGTTGTCACACTGGAACTGGCCTTTAAACAGGCTGCCAAATGCTTTCCGCAAAATTTAAACAATATAGAAATATGTAAATTAATAATATAAAAAAAAAAGTAAACCGTAGCATACAAAAATAACATTGGCAACTGTGTTTAAAATAACAAATGATATAAATTCATTCCATTTAAAATCAGTGACAACTTGCCAAAGCCTGACTTAATTGAAAATGCCATTGTTTTGAGAACACTGTTCAACCTTTCAGCTAAAATGTAACTTCATTATACAGTTGACACTGAGTGAATGTCATTGTGGTTGTTCACAATAGACCATATTTAAGGTTTGACCGCTTTAGGTGATTGAAACCAACATCTAAAGAGAGAGCTAAAGAAAACACAAGTATGAAATTAGACTATTGACTCAAAACCTAATAGTTACTAAGATACCTTCCTTGTGACACCTTCCATTTCTCCTTTACATCCCATGATTAATTAATAATATAAATATCCATTTTTTAATAACAAAACAATAGGTTGTACAGTGCCAAATGCTAACGCTGCTTTAATCTTTAAGTTTTCTTGCGGCTATTGCTTTGCTTCCTGCAAAAGAGGCCAAAAGCCTCACAGACTTAGGGCCTGCCCTGCACTCCCTCCCACAACCCCCTCTTCCAAAGCAGAAATGGTGGGTGGGATTCAGAGCAGGAAGTCTTACGGAAACACGCCAACTCTAGAGATGTGAGCTATTGTTTCACGCACAGCTATGCTGAATGTTCTCATCAAGTATGAGCTCTCCACCCCTTCCCCTCCTTCCTGAAGGTCCTCCTCACAGCCCAGAGTACAAGCAGCTGCAAATAGTGTGATTTGTTGATGTAATCTTTGCATCATTTGATTTTAATTATTGAAATTAATAATTTTTTATTCAAGAGGGGTGACATAATAGGTTTAGTATAAAGGTCACAAATAGGGGAAGTTAATAACTGCAGAGCTACTGAATGAACCACTGTACAGCGAGACAAAGCTAGTTAATCTAAAGCAGTGGTTGTCAATCAGGGAGCCAGTGCCCACTAGTGGGCCTCAGGATGATTAAAATGAATAAATTGTTATTAATATATTTGCAATCTAACATTTAAATTAAAATTCTAAAAATAAACATAAAATAAAAATGTAAACTGAAAATCATATTTCATTTTATTTTATTGTAACTGTTATTTTACTGAAGAACACACAGTTCTGGAACATAACTTCAGGAATCGCAAAATTGATTGTGGTTAATCAATTTTATATGTTAAATTAACCAACACCAGAAATATCTTAGCGAATATTTGCCTTCAAATAGTCTGTTGGACAACAGGGGGGCTTATACGGGTCAAAAAGATTGAGAACCTTGAGATGTAAATGGGCTGTGCCTGCATAAACATTGTTTGGTAAACTATAAAACTTTGAACGTGTATGTGTGTATATACAGTGAGGAAAATAAGTATTTGAACACCCTGCTATTTTGCAAGTTCTCCCACTTAGAAATCATGGAGGGGTCTGAAATTGTCATTGTAGGTGCATGTCCACAGTGAGAGACATAATCTAAAAAAAAAATTTAGAAATCACAATGTATGATTTTTTAACTATTTATTTGTATGATACAGCCGCAAATAAGTATTTGAACACTTGTCTATCAGCTAGAATTCTGACCCTCAAAGACCTGTTAGTCTGCCTTTAAAATGTCCACCTCCACTCCATTTATTATCCTAAATTAGATGCACCTGTTTGAGGTCGTTAGCTGCATAAAGACACCTGTCCACCTCATACAATCAGAAAGAATCCCACTACTAACATGGCCAAGACCAAAGAGCTGTCCAAAGGCACTAGAGACAAAATTGTACACCTCCACAAGGCTGGAAAGGGCTACGGGGAAATTGCCAAGCAGCTTGGTGAAAAAAGGTCCACTGTTGGAGCAATCATTAGAAAATAGAAGAAGCTAAACATGACTGTCAATCTCCCTCGGACTGGGGCTCCATGCAAGATCTCACCTCGTGGGGTCTCAATGATCCTAAGAAAGGTGAGAAATCAGCCCAGAACTACACGGGAGGAGCTGGTCAATGACCTGAAAAGAGCTGGGACCACCGTTTCCAAGGTTACTGTTGGTAATACACTAAGACGTCATGGTTTGAAATCATGCATGGCACGGAAGGTTCCCCTGCTTATACCAGCACATGTCCAGGCCCGTCTTAAGTTTGCCAATGACCATTTGGATGATCCAGGGGAGTCATGGGAGAAAGTCATGTGGTCAGATGAGACCAAAATAGAACTTTTTGGTCATAATTCCACTAAACGTGTTTGGAGGAAGAAGAATGATGAGTACCATCCCAAGAACACCATCCCTACTGTGAAGCATGGGGGTGGTAGCATCATGCTTTGGGGGTGTTTTTCTGCACATGGAACAGGGCGACTGCACTGTATTAAGGAGAGGATGACCGGGGCCATGTATTGCGAGATTTTGGGGAACAACCTCCTTCCCTCAGTTAGAGCATTGAAGATGGGTCGAGGCTGGGTCTTCCAACATGACAATGACCCGAAGCACACAGCCAGGATAACCAAGGAGTGGCTCTGTAAGAAGCATATCAAGGTTATGGTGTGGCCTAGCCAGTCTCCAGACCTAAACCCAATAGAGAATCTTTGGAGGGAGCTCAAACTCTGTGTTTCTCAGCG
Organism: Gobio gobio; assembly: GCF_949357685.1. Classification (NCBI taxonomy): domain Eukaryota; kingdom Metazoa; phylum Chordata; class Actinopteri; order Cypriniformes; family Gobionidae; genus Gobio; species Gobio gobio. The sequence continues at coordinate 31,853,739 of NC_137111.1, read as the reverse complement.
ACAGGCCAGAAACCTGACTGATCTAGAGAAGATCTGTGTGGAGGAGTGGGCCAAAATCCCTCCTGCATTGTGTGCTAACCTGGTGAAAAACTATAGGAAACATTTGACCTCTGTAATTGCAAACAAAGGCTACTGTACCAAATATTAACATTGATTTTCTCAGGTGTTCAAATACTTATTTGCAGCTGTATCATACAAATACATTTTTTTTTAGATTCTGTCTCTCACAGTGGACATGCACCTACGATGACAATTTCAGACCCCTCCATGATTTCTAAGTGGGAGAACTTGCAAAATAGCAGGGTGTTCAAATACTTATTTTCCTCACTGTATATTATATATAATTTTGCTGATTTGACCAAATGGAGGTCCTTCGTATCTTACACATAAAAAATTGAAAAAATGGCTGCACACTGCTTCAGGTTTATGTTCATAGTGTGTGTGTGTGTGTGTGTGTGTGTGTGTTCAATACTCACTGCTGTGTGTGTGTGTGTGTGTGTGTGTGTGTGTGTGTGTGTGTGTGTGTGTGTGTGTGTGTGTGTGTGTGTGTGTGTGTGTGTGTGTGTGTGTGTGTGTGTGTGTGTGTGTGTGTGTGTGTGTGTGTGTGTGTGTGTGTGTGTGTATTTGGATGGGTGAAATGCAGAGCACAAATTCAGACTTCAGAGTATGTGACACCATACTTGACTACATGTCACGTCACTTTCACTTGCCCCGAATGGCTTGTAAGTGGTCAGAGTGGCATGTATGTCATTCTGATATCATGGTCTGTCTGCATCTGTACAGTTAACACTGACAGGGAACCATCTGTACTCTGATAACCACTTTCATACACATCACATATTAAACACATAACACAGACACACATAGACTCCAAAGAATCCACTTAAACCAAACTATTGCCAAAACACTACAGTTAGGATAAGGGCACATTCATTTTAAAATCATCATTGATTTTCCATGTGTTCTGCAGATGGTCATGCCAAACAAATGCTTTATATTTTAGCCATGGAAGAACAGTGGCGTAAAGATTATCTCCATGCTAAACAATATCTCTGGAAAACTATTATAGACAGCTACATTAGTATGCAAACAAAAAAACGCAATCACGGTAATCTAGAATGAGTTTCTGACATGCATCGATTATGGCCTTGGCCCAGGTTTTAAAAATAGAAGGGGCGTGTGGTGAGTCACCAAATCACAACACACCTCCTCATACCCTGACAGTATTCCGGAGAACGCTGCCATCTATTGACCACATGCGTGCACTCTGCATGCAAATATCTAATTTGGTTGAAAAATATACATCTACCTCTCAGGATTGGTATATGGCTTATGAATACATTTGCATGCATTTTGTTGCCATTTGATATATCTCAGAATGTCAGAAACCTTCGTCACAAATTGTAATAAGTAAATCTGTTCAATTAAATGATGTGAATTCACTTACTGGCACGATTGTTGGTCCACATGCATGCCTAACAGATGCTCTACCTGGACTCTTTTGAAAGCACCTAAATCTGATTTCCAATGTAGTCAGATATCCCAAGAGACACACGTCTGGACTTACTGTAGAGAGAAAAATCTGTCCATTTGCTCTAGAGTGCAGCCTGAGTGCATATGGGAAGACAATAATGGCATACAGCTAATAAGGGTAAAGCGGAACTCTTTGCATCCCATCAAAACAAACACAACCCTCAAATGCTTATACAATGTCTATGCATTAGCGTTTAATACACTGTTCATCAGCTCATGATCTACCGCTAGGTTTGCCCCCCTTATATTGTTAAACGTCGGCATTAGTATAATGCAATTCATGCTCATAGCAGAGATGTGTGATGCCGATCGAAATGATCCCTTCATGCCTTTGGAGTTCATCCACAATCCCCTAAATGGGTGCAAGGACCGAAACTTAAATGCAGCATCACTGGAAAAGATGTAGGAAAAGCTCATCAATTATTAACTGCCAATCTCAGCACAAAATAGCAGCTAATTATTGTTTAAGTGATGCCATTTAGTTCTTTCCTCTGGTCAGATGATTAATTTATTAACTGTAAGCTCAGAGAAAAGTTGTAGTGTGTTGGAAAACAAGACTCTTGCACATCATCATGGCATGCAATATATGAACCACAGAATCAACTCTGCAAATTTAAGAAAGTTGCTGAGATCTGAAGATAATGATCTCATGCATGTTTCTAAAACTACAGTATGATGCATAAGACATAAGCCGTTTTGTTAACCAAGCGTCACCTAAACATAAAACAGTTCAGATATGACCAGCACAAATAAACAGATGATGTATTGCTGGAAATGTTTCTGTAGACTACTGGCTCCGGTTGGGCCGTTTACCCAATGATGGAGCACAACAAGGTATGGCAAACCTTGTCGATCAATACTTGACATCCTGCCTGTAAGTGTTTTTCCCCAGCACGGATGGCTTTTATTTGGAAATCTGGGACATTTAATAATAGTACATGGCAGGGGGAGTGGAGAGCATTAAGTTTCACTAATCAGGGAAGCAAATGCTGATGATGCTTCCAACATTGGGACGACCAACACTGTTCACCAGCACATTGATAAGAGGCATTACCAAGACACTAAACATAAGCAAACACTCATTATGTTTAATGAAGAGGTGTAATCCCATATCATTGAGTTTAACACATAGTTACTTCGGATTTATGTGTCAGGATACAGGTATACAGAGGTAAGTGAACTGATTCAGGTCCACTTTATGAATATAATACAAAAAGATTACAAATAGCTCACATTTGAGATAACTCACATTTGAAAGCTGTAAAAAAAAAATCTTCTTTGCACTTCATAGATTCGACATGAATACATTTCAACCCTTTACAATGCGAATAAATCACTCGCATATACACAATTTTCATGCTAGGCGACTAAATAATGTCTATAATTAGCCATTGGTTAATACATTGTTATATTTTGCTTGCCAGTGTTTGAGTTCGAGGCTAAGTATAAGTTTTGCTAGGGCAGTCAAAAATTAATCACGATTAATCGCATCCAAACTAAACGTTTGTGTTTACATGATATACTGTATGCGTATGTACTGGTGTATAATTATTATGTATATATAAATACACACACATGCATGTATATATTTAAGAAAAATGTGTACATGTATACGTGTGTATATATATGTATACATATATACTGTATATGTGTATATATATGTATACACATGAAAATATTTCTTATATTTTATATATATATATATATACAGACACACACACACACACAAACATGTGTGTGTATTTATACATAATAATTATACAGAGTACACAGACATATATCGTGTAAACACAAACTTTTATTTTGGATGCAATTAATAGCGATTAATCGCTTGACTGCCCTAAGTTTTGCAAAGATATTTTTTCACTCCCCTTCACTCGTCTTGGACTGAGCGTTTGAAAGTTTTTATCTCCATCTTTAAAGTGTATTATTGCAATTCACCCTAATGGACATGCAGCATATTTATATATATATTAGTCTAGTGAGTAAACTACAAAAATTACTACCCATTGGTGATTAAATATTGCCAAGGTGTGCATAGGGGTTGACTATCAATTAGCATTTTGAATAGAAAGCAAGTCCATTTTCGAAGCTACTAACTACTGCATCCCAATGTAGAGAAAAGACAGTTATTTAGTGTTTCACTGACTAATATAGCAGTCATCTTAGGCTTTTTACTAACAGCTAGCAACAACAATGTAACATCATGCAAATTTTTTAGCTACTTATGTCATGGGAGAGCTCTCTGCAGTCAGTCATGATTCACTTATGAATTTATGTGAGTAAAAGTATCCGATAACAGGCATTATGCATGAGGAAATGGGAGTAGTATTTATGTAATCTCAATATGGCCGCCCCCATGAGGAGACCCATTCAGTAAACTAAAACACCTTTTATTATACAATTAATATATAGTGTGAGTACATCATTTTACATATATTTTTCAAAAATACTCATTCATTTCATTAGATTTAAAACCTTTAATTAAGGGAAAAAAGAAAACAAACTGCACATTTTATAACTGCACATAGCAGCCATTTTCACAGCATCTCTGCATATTAAATATGGAGTGCAAACAAGAGGATATACATTTTACCATGTAAAAAACCTGACATATGAAATAATATTCAGAAAAAAATGACTTTTTTGAAAAAGAACAGCTTATTCAACCTTTAAACACAATAAAAATTTTGTTTTTCAAGTATCATATTTGATATATCAGGCATTTATGGCTCATATATTTTGATATAGGAGAATGTGGAAAAAACACATTAGTTTTATTCAATTTGCAATTTTGAGCAGCTGCTAATATTTATATGACCAAAAAGTAAGATGAAAATCTGATAGCTTGTAATGTAAAACCAATGAGATATTTATGACATTATAGCAGACTGCTTACATAACATGCATATAACTATCAGTTCTATATCTCCCAATAATATGCCTAAGTAATATATACGCTTAGTTTTATTATCAAAGCTGTAGGTTTTATTGTGGGGGCAAAATATATAGTGCAATGCATTACAGTGACGATTGAGAGATAAAGCGGGTTCTTCTTTAAAAGCCTAATGTATCATATTTAATACTCACTTTTTAATATGATTTTTCAACAAAAAAAAATTATATACTAACAATATATAATTTATTCTTATGTTAACTTGATTTCACATCAAAAAGACATGTTTGTGTACCACAACACGACCTGAAGGTGGAAAGGCCCTTCAGATCGTGTAAAGCAGTTTTTTTAGCAAAGTTTTGGTTATGTTCATAATTTCGAGACCATGTAAATTTGCATATCAAAAATGATACAGTAGGCTTTATAGAGTTAAACATCCTTACACATATGAATGAATCTGACCTCTAACAGATCATAAACAGTAAGTCACATGCCGCTTTCATTTTAACGACAGGTTACACCACGTTTCCTGTGATTTTCCATTTTCCACTGATACAGCAGATCCATTCAGTAACTCCATGACTAACTTTTTCAAAGCATGAATGACCTCATCTCAATTCCTGCCATGAAATAATAACCCAGCTTGTATGTAAATATGCTAGAGCACGAAAAATCCCCAAACCTGAAAGGTTATGCAAACCACTCCCAAACAAATATGAATTTCCTTTGCAAAATATCCAGAGGGAGGATCTCCTCTGTAGTTTGTGTCAAAGGCATTATCGCAGCGAGCCACACACATGCACATGAGACTTTGAAATTTATTTTAGGTTGAAAAACAGGATATCAATGCCATCAGATCAACAGAAAAACCTCTATTTTGATATACATGACACCTGTGATGTTACAATGAGTAATACCATAGTTCCTGTCAGATTTTCATATTACTAAACACAGAGTGAAAGACAAGTTATTTCAGTCAGATTTCCTCTGTGCTGTCAAAAATAAATGACAGATTGGGAGACCAAACCTTCTAGCAGCACTACCATGCTATGACACACAAAAAGCAGAGCAAATCCAATGGAACATCATATGACTCCAACCAAAAATAGGGCAGTAATACACAGCACCAGAGCTTAGCCTGTGTGTGTTTATTCAATGATTGAACACCACGCTAACTGGATTCCCAGAATGTGAGCCAATAATGAAAACATCAATATAATGTGAGGCATGTTAAAGCGCGTACAAGAGCGCACGGGTCAACAGATCATCAATATCACACGAGACTTCCCAACAACATCACTGCAATCTTAAGACCAAAATATCTAGAATAAGGTATTTTAACCTATAACCTAATGTTAGAGACTTTATGATCTCATTTAAGCAGAGTACTGTATATATACACATGCACACACACACACTTCACAAACATGCTGTACAAGTGTCAAAAAGTTGAGGACTTACAGGCATGTTCCATGACTGGAAGGTTATAAAAAAAATCGACTGCTCCAGTGAGATGGTCTTCAGTTTCCTTTCTCACTCTCTCTCTCTGATTCCCTCTCCCCCTCTCTCTCTCTCTCTCTTTCTCTCTCTCCCTCTCACTATCTCTCTTCACTTCCTGTGGTGCTCTCGCAGCCTTCTTCCCTGCAGTGGTGAGCGGCAGGAAGAGTGGCGAAGGCTGGAGGATGACAAACAGCCATTACCTCCATTAAAGTGAGCTGACTGAGCCAGTCTGAGCCCATCAAGTGGAACCTCCCAGTCCACTGGGGCTTTCAGCTATCGCCTTTGGCAACGGGGAATGGGGTTGGGGAGGAGGGGTGAGTTGATGTAGCGTGAGACAGCTTTGTAGCCATCATTAAATTACTCGCGTCCAGCTGAAACAGATGACTCTAGTGTTAGCGCCGGTGTTAAGTTGTTTTACACGCTATACACTGTGAAACGATTGCCGGTGCATGTGATGTGCAATATTCCAAAGCAAGGTAAGCCGTGACAGGGTCAAAGCCGGGCAGGGCCTCGCACAAGTGGGCTTGATGGGGGCTTCACTCGTGGGTGAGAAGCTGTAATAAATTCTTCCAAATCTATTTTGGTGTCGCAACCTGAAGTCAAGAAATGGCTGAAATTCAGAGAGAATGAATCACTCCTTAAGATGTTTCTCTCCGGCGGTATGGGAAATAAGAGAGTAGGTTTTCAAAGCTCACCCATGTGGGCTGAGTGCTCACATGAACCTAAACATTTTCTTCGCATTGATCAAAGCAACTGTAGAAGCACTGCTCACAGGGCACATGGGTGCACTGGTTGATTTTTTAAATTAGTGAACAGTGAGATTTTGCCACATTTATACTGCAAAGGTGTCCCAGAAGCGCGGAAGTGGCATTTCGGTGTCTTTACATGATTAATGCTGCTCAAAGATGGCACAAATGCATTTACGTAATTACAACTATATACTTTGATACTAGAGACTTGGGTGTATCAGAGCAGCATAATTTAGTCTGCTTTATATTTTGAGCAGGCATAGAGCAGCCTTAAAGGGTCAGTTCACCCAAAAATGAAAATTAGCCCAAGATTTACTCACCCTCAAGTCATCCTTAGGTGTGTATGACATTCTTCTTTCAGACGAATAAAATCGGAGTTATATTAAATATGTTCTGGCTCTTCCAATTTTTATAATGGCAGTGACTTGTCGGGTCATTTTTGAAGTCCATAAAAGTGCATCTATCCATCGTATAACTGCTCCACACGGCTCTGGGGGGTTAATAAAGGCTTTCTGAAGCGAAGCAATGCATTTGTGTACGAAAATTATCCATATTTAAAACTTTATAAAGTAAAATATCTAGCTTCCGCCAGATGTACGTCGTCGAAGCGATGCATTTGTGTAAGAGAAATAACCATATTTAAAACTGTTCAAAATGCTTATGCTACATAAGCATTTTGAACAGTTTTAAATATGGATATTTTTCTTACACAAATGCATCGCTTCGCTTCAGAAGGCCTTTATTAACTGCCCGGAGCCATGTGGAGCAGTTATATGACGGACAGACGCACTTCTATGGACTTTAAAAATGACCCGACAAGTCACTTCCATCTTGGAAGAGCCAGGACTTTTTTAATATAACTCCGATTTTAATTCGTCTGAAGGAAGAATGTCATATACACCTAGGATGAATTGAGGGTGAGTAAATCATGGGCTAATTTTCATTTTTGGATGAACTATCCCTTCAACTCAACTGTGTTAAAACAGGCATTCTACTGCACCTTTTCCTCTTTTTTGCAATTAAAAACATTCCAAAGGGATTAATACTTTGCTTAACAGAATTTCTGGGTTCTAATGAAATGTAAAATGAAAAATTAATGGTCTGCGACTTGACTAGTTGGACTTGTGAACAATTGACACAAGACTTGACTTGGATTTGAAGACAGAGACTTGTGAAAACGTCTTTATTTACTTGGACTTAGCCTTTAGGGACTTGTGAGCATTAATGTTAAAATATTTTCTCTTATCCCATTACATGCAAAAACAACTATATGCAAGACATTTGTAGCTAGATTCCACAGAAAAGCGGTTGAATCGTCGTACTGACTAATATAAATGTTTCATAACTCCATTTGCTGACAGTAATTGTGAAGAAATTACACACTTCACCTTTAAGACCTATTCGACAGCAACTGTGACATGCTTTCAACTCTATCTGTATAATCTGTATTTACAGTAATGCACTTTCAGCAGCCTGTGGGGTATGGAAGTATCATGCAAAAGTTACCAGCAAAAGGGTTTACCGGTGCATATCATTTTGCAAAGACAAGGTTAATAAGTGAATTAATCTCACTAGCTTCCTGTTAACACATACACTAAAATGTTTAGGTCTAGTGTTTATCCCAGTGCAATGCATTGCCCTATAGATTTCCATTTGAATCTACTTTTGTTGGTTTTTACCAACCGAAGATACGTCAAAATTCTCTATCAATATTTCAAATTCTGCAAATAGAGCTTACACCAGGAACAATTATTAAAGTTGCAATGAAACAAGTAGCGACAGATCTTTTCTTCCGAAATATGACGAACATCCGAGTGAAGCGGATTATCAACAAACACAAAAAGTAGGGTGGACTATAGGCTCAATCCATCGGTTGTTGACAGGATTTTGAGACGTGGGCATTATACTCAAAAATGAATGTGAGCTTGCAGTGGATTGTGGAGGGGCAGGCTTTAAGCAGACTAAATAAGTGTTTTCTAAATAAATGAGAAAAAAAAGTAGTGGTTGTCCTTTCTCTCTTACATTTAACATCAGTCAACACTGCCAAGACGAAGTCATTATCCATGTATTCAAACCAGGGTAGGTGAGTATTGACAGCCTGCTTGGACCATACAAATGAGAAACTGGAGACATAAAACCAATTATCTATATTTTCTTATAGTAATAACAAACTAAAAAATATGCTCGTTGAGTCACAGGAACCCCATCCTGAGACTGAATGTTTGGTCCATAGTTTAGAGTTTAAGTAGCAGTTAATGCTAGTAATCTCAACTAAGCATAAAACACTGCATCTATCAATGTGGATATTTTTTTTTTTAAAGTGACATCAAAGTCCAATGAGCAATTAATTAGTGCTCCTGTGTTGTTGAAACAGCACTATTGCAAGATCATAGCAACACACTCAGATAATCCTGTGTGCTTTTGTGATATTGTGAAACTAGACTGTGATATTTTAACCAAGTCAGGTTACCTTTTGCTTTTTAAGTTAACCAGTGCTGAGAGAAAAGCACATCGTGTGATGGAAATAGTCTTTCAAATAACTCAAAAAACTGCCGTCACTGATTTACACTCTGCAAAAGCAGATTACGTTATCACCCAAACCACGATTACTTTTTAAACCGTAACCATACCAAGACCGAGATATTGTCCTGCTGGGTTGACTCATGGGATATGTTGTGTGATTCGCTTCAAAATGCTCATAAATCAGTAAATAAACATCCTTTTGTTAAAATTTTAAATAAGTGCAGATGCCATCCTCTCAGCTCTAAAAATACAACAGTGCATAGCAATTACAGATGAAAGGCATGATGGCCCATCTTCACATGTGCCCTTTGTGTGTCTGCCGAGAACGCCCACACTGTCTGACGCATAGAGCCGCTTCACACTCCTACCAAAGATGAAGCTGAACACGAAGAAGGAGAAAAGGAGGATGGGAGAGTGAGAGAAGGAGACAGACAGACCTTAAGGGATCTTGTCAGGAACCACAGATATGCTAGGAATTGCTGCCTTACAAGAGCATTTATGCCCCTATGGTTGGGGGGGAGGGACCTTTACATGCACATCATTGTCAGATAAATGTCTAAAAATACTGGTCAAGTCTTTATTTAGGGAAAATAATAATAAAGATGTTGATTTGCTCCATTACATTCTTCTATCATTCTAATGTGACAAATGCTGGCTTTGGCCATTAATTATGCTGCCCAGCCATTTTTAGCATCTTATACTGTCAATAATATGGTATGCATATGTAAATATTAATTGGAATTTTCTGTTTAGTTATTTTACTTTCTCAAATGTAGCAACAAAAAAACAACAACTATTTTTAAAAAGCAAAGAACATACTCATATAGAAGTAAGATTTTTAAATATTTCTAAAAAAAACAAGGCTGCATTTGGTCAATAATTGTAAAATATTATTACTTATTTTCCTATTTATTTTCCTGTGTATTACTGTGTAGCTGCTTTGAAACAATCTGTAAAGTGCAATTTAAATAAAGATGACTTGAATTGACAAAAACATCCCATCAAATGTTTGAGGTCAGAGCAGTAATGTTGTTAAATATTTTAAAATACTGTTTTCTATTTTAATATATTTTTAAAATGAAATGTATTGCTGTGAGGGCAAAGCTGAATTACTCCAGATCATTACTCTAGATCATACTGATCTGAATTACATAATTACAAACCATTAAAAAACGTTAAATAATTTACACTCGTTTGCATCTACTTCAGTCAAACAATCCAACCTCTTTCCATAATTTGTTTTTAAGCTGATTCTTTTTAAAGGATTAGTTCACTTTTAAATAAACTTTTGCTGATAATTTACTCATAAGTGATACCAAACGATGAATAAGGGTCTTATCTAGCGAAACGATCCATTTCTGCGAGAAACCGAGCAGTATTTATGCTATTATTTTACCTCTTATCAGACGAACGTGATCATCTCTGAGCTCCGCCATAACTTCCGCTAAGTGAGGTCAAAATACGAGCCTGGTCATGTATACGTAGATGCCCTATTAGCTCTTGCACGGATCAGTAGAATGAGGCATCTACGATCGATATATCTATGATTAGGGCTCGTATTTTGACCTCACTTAGCGGAAGTTATGGCTGAGCTCAGAGATGATCACGTTCGTCCGATTAGAGGTAAAATAATAGCATAAATACTGCTCGGTTTCTCGCAGAAACGGATCATTTAGCTAGATAAGACCCTTATTCATCGTCTGGTATAGTTTAAAGCCCCTTGAAGCTGCACTGAAACTGTCATTTGATTTGGACCTTGAACCATTTGGAGCCCATTGAAGTCCATTATATGGAGAAACATCCTGGAAAGTTTTCATCAAAAAACGTAATTTCTTTTCGACTGCAGAAAGAAAGACATGGACATCTTGGATGACATGGGGGTGAGTAAATTATCAGCAAAAGTTTATCTAAAAGTGAACTAATACTTTAAGTTTTTAAGCCTTTAATTTTCTTTAGCTCCTATTTATCAAACTCCTATTTACCATTTATCTGTAGTAGGTGGGTTGTCCTGGTACCATTTATCAGCAATATTTCAAACCGATATGTGTCAGCTTTTTCTAATTCTATATTTAGAATTAAAGGAAAAAACGGTATGTAAAAGCGGCTTGCTTCCATAAAAACAACTATCATAAAAGTTAGTTAATCAATTCTATATCATCTATATCACACAGAAGGAACACAAATAACAAGGCGGTGACTATCTGCCATGAAACTCTATTCAAAGACTGTTTAAAATTCATCCAGAGGTGAGAGGAACAAGCTTTTAAGAGGGTAAAGAAAAGGGCATAGCCACTCTCGGCAGCTCCGCTGCACCATCCTCCATCTCTGTCATTACATGACTAATTGTGTGCAGAAGAGGACGGCACACATCTTTACACCAGCATCAAAGGAGGCAAAACCTACAAATTAATCCAAACAAACAGAGAGCGTGGAGGCTTTCTCTCAGTGCTTTTTCACCATGTCACACAGTGTGAAAGATAAAGTGCTGGTTGCGTTGAAAGCAAACCACTGTTGGATGTATATTTAAATGTGTCCCCTTCTCGAAACGCATTGATGGGATCTTTGCAAAGACTGCTGCATATAAATCATGAGGTCACGGCAGGCTTGAGAGGATGTACACTAAGTTGCATTAAGTGGTTTCAGGAACACAAGAAAGACATAGTGAATTATTCATGTGAGGCTTTGTGAAAAACAGTCATGGGGTTAGACTTGAAACATTTCAGCAGAGAATTATTCTTAGATATTAGACAACGTTCAGAGCAATACTGACCAGGACAGATGCTAAGCATTGAAAGAAAACTGAAGGAACACACACTCTGGTGGACACACAGTGAAAGTACAGCGCAAAAATATATACTGAATTCTAGCACAGACGTCAGCTACAGCACACACACACACACACACACACACACACAAAAAAAACAATTCAACTGCTGACACTGTGGCTTATTTAAAAGAACGTAAAGGTTCAAAATAAGTTAAGCTTTAACAACAGGTATAATGTTGATTATATATATAAATAATAGTGTTACAGTATTGCAAAAATAACACGGTTGCAGTATTGTAAATGTGACCAGCTTTCTGGAGGGTTTAAAAGAAATGTAAAGCTTGTATTTTTTATAAAGCACTTACATTAATTATTCAGTAAAGTCCTTCTTATAATCTGAGTTTAATCAATATGTTTTCTAAATTGTCCATTACCGTTGGGACTACTTTTCTAGGTGGATGCACCTCTGGTTATGTGTTATTGAAGTGGAAAGAGTTTGCTGATGTAAACAGTGATTTACAGACTGTACAGTATGCCATGTCTATTTATAGTATCATTGGATGCTTTTTGAGAAAGTTACTTACTGGGGTTACATCGGCATGATAAAGCTTGAAAGATATTACGGCACAGACAAGAGTATATAGTCCCAAGTCAACATAAGTCATATGGCTTTAATTCTAAAATAATTATTTATTGTCCATTTGAAAATCACAAATAATTGTAAAATAATTGGCTGTACTCGAAATGCTGTCAATGGAGTTCTGTATTGAACAGTTAGACTTTAAGGCCAATGACTGAAACAAAACAATTAAATATGTAACTGTTCACAAACACATGATGCACTTTAACTGAATTCATCTGACATATAAACAGACCTCTGAGACAATATTTAATTTTTGAACTGTTTTTCTGTGAATATGCGACCCACGTACACAGTTCACTGCACTCCAAAAACAATAAACAACTCAATTTAAATCTAGAACATTGATAGAACAAAAAAAGGTTTAGCGTGGTTAACTGAAAGGTGAACTCAGGAAGTGGTTTTAAACGTCATTTCCATAGATATCTCACTCAGCTCAAAATTACCAATGATGTGCCTCATGTCATAAAAGGAATTATGTTTTATATAGTATAGTACAGTGTACTATGAACTGCATCATTAACAAGACAATTAGCTGAAAGTTGAGGATTGTGCACAGAGGCCATTTGAAAATAGAAAACAAAACTATTTCTATTAGCCCTGGACATCTGAACTATAAATCGTTTGTATATGAAACAACAAATATTAGTTTACACTGAGCTCAACAATACTATAAGCTTTAGCACTGTTAGTACTTCTGACAAATGTCCACATGAGATCACCTCTCATCAGAGATTGTGGTTGAAAAATATGTGTCAGACAACTGGGCAGGTTTAACTTAAAGGTCACAGAACAATGTGGGTGATAACATTTAAACGTGTTTACTAATTACAGAAGATTTAGAAATTACATCTCTCCTGCGTGGTAGGATGAGAAACCACAGAGCAAAACATTTGACACGGGCCTATACAAAACTTTACAAGAATTACAGTGTTTAGCAGCCACAAAGGACTTCACGATTAAGACAAACAAAAGAAACATAAATGGTATTAAGATTGCAATTCATGCAGTTTATTTAAGCCCTTGTTATTTGACTGAATTACCTTGTCATTACCATGAATTCAAGAGACATCATACTTAAAGATATTTCTGTTACACTGCTGTGTTTAGTTTTATTTGATTCCAAATATTTAGAACTCAAATGGCAGCACATTTTAGGATTGATTGTGTTTTATCATTTTATCTTTTGCAAGAGAACCATCAGCCCGAATGCATGATTTGTCAATATCCTGTTTGGTTTAAGTGCAAGGTCTTGAATTGAACCCATTGCTCGGACAATATACAGCATATAGGCCCACCGGATGTTCTCTCTGCATCAATAAATATCAACATATTCTCATCAGATTATGAGAAAGGAACACCATATCTGTCATTTGGGATCATGCCTAATACACATAATAAACCTTTGAAACATTAGAAAAATAAAAGAAACAAATAAAAATCAATAGAACAAAGTAAATATCAGTTTAAGAAGTGCAAGGTCTTGAATTGAAACCAATGCAGGGACAATACTGTATGGTAGGCTCACCCGATGTAATCTTTGCATGCAGTATTAAATTACATATAAATATCAACATATTCTCATCAGATTATGAGAATGGAACACTATCTGTCATTTGTGATCATACCTAGAGTTTCTTCTAAAAACAGGGTCAATCAATGAATGAAGACCAAGCATCACTGAGAAGGGCATTACTGCACCCTCAGCACAATATGATAGGCTAAGGCTACCATAAGACATTGATTATAAAAATAAATGTATGATAATATAATAATAATAAAGGTCATCTTACCTGAGCAGGCTGATCGGAGTCTGGTCAATATTCTGGATTTAAAAGCAGAAGTGTCACTTAAAGAACGAACTCGAAATACAGGAAAAACCAGAGGAAATGTCTTTAGGTATGAAAAACTGTCTTCCTCCGCCATTCCGCAGTTTTGCTTGTATTTTTATTTCTAGAAAAGTTAAATTCGTTGTCAGGGTAACGCTGCTAAAAATTTGATGCTAAATTCAGTTTGAAGATAACCCGTCTGTCTGTCAGTCTGTCAGTCGGTTGTAATGGGGAACTCTGTTCACCAATTTAAGGGAACTTTTTAAAACAAGAAGAAGTCGACTACTTCTCTCTGATTCTCATGAAATGATGTGCATGTCTTTCCTCTGCAAATAATCCTCTGCGTTATGAGACAGAAACGGAAACACCTCCATCAAAAAGATAATCATCTACAAGACTTTTATCCGGAGGAAGGCTGAGGTCACGCATCTCCTTACAGCTGCAGTTTCGAATCCTTCCTCTAGAAGGCGTTAATATCCGGATATAGGCTACCACAGTCTCTAAGATGTATACTAAATATTTTCACATACAAAAACATGTAGCCTACCTAAAGGAATAGTTCACCCTAAAATAAAAAGTCTGTCATCATTAACTCTCCCTCAACTTGTTCCAAACCTGTATGAGTTTCTTTCTTCTGCTGAACACAAAAGAAGATATTTTAAAGAATGTCGGTAACCAGACAGATGATGGTCCCCATCGACTTCCATCGTATTTTTTTCCTACTATGGAAGTCAATGGGGACCATCAAATGTCTTGTTACAAACATTCTTCTTTTGTGTTCAGCAGAAGAAGAAAAAAACAGGTTTGAAAAACAAGTTTCTGTTGACAGAATTTTCATTTTAGGGTAAACTATTCCTTTAAGGTGTTTAAATTGGCCTAATACAAACACATAAGGGGATCATCTTCAAATTAGGCTAGATGTTCAAATAAAATGACAAAATAGGCCTAGTAGCTTTTTTTTTTTTTTTTTTGTGAATACGTTTTAAACAAAGTAATAATCTTCATTTATGTACATAAGCCAAAATTATACTATTAAAAAATAGTTTTTTTTTTCTTTCTTCTATTGTGAAATAGGATATTTGAAAACTGATTAAAAGGACAATGTTCTTTAGGCAATTTCATATAAGGGTTCAAAGAATATGACTCACCCATTTCCTGTTTTTCATCTTATGAACATCACCTCCATATCATAGTGTTGACTCTCCACCGACCACTCTGACATCATGTTTTAGGTAAATATGGCAGTGTGGTCATATCTGACGGAGCTGTTTATCAACACACACAAGCCGGTTTGAAGCTGAACATTGGGGATATCTCAGTGTCTCAATACTGTGTTAATGTGTAACTAAGAGGACTGGTCATCATGCAATATATGTTATTTAAATACTGGGTAGACCCTCAATCCACCATAGTCCAGCTCTAGAATCAGCAAAGCATCCAAAGGTAAACAGGAGCTGTCTTTTATCTTTTTCACACTTTATGACTGATTATCAAAGTCTATGTAGAGTTTTTGGCTTAGTTGAATAATGCTTGACAGTGATAACTGATCTAGATATATTACTGCATCTCAGTTTTACTCTGGGACTTTGGACTGTAAAATTCAGCATACAATTTTGATAACATTTTGATTAAAAATGAATACACATATGTACAAATTACAATTAAATAAATTGTATTATTTATTTATTTAATTGTAATCGCAATGATAGCGGTTTTCTATTTTACTATATTTTAAAATATACTTTGGTCCTGTGATGGCGAAGCTGAATTTCCAGCATAATTTCTCCAGTCTTCAGTGTCACATGATCCTTCAGAAATCATTGTAATATGCTGATTTGGTGCTCAAGAAATATTCCGCATTATTATCAATGTTAAAAATACTTGCGCTGCTTAATATTGTTGTGTAATAATTTCAGGATTCTTTGATAAATAGAAAGTAACAGCTAGTTATTTTGAGTCACTTTTTACCAATTCAATGCATCCTTGCTGAATAAAAGTTTTAATTTCTTTAAAAATCTTTTAATAATCTTAAAAATCATATGTAAAATCTTATATATTTATACATTTTAATTTTTATACTGTATCTACATATCTAAAAAAGTTTTGCATTGAGATGAAGCTGGACTGGAATGTACTCATTTCACTCTTTGTTCCTTTATCTGAGTCATGTGTTCTCTGCTCTCTAGTCCAGTAGGGTTATTGCCCTCAAATGCAGCTCAGTATGGCTGCTGTAAGACGGAAACCGGTCAATTAATTCTGTGAAAATGGGGGTGGAAGAGCAGAGATCGATCAGCCATAGCAAACATCCCACTGTTGGTTCTGAAATGCCAAAAAACTCCTGTTGATATGTCTACTATGATTTCTTGTATTGTGCAGTAAGTTTTGTTAGTATTCTCAAGCAATACCAAGTCCACGTCATAATCAAATCAGTTTGAAATCCCACAGGTCCACCTTGAGGATTTCCCTGCAAGATGTTCCTCACTGTTTTAATAATCTCCTGCTTTTCAATGGGAACGGCCAATCGAGTGTATGTCCACCCCTTCAACCTCTTTAGCTCTGAAAACATCAGCTGTGAGGTTATCCAGAACGAGGAACAAAAGCCCTTGGAGACCGTCCATCCACTGACTCCTCTTCAAGACAGCACTGAGCCAGACTCACGACCCGGCAGCACCACAGAAAACCTGAAAAACCTCACTCAAAGAACTGCTGTGTTAGCAGAATTGCAAAATTCTCTCGGGCTACGCATGTACCAGGCACTTAGTCGTACACAGAAGCATGCAAACACACTGCTTTCACCCCTAAACGCCTTTGGTGCTTTGGTGACCCTCTACCTGGGGGCATCCAAAAAGACTGCCATTTCCTACCAACAGCTGTTAGGACTCAACCTGGAGTCTGAAAAGGCAGACTGTGCGTACTTTATTGATGGACACACAGTGCTGCGCACACTCCAGGCCATCAGTGCGCATGTAGACGAATCCCGAAATGAGCTCAGGACCCTCGTGTGGACTTTCATTAACAGCGATGCTGACCTTTCTAAAGACTTTTTACGCGGAACACAAGACTTCTCAGATGGCTCTTTTGTCCGAGCAGTGGACTTCTCACAGACCAAGGAAGCTGAGGTGCAGGTGAACAACTTCATTCAGAAAACATCAGACAGCAAGGTTAAGAACCTGTTTAAGGATGTTACTGCAACAACTGACCTGCTGTTTGCTAGTTCAGTGCATTTCAAAGGTGAGTGCTTGATGTTATTAATTCAGAAACAGCCTGCCAACCAGACCCAATATATAGCTACAATTAGCCTCATTCAGGACCGTAACCACCAGGGACGGACTGGGGCTAAAAAACAGCCCTGGACTTTCTCCCAAATAGGCCCATCATCCGGCCATTCGCCCTTAGCCGTGCGCAACAGACACTAGCCAGGATGTACTATGCCACAATACTGTCAGACTATCAGACAAGGTATTCACAACAAGTAACATCTCAAAACCAATGATGATAATAAACTTTGATTTATATTAAGGGTGTGAAATGATGAAAATGGCTAGGCCCTATTAATTTTATCTGTGAAGCTTTCACAAACAACCACCACATTGTGCCAATTCCAAAGACAAGGAAAAACTGCACTCTGATGGAAGACAGACAGAAAGTGCAAGCTAGGATTTTTTGGTTAAACAAAAGTTGTCAATTATTTAGCCCCCTTCCTTGTGTGTTAGCACGTTTAGAGTGGTAGCAATGCATGCCTGATGTTTTCCCGTTTAATTCAATACCTTAGTCTTCATTCTTGCAGAAAATGTGAGCTCATCACTACAACCTCTCATATACAACAAAGTGAATGAAAGAAATGAAAACCAATGCAATACGATGATGAATGTCCAAAAGATGACACCTACAGACTGTTTTTAAATGGGGTTGGATACATATTTTTTGCTTTTAAACTGTGTGTGTGTGTGTGTGTGTGTGTGTGTGTGTGTGTGTGTGTGTGTGTGTGTGTGTGTGTGTGTGTGTGTGTGTGTGTGTGTGTGTGTGTGTGTGTGTGTGTTAGATGACAGTAGGTTACAGTTTGACAAGAGTTCAGTTTGACAAAAGCACAATGTTTTGTTTTATTACGAGTGTACACAAATATAAGCAAACACTTTGCAGTTTGAATGATGTCCTGTATGAACAAAATGACGGAGTATGTATTGTTTTTATGTTTCCACTGTTCGATCGCGGCATCGCGCCCGCACCTCTCCCACACACACACACATTATTAGTTTTAGTATAGTTTTATATAGTTTTATTTATTTTTATATTGTGTATTCTCCATGTAAATTCATGCACCGAGCAGTGACGCCCGTGCCGATTCGGTTAAAACGAATAGGCTACACATTCCACCCCATGCACACCCATGTTGATAGCTAGCTGACTATGCAATTCACTAAGATAGGGATAAAGGCAGCCTATTATAATGTGTCCTGCTACTACTGGCATTTACCAGGACCTCTTGCTGGTGTGAAGTTAACTCTGTCTGTCCCTCCTCATCATGACCAGGCTGTGGAAGCTCAGGCTCTTCCAAGTGATGTAGTGTGCTGGCAGTTGCACTGCAACCAAAAAGCCAGTAGTCTCGACTCGAGAGACTTGGAAACTTTTTCCCCATCCACCTTTCTCCTTACGTTTTCTGCTAGCCATAGACTTTTTTTTTTTTTTGCCGACGGCCGGGCGACGGCCCTCAGTTGGACGGCCGTTCTGGACTTTTCCAGAACGCACAGATTACCAATCCGTCCCTGGTAACCACCATAGGCATTGAGGGGGGCGAGTCAAAAAGGAAATGGCCACATTGTCCCCCGAATATTTAAAGGGTGAATTGAGAAATCAACTTTCCTTTGAGCCTTTGATATATAAAAGTTCATCGTGATATAAGAATATCCTGTAAGTTTCGGAACTGAAAACTCGCGGTTATATTCACTGATCGGGCCGGACAAGTAATAAAAAAATAACATTCCAATCAATCGCGGGTGGATGAGAGGTAAATCATTGTGTTTGTTTGATAAAGATATTTTGCGAGTCCTGTGAGAGTTTCCCCAGACGCTTTCAAAACAATCCCCACATATACTGAGGGGAGCTGAAGCTAATTAAATATGCAAATCTTATCCAATCCTAGCCGTTTACTTCCAACTCTTTAGTGCAGCAAGCCCATAGAAGCCGAGCGTTTCTTCAGAGAGCCTCAAAACCAAGGCAGAAAATAGCCTATTACTTATTCATTATGATGTATGATGAAACCATGTATGATTGTATGTAAAAACCACACAAACGTCATAAGTTGACCTCAGACAACAGTAGAATTTTTTTTTATTACGCACTTTTGTTGTTAGGATGGCAGATTAACATTTTTATGCTGGTCTGCCTCATTCAGATCAAAGAAGGCGGGGCTCAATGTGTGCGAATTCCAACGCTGCGCTTTTAGTTTTTACAGTAAAAGAGTGCATGCGCGGTAAGATATCAGTAGCTAAACATTAATATTTGACAACTGTTTTATAATGGATATGTTTAATGACCCACAGTAACATACAGTGATGTAACTCTTTTTTATGTAATTTCGCCATTTTGAACTGAAAATATAATTTAAATGTCTTTCATAACTGAATGTAACGAGACAAGAAACGTTTTTTTTTTGTGTACAATTTTGACATAGACATAGTAAACAAGAGTGAATGTTTGCATATTTCAAAATAAAATAATATTTAAATGGATTACTTCACAGCTACCGGTATATAGGCTATATTATAGACATCTCATGTTTATTCTAAATATAAACTTCACTAAGAATCTTGAAAGACTTTTAGAGAATTTGGATATGGTTGGTAATGAAGGCCCGGAAGGGAAAGGGGGATTTATTAAATAATGGATTTCTCACATTACATATTTTTTTTCTTGCCTGTGTAACAACAAAAATGGGCCAAAAAAAGTTTCATTGATTTTTCTTTTTTTTCCTTGCCTATATTTTTAAGGTGTAAACAAAGCTGAAATGCATCAAATGTTGAGTTAAATGTTTTTTTTTTTTTTTTTTTTGTGCAGAAATGCATTATATATATATATATATATATATATATATATATATATATATATATATATATATATATATATATATATATATATATATATATATATATATATATATATATTTACACACACACTCGCGCGCACGCGCACACGCGCACACACACACACACACACACACACACACACAATAAACTAAAACAATAAAAAAGTCCCAATTTTTGCTGATAAACACAACAAAAATAAATAAAATAAGCAAAATATTTACTGCATTTGTTGTTACAGGCAATAGAGAAAAAATAATGTAGGAAAAAGAAAGCACTTTTCAAAAGTAGCATTTTAAAATCTGTAATCTTTTCCCAGGTAGCTGGAAAACTCAATTCCAACCTGAAGCAACCACTGATCAGGAATTCTGGACTCATGAGAATTCCAGTGTCAAAGTGCCCTTTATGATGCATACTGGAGACTATCAGTACCTCAATGATGCTCTCAGGAAGTGTTCAGTAGTCAAACTTGGTCTCAGTAAGAGAACTTATATGCTTCTAGTGCTGCCTCATGAGGGAGTCAGCCTGCAGGACATCGAGAAGCATCTCTTAACAGTCATACCTACATGGCATCGACATCTAAAAGGAAAGTGAGTGCATGTTTGGTCTGAGAAAGTGCACACTGATGAAGGTAAATAAAATTACTTTAGAGACAAAGACAGATTTACCGATTTGTGCTGTCATATCTCTTGCCAGATATCTGGAACTTTCTCTGCCCAAATTCTCCTTGACTGCAGTGACTGACCTGAGATCTGTACTATCTGAAATGGCAGTGGAAAAATACCTCATGGGCTCTGACGCCAGCTTCAGAAGACTGAGCAGCAAGGAGAACTTCACTGTTGATAAGGTAAAATTCTGTTTAGAATCTACACCAGCTGAAATCAAATAGGACCAATAGGATGTGGCTTTAACAAGTTGACCAGCTGTTAAGAGTTATAAATAACTTCTGCCTTTTTAATCACCATGGTCAGCAGGGTTCTTTTCATTACTGAAAACCAAATTCCAACTGTGTACCTCCTTCTATCTCACAGGTCCTCAACAAAGTTGTGTTTGAGATGGCAGAGGGAGGATCTAAGGTTCAGAGCAGAACTGAAGATGGAAGGGATCCCCACAAAGTCATAGTCAACCGGCCGTTCTTCTTTGCTATTGTAGAGGGAAACTCTAATGCCATATTCATGCTCGGCAAAATTATCGATCCAACAACCTAAAAGCATAATCTCAGTTTTGGTGACTACATTATATGACAAAATAGACAAATGTTTTAATTCATCCACTCAACTAGTCTTATTTTAAAATAAGAGATAGCATCAAGTCAAGGTCAACCAGTAATATATTTTCTTAGAAAATCTGAATTAAACTAGTCTTTTTAGGGATGTTCAGGACTTGGACGTTTTATATTTTAGTGTCTTCTAATTCAAAATGTTTAATAAAGAGTTTTTTCTATGCACAACATTGTTACTTGTATTAATTGAAATAGTTTTAATGATGTTTTCATAATATGAAATATGTATAAACTCAATTTATGCACTGTTAAAAAAAAAAAAAAAACACATTTGGAGAAAATCATTTTTAACTAAAAATCCAAAATGATTCAAGAACCCTGTAAATAAAAGCAACTGTACAGTATGACATATGTAATATCAATGACCCACATATACTTTAGTTTAGCTAGTAAGCAGTCGATCATTTAAGCACATGAGCAATAAACAAATGCAATTAAAAAAATCTAAATCGTAGTTACTGTATCCAAAACATACTTGATAAAGCATCAACACACAATTCTAGTCGAGGGGTCACTGATCTTTCCT
The DNA here is from genome assembly GCF_949357685.1 of Gobio gobio. Classification (NCBI taxonomy): domain Eukaryota; kingdom Metazoa; phylum Chordata; class Actinopteri; order Cypriniformes; family Gobionidae; genus Gobio; species Gobio gobio. Next base: position 31,831,414 of record NC_137111.1, on the reverse strand, counting down.
AAATGTTCGACAAGGCCATTAGTAACAAATTAACTCTGGACACACACAACCACTCATAAATAGCTCATACTATCCTCATTTTTTTTATTGTTAAAGCCTTTCTTAGTAGAGATCATTCTTACCCAGGGAAACACAAACTCCAAACTCCATTTGATATATATTTTTTAAAAATAAGGGGGAAAAAAAACATTAAAACTCTTTAGAGTTTGCACTTTTGATGCTATTTGGCAGGGTTCACCAGTGTTCATGTCTGAGGAGTACAATTTCTAACAGATACAACTCAAGCAATTCTTTGTTGTAACCACATATGACAAGACACATGAGCTTATAGCACTTAATATGTTGAGTGCTCATTGACACACCCTATTCATTTTGAACCATAAATGACATGACTTTTCTGCCCATATTATCCAATATAGTTCAACAATAAATAACTTATCCAAGAGTAAATCATCTTTTAGTGTGCTCCTTCTCCAGACAGGTCGAGATGGCTGCTATTAGAACAGTAGAGGGATGGCAGGACTCCATAAAACCATTCCTGGAGCAGATACTGAGCCATGTGTTCTGAAGGCATTGGTATCATGAACCATTTTGGACCCTACTTTTGATCTGGCCCCTCCATGGCCATTGTAGTTTAGGCCCCCGTCTGTTCCGTTGAGGCGAGATCTCTTGCCTCCTGTACCAGTTCCAGCAGAGAAGAGAACATGGTGATGTCACTTGGCTGAAGACCCATCTTCTGAATCTTGGGGTGGGGGGGAGAAGAAAAGTATAATAAAGCAATTATAAAAGAAAAGCTAATCATTTATCAAGAACTAGGTTCTTACCTGTTCTCCGAGATACTCCACATCCAGTGCCAGCTGCAGGCGGATCTTACTGTCATCTGATGGTCCTGCATTGTTGCCTACGGTGCTGGTGGTGGCAGTTTTCCGAGCCTGTTTTAACCTCTTTAGACTTTCCTCCATCTTCCTCACTGAACTCAGCACGTCCGATATAGTTTCAAAATATCTATTAAACACAGACGTCCTTTTTAGCAAAATGATCTTCGTCTAGATTTTGCCAAAACTAATACATTGATTATTCAGGAATATCTAGGCAAACAAACGGCTCTGCAGTACCTATGAGTGCAGTCTGAGAGTGTGACCCGGAGCCACTCCTGGATTATGGAGTCTTTCACCACATTATTGGAGTCGGTGACCAGCTGATGGAGTGGCCGAAGTGCATTGTCCATATAGGCCGAGGCTCTGGTAGGAACTTCCTATTAATGAGAGAGCAACCAAAGTTCAGGCCAGAGCACTGAACACATCTTACTGTTTGAATGATGAGGAAAAATTTACAATTTTGTGCACTTTTAGGTTTTTAAAGGGCAAGTTCACCCAAAAATGAAAATTCTGCCATCATTAACTCACCCTTATGTTGTTCCTAACCTTTCTTGAACTAAAATGAAGTTATTTTGAAGAATGTTGGTAACCAGACAGTTGACAGTAGCCATTTACTTCCATAGTAGGAAAAAAAAAATACTATGGAAACCAATGGTCTGGTTTCTTTAAAATATCTTCTTTTGTGTTCGACAGAAGAAAGAAACTCATACAGGTTTGGATCAACTTGAGTGAGAGTGAGTAAATGATGACAGAATTTTTCATTTTTGAGTGAACTAGCCCTTTAAACCATGTGACAGAAGTAGCTACAGACTTTTCTTCTATATTGTGATGTACATCCAAGTGAAAAATTATTGAAAAAAAAAAAAGTAGGGCAGGACTTGGTTCTATCCCTCTGTTGCTGATTGGATGGAGATGCAGATCTGAAAGCAAGCTTGCTGCCAATTCTAAGAAAAGGGCAGGGTTGAAGCGAACTAAATGATTGGAGAAGTCTGGCATACATCACCAAAGAGAAGTCTGTTGTTTCACAGGAAGATTGAGTTACAACATTACAACATAATTAAATTATTACAAAATGTTTAGTTTATTAGGGTGATGGCTAAAAAAAATCTGTTTAAAATAAACAGAGTCTGCAAATAGTTAGAGAAATGTATTATTTAAATAAGTAAATATTTTATGGGAAAAAAGTCAACCAAATAATTTAGAAACATATCAAATCAAATCAGTCCAAATGTGTTTTTTTTTCTTCTTCCCAACCCATCTCAGATCTTTTTGACTCACAGATTCATTCCGCATGACATTTAAATATTACATAAGCACTCGACCTTGTTGGTCCTTCGATAAAGTCGTGGAACTTCTGACGCGCTTTTCAAGAAACGAATGCTCCTTTCTGTTAGATGCTGCGTCATTCTGATGTTCAGTGTGGGGAGGCAGCTGTACAGGGATGCCCTGGAATCCTGCAAGGCTTCTAGAACACCAGACAGGGGGAAAAAACTCATTACATAAGAAGATTAGAAATGGCATTAGTCTCATAACATCAGAAATGGTATTAAACTCCACATAACAAACCTGAAACTACAGTAAAGTTTTTGAATCCAATACTCTCCAACTTTACCCTTATCATCTCAGAGATATCTGGAATCTGGGAAAAAGAGTGAAAACATTCCTCACTTGATGCAAATAATATCAAAATTAGCTCTTTTAGGTCCATGTGAAAAGAAAATATGAAATTACCTGCTCATGCAACTTATCAACATCAGCTGCAATGAAGACAAGCTGCTTGGTAGACAAAACTGTGGGGCCACTGGATTCGCTGTCTGCATCCTGTGATGTGCGGCTGGATGTGGAGGAAGCGGAGCTTGGGAGCGGTCTTACCGAATCTTTGCTAGTCTCTGGAGGTGATGTTTTTGTTAGAACCTGTGAGACAAAAAAAGAAATGATGTGAATAATAACCCTATTATGATTAATATTCTTTCTGCCAGGAATGCTTTTTTTACCTCTGTAAGAAATGTGCCGTATCTGGAGATCAGCTGCAACGTTAGTTTCCAAAATCGATGAGTAAGCGGTGGCAGGTACACCTGGTCCGCCCAGCACCTGCACACGCAGCTCCACAACACCTCGGTAACCTGCAGGTGGTAGCTGCCGCCCGCTGATGTTCACAAACACAAAGAGCAGACTGTGAGCTCACTCCATCGTTCAAGTCACAGCTTTATTAATCATAAAAAGAAGGTCAACAGATGTACAGAGAAGGCAGTACCACACATCCCTGTCAGCTTGGTGTTGTTTTAGGTTTATGGCACATTCATCTTGCATTAACCCACACACATTCACTGACCTGGAGATGCCTCTAGTCCATCGGCAATGGCATTTTCTAGACTTCCAGCAATCTCCTTGAACCTAAAAAACACATTCAGGCCAGAAAGTCAAGAGGCATCTGCTAAAAAGTCAAAAAGCAATGACCTCAAACTTAGATAGGTTATGAGAATTCAAAATATACAGGATATACAAGAATTTTGGGACCTTTGACAAATAGTAATTCTTTATTAAGCAGAATATTAAACAACTGATTTGTGATCTAAAAGGTCAGGCTGGTAATGGAGAATCCATGACACGGGTCCATAATTGGCTGAGTGTGACATCCATGTGGGCTGATGCACAGGAAGTATGGTGGAATGAAAGAATGACAAATGTGTTTTTACTTAGACTTTTACCAGTTTTTATGGCCATTAAAATTAGAGAACGTTTGCACTTAGTCTTTTAGTTGTAACAATTAACTAAATGATTATGAGGGCGGTTGGATTCTGACATCCACTGCCGCTTCAATATACATACGTATACTAATCGTGATTTACAATCAAGTTATTAATCAATATTTATCCTTCTAAACTATTAAATATTTGAATGACTTCTTGAAGTTTATAAGATTTACGTAGTTATATAATTATATGTCTGTTTAATAGAATTTGCTCTCTCCATGCATTTACTTTATTTTTTTTCTATATTTAAACACTAGAGAATGATGGTGAATATTGTTCAGTTCCAAGGATGTCTGTTCCTTTTACTGAGAGAAAGAACACGCTATCAGTATGTTTTGGGAAAGTTTCTCCAAACCTTGAAGAAGCTGTGTGTATGTGTGCAAGTATTCTTTGTTACAGATTAGTATTGGTGAGGTGAACAACTGGCACCCTAGGAAAATTTGACTTTTTCTTCCAAATGGTGGCGCCTCGACACACAGATGATGAATGTAATGTGATGATGTAATTTAAGGTATAATTGTGGTGGAAAATTGTATGTATGCTGAACGGCCTAGGACCTCCTTGTGACATAAGAAGCTGTCTTCTGCTGAAGAAACTACAAACTTTTCTTCAATTTTAATAATTCTGACTCTGTGTCTTCATTTATCATATCTAGCCCATGGGTCTTTAACTGTAAATTCCCCAACAATTAATTAAATATACATTTATCCCAAATATTCTTTAAAAAAAAAAAAAAATTATAATAATAATAATGGTTCAGTTAAAATAAAGCTAAGAAATATAAAATACCTCAACGCCACATACAAAGAAGAGCTTTTATCCTGATTATTTTAGTTCAGTATTTGTCTAAAAGTGTTCGATAACAACCGTATAAATAGCAAACATTGTTTCAAATCCAAAATGTTAAACCATAAAACAAAAACAACTCAAAAGCCACAGAAGATCACTACAAGACTACAGGAAAAAGATAAACACAATATACAGGCTTAAACAAACTAAGATGGCATTGGACTTTATAATCAGTGAATAGTGATGCTCAAACATCACAGTGCAAAGACTGCCCAGCCTAAAACACAGATCGATTCATATCCAGGGAGATTATCTCTCTTTAAATATATTGCACAAAGAGCAGAATCCAAGCTGCACAGGATATTCCAGTTATAAGTGACTCATAACGTTTCCAACAAACCAAAAAGAAATTTGACTATTCCAACAATTCCAGTTTACACAAAGCAGGTGTAACAAACATTTAAAGGAATCTCCTCCTCTGCAATTTTTTTTTTGTCAACATCACATGCAGGAAACAACTGGGTCACAGAGAATATCCAGGTTGTATTGACCCAGAACACTAGCTCATGAACAGACAAAGCAGTGAAATGGCACAGTTTTGACTGGATATCCAGTCATTCTCACCGTAGCTGGAAGTACACTGGCAGGTTCCATTTGTTGTGGAAGCTCTGGTAGCACGGATGTGCTCGCAGCCTCTTCACGCTTGCCTGGGAACCACACTGCCTCTCAAACTTGCGCACAAAATCCATGCTGACAGTGTATTTCTGCACAGACAAACAGACACAACGAGAGCCACTTAATGATATGTACTTCGCCATTTCAAGAACTGATTTAAGTCTAAAACAAATAATAAAAATAAAGCAATTCTGCTGCATGGTTTTCTTTTGTTTACCTCATAAAATGCATCTGGGTTTCCCGGATTGAAAAGGGAAGAGATTCTTTCCTCAACACCTCTAATGATCTCTGGCCAAACAGAGTTCACCAGGAAGTCATATCCTGGAACAATGTCAGCTTTATCACTGGGCATACAAAAGTGTAAACAAATTAAAATACTGTATGCTGTGAATGTAGTATGATGACAATGGCACAGTGTTGTTGTGTAAAGCAGGGGTTTTCAAACTTTAATGATGCCAGGGACCCCCAAATATGATAAACCTTTTATGAGGGACCCCCTTCCTAAAATCCTTCTATATATGTGACCCTGGACCACAAAAACATAAGGGTCAATTTTTAAAATAAAGATTTATACATTTATCTTCATGGAACATGATCTTTACTTAATATCCTAATGATTTTTGTCATAAAAGAAAAATGTATAATTTTGACCCATACAATGTAGTGTTGGTTACAAATATACCCGTGAGACTTGACTGGTTTTGTGCTCCAGGGTCACATGAAAAAAACATTTAAACTGTTAGATAAATAGTAAGTTTGACATTATAAATACAACATATTGTTTACAAACTTAAATTGACCATACTTAATGTTGGATGTAAAAACCTGAAGAACATTTTCAATTAAAAATTATTTATCATATTTATTATTATTATAAGCAACTTTCATAATAAATGTATGTAAGCAGCTCACGTACTGCGTTAAGAAAACTGCCTTACAACCCCAGTGAGTGAGATAAAGGGGACTATAGTGAGAAAAACAAAGCAAACATATACAATTCTTAAATTCAGTTATAATGTTCAGTAGACTTTAACCATTTTGGCTTTGTCTTTTTATTCCCTGAAATTTTCTGGGGACCCTTAGAACCTTCTGGAGGACCCCAGTTTGAAAAGCCCTGGTGTAAAGCATTCACAGTGGATGGCAGACATACCTAGAGATTGCCCCACCAGTAACCTCTCTCAGCAGTCTACAATGGTGAGGCACAAACTCCAACAGCTTTGCGTACATCATCTTAAGACCATTAGGGTTGGACTTGACAAACTGTTCAACTATAACCTGACAAATAAACAATGCAGTTGAGAAATATATATATATATATATATATATATATATATATATATATATATATACACACACACAAAGTTGGAGAAGATAGCAAGAGAAAAAAACATATCCATTTATTTTGGTTTTGCAAAGCTCACAACATTGTGACTAATAATGAAAGTTACGCAAATTAGAATTGACTATTCCCGTAACCGAGTGATATGCAAAATGTACCTCATCCATGTATGGTTTGACTAAGACCTGTCCAACCAGTGCCTCCGCATCCCTGGTCTTATCGATGGTGGCATATGTCCTGAGGCAATGCCGTACAATATCTACATTTGACGTCTGCAGGCCTTGGATCAATAAGCCTTCCAGGGACTGCTGAAGCATTGCTGTGATACCTGCTATTCTCTGGAACACAGAAAAAAGACCACACAATATAAGTAAGCACTGCAGACAGCTCCAATTAGCTCTAAGAAGCATAACCCATCCAACTACAGACTTTATTTAACAATGATTGTTATTTAATATTAGGCTAAAGTGTGTGCAATTTGAATTTGAAGGTAACATTTTTTTCAATGTTAAAAATACTTTTTCCTACCCCAACTTAAAGTGACAAGAAACACAATGGGCTATTTTAAGACTGGGAGCTCACCGGGCGGACTTTATCAAGCAATGGCATTCCTTTGCTCTGGACCGCATGAAACTGTAACTGGTTGAACTCGGTGGCAATCCGTTCTAGGATCTGACCTGCTAGAAGAGGACTTACAAACAAAGAACAACTGTTCATGTACAATGGAAAGTGTGTTATACAATGCAAAATAATTCTAACAAAATCCTTTCCTTAAGCAATGAGTCATTTATCAAAAGAAGTTGTTTAGTTGTAAAACTACTGTATAGTTTGGGGTCAAGATGTTTTGGTAACACTTTATTTTAGGGTTCAATTCTCACTAATAACTAGGTATTAGCAACATGTATATTACTAGGATATTGGCTGTTTATTAGTACTTATAAAAGCACCAATTAATGCCTTATTCTGCATGAACTTATTCTAATTCCCTTAATCCTACCCAATACCTAAACTTAAATGCCTCAAAAACCTTACTAACTATTAAAGGGTAACTAAACCCTAAACCAACTTTTTTTAGTTAATGATCTGCAAGACTGGGGCTTTATTAATGCTGTTCATTGATTCGAGTAAATGTTTTGACATTTGGGTATAAAGTGTTTTAATTTTATAATATATGGTTTAAAACTGTCTAAGTGTTGCCCTCTTAAGGTTGAACGATGGCTACTCCAGTTGAATTTTCCTATTGGACGTTGCAGGTCATCGTGACGTATGATGGTTCTTCCAACGGCTCACTATCCGCGCCCCTGGCACGAGCTAACCACGCCCTAAGAAATGTTTTCCCCAATCACATGATGAGAACGGCTTCACTCCAGTATGAACTCTCATGTTACATGAAGTAGAAAAATTATGAATGAAACTTACTTGACACTTGCTTTAACATTGTAATGAAGAAAATGCGGTTAAATAATGCAGTTGTCAGTACACGTCAGGCTTTTCTTGCCGCCCGTCATGTGTACAGATAATGTTCATACATGAGACGCACTTTCAAACCCTGACACGCAAGTGGTTGTCGTGGTAACGAACAACAATGCCGTAACTTGCTGATGTATATAGTCCAACTTTTATTTGAGGAAATCAGTTTATAATAGGCTATTAGGTTTGAACTTATTGGCCCGGCACTGCTTATTGATTCAGTTCATTTGAATGAAAATAAATCGTATGTAACTGATCTATTTTTAGTGCCATTCAGTATAAGGATTTGACTGTTCATTCTCTCTTTCGCAGCTGCTTCACTAGCATCGGGAGTTAATGCAGTTTGAGCCAGCGGCTTGCATTGATAAGGCTCTGGGTCTGTGTCTACAGACAATTCACCCTCCTCCACTTCAGGTGAAGGTGGGGGAGAATGACTGCTCTGTTGCAAAGCTACTGGCATCACTCCAGTCATTCTCCATCTTTGCGACTCGCGAGTCAGACAGCTGTCAATCAATCCGTCACTGCGGGTCTCAGGTGCACTCCCTCCGCTCAGTCCCGCCCTCCTCTCAGTCCCGCCCTCGGTTCATCCCCTCTGTCTCCGCTGGGCTCTGCCCACTTTTCCAGTATTTTTCAAATATTGTCAGTGGGTGGAGTTAAGCGCTGAGCTGGGGTTTAGTTACCCTTTAATAAGCAGTAAATTATGAGTTTATTGAGGCAAAGGTTATAGTTATTATAGTGAATATGCATCCCACATTGTAAATTGTTACCATTTTTTTTTTAAATATAAATACTTGTATTCAGTGAAAACACATTCAATTGATCAAAAGTGACTTTTACATTGTAACCAATATTTCAATTTCAAATAAAAACAAATTGTATCATGGTTTCCACAAAAATATTTCAAACTATTTCAAGATTGATTAAAATAATAATAAAATGTTACTTGAGCACCAAATCAGCATATCAGAATGATTTCTGAAGGATCATGAGACACTAAAGACTGATGATGCTGAAAATTCAGCTTTGCATGACAAGAATAAATCACATTTTAAAATATATTACAATTGATAAATTGTGAAAAATAAAATAAAAATTCAGAGTATTACTCTTTTTACTGTTTTTTGGATCAAATAAATGCAGCCTTGATGAGCATAAGAGACTTTTCAAAAACATTTTAAAAAATATACTGACTCCAAACTTTTGAACGGTAGTACATTTGTCTCATTTTTTCATCTGTCTGAGTACATACCTGCTGGTCTCGAGTGATGTTGTATCTTTGGTGTTTTGGTGAAGAATTTTCTCAATCTTCTCCACTGATCTCACAACTTGGATGAGTCTTAACACACAGACCTACAGAGGACACAATAATGGACAATCTGTACACAGTGGTGACAGGGAATTTTAAAATAAAATGTACAAGTTTCAGCACCATGACTTACCTTCTTTTTTTGAATGTCATCTTGCTTGGTTAACTGGTTGTCTATAGCTTCAATAACTTCATTCACAGCGGATCTCAAACTCTGTACATGAGAGGAAGATACTTAGATGATGACTTAATGAAATACGGCAAATCCAAAAGTATACACTTAAGTGTTGAGCACTTACCAGCACCTCTTCACGTAACTGGCCGAGAGGGACAGAGAGCTGATTGAGGGCTTTATCCATTCCAACCTAAAACACAGATACATACCTCTCTGTCATTCAGGGAAGTAATAAGAATGGAACAAAAATCAAGACGTACTAGTGCTAGAACAAGACAAAGCACACAATCTTCGGTAGCACACTGTAGTGCTGTATAATGTTCATAAAGCACAAAGACTCACAAGATTGGTGGACAGGTTAACAAAATCTGCATAGTCTTTATTGATAAGCTCGACCATGGCTGTTTTGAGGAGTCTGTAATATTGCTCCAGATCTTCACGCATCTCCTCAAGCTGGACACGCTTTCTGCAATCAGCCACAAATTTGTCCACGTCGAAATCATCCTGCATGGAAAATGTACAAATATTGGACATCAAAATGCCATCATGTAGAAGTAAGGTTTCAAAGGATTTCAAACACACAAAGAAACTGAAGAACAAATAAGAAATCCTTGTATTGAGAGAACATCACAAATGTTAAAGTATCAAGTTGATATTACATGACTTTCCATAATCATATGAGAACGGTTACTAAAAATACATTTCAACTGTGTGTAAAATGTTATATTGCGTGTTTGAAGGTCTGTATAGGGTGCACAGTGCGCATACTGTAAAAGTTCAAGTTTTAAAGGCACAGTCACATTTCTGAAAAGAGAACGCAGGATTCGTGAGGGTTAAACGTTTAATAAGTCATGTCCAATGTGTTAATTCAAATGGACATAATAAAACTGCGGAAGAGGTAAAACGAAAAAGAAATAAATTAATTTCGAAACGTCTTATTATTTTTTAGTGTAGCGTTACTTAATTTGGGGCCCCAAACATAACATTTGAACAGCGTTAACTTGCTCAAGCAGTACTTCAGAATATACAAGACACAAAGTTAACATAAACAACTGGTTAATCAAGTAAGTTACTGTACACCTGAATACAGGGCTCCATTTAGTTGATACATTATTAACAGCATACTCGCCTTCATAAATTCGTCTTTGTCGAAACACAAAGAATCGGGTCCCTTTGGTAAGGTCATCGTTCTTTTAGGACGGGCCACAAACAAAATAATCTACAAATGTGTGTTTTAAACGTGAAGACTATTAGCTACATTTCGTTTTGAAATGACAGAGTAATCGATTCAACTTCCGCAAACATGGCACACACTAACGAGTAGGTGGAAAATACAAAACCCTACAATCTCTGAAAGGGAGAATGTATGTGAATAGCGCCGCCATTGACGACCAGCGGCACTGCAGCATAACTATAATACACAAACTGATCACTCAAATTATTCCCAGCTAAGTGAACATGCGTATTTTACAGCCATTGAAGAGTGTTTTATTCCTATTATGTAACCGGTGTTATAATAAAAATAAAAAACCCCAGAGGGAAACAACAACGAAAAAGTACTTGCTCAATAAGACTAGAATGCTGCAAGCACTAAAGTAACATAATGTAATATTTTACTATCAATATTTTAACATTATATTTCCTGCGCTTTGTTTTACTATATAACAATCATTTGAAATCTACAATTTCATAATGCGAATTGTTTTAAAAGTGTACATGTCACTCGTTTGATGCTCTTGCATATTCAGGCTACGGGGGAAAAAAACATTAATATGCCTATAACTACAAGGCATTTTAACAATGTTCTTCATCTGTGGCAGAGCAAATATAATAATTCGTGTCTCTAACATCCATGATTCATTCAGAGGTTAATCCCATTGGACAGTGCAGGGAGACCGAGTCAGGTGATTTCCAAGGAAGCCGGAGATCCATTCAGTCCTCCACGGAGAGGGGAGCCCGCCCTACACGGATGCACAGATCGTTTGTGGAGCGGTCAGTTGTGGGGTTCAGCTCGCAGGATAGGGGGTATTTCAGCACCGCACAGGACGGACAGCTCCCGCGGCGTTCACCTTTGTTTCCCCGCCGCCTCTGAGACCTTCACCCGCTGCTTCTCAGAGGACCGCGACACGGCACGCTCGCACGAACCAGAGGGGTTTGGTGCAACAGACTGTATGCTGGATTTGACGCTGTTAAAGAGGTCATTTGCATGCCGAATCTCGCCGGGTGTAGCAGCTCTACGTTGGGACTGACAAACGATGGCGGAGTGTGGAAGGAGGGGACTGTCGCTCCTCGAGGAAGCGCGTTCTCGCTACGAGAGCCTGCAGATTTCCGATGATGTATTCGGGGAGTCGGGAGACGACAGCAGCGAAAACCCCTTTTACAGTACAACAGGAGACTCCAATTCGGATAACTACACGGAGACGAATCCGGACGATGCCAAAGCCGGTGAAACTAGGAATCAAAGCTGCGGTCCTCCCGGGTCTGTTTCCAACGGCCAGGCGCAGGAGGAGGGATGGAGCGACACGCTACAGGACTTCAGCGTGCCTCACTATCAGGACACGCATGGTAAGTGAATCTAATGATGAGCGCTGATGAACTGGTCCTCATGTAAATGCAATGCAGTTTTATCAGCCTTGAGAGGCCTGCATGCTCGACGACTAATTAAGCTCACAGATGGGACTCTTTGATGACTACACTGGTTTACTTTGATCTCTCTCATCAGATGGCTCCAACAGATGACACAGTTCCTTCAAATATGGATCAAGGGTGATTATTAACTGGCTGTGTGAAATTCTGCAGAGAAAATAGGAACTGAGATAGCAGGCCACATTTTGGGTTTTTTAGTCCAGTGTTTAATCACTGCCAGACTCTGAGCAGCTGTGATTATGATTATGATTATGATTATGATTAGCTCTATATCAGGACAGAAGTGTCATTTGCATGGGTGGATGAGAGGAGGCTCTTAGTTATTTCTGAGAAATTCACACTTTAAAAAGGTTAGGTGGCTTTTAGAGAGTATTAACACTAAGTATAAATGCTTTCCCATCAAGTGATGCACTATGCACACATATCCAACAAGTGGCAATTAAGACCATAGAGGGTCTATAAGTAAGGACTTATCAAAAATCAGGACAAAAAAAACAGCAACAGTAGTAAACTAAAACCACACTCACACACACATCTGGCTCACTATCTCTGTGGGGACTCTCCATAGACATAATGGTTTTTATACTGTACAAACATTTTTACATTAAAAAAAAACATTCTGTATGATTTAATTCTAAATTTAAGTCCCCATGGGTCAGTGTGCATTCAGGTTGAAGTCCCCACCGGGATAGAAACACACACCCACACACACACACACTTGATAATTTCAACTTGGGAACTTCAACTGTCGTCCATGGAATAGCCTATTTGTAACTATATTACGTATGTTTGAGGTCTTATAAAAATGTCTTATAGGTTTTCTGGTTGGTGTACACACTTTAAAAGTTCACCCATTTTATCAATTGTGTTTTTGGGTTTGTTTTCATAAATTTTTCAACAGTATGTTTTGGTGGGGTCATAAAATTGCATTAAAGTCAGTTACATTTCGAAGAAAGAGCTTGCAGTATTTGTGAGGGTTCAAGGTTTATTCATTCATGTCCAATATGTTAAAGGTTCAGTGTGTAGTATTTATCAGGATCTATTGACAGAAATGCAATATATATCATACATAACTATGTTTTCAGTGGTGTATAAACCCTTACATAATGAACCGTTATGTTTTTATTACCTTAGAATGAGCCATTTCTATCTATATACACCACGGGTCCCCTTACAGGGAAATCGCCATTTTTCAGTCACGTTTCTACAGTAGCCCTAAACGGACAAACTGTAGCTTCTCTATGTGCTCCGAAAGGTAGGGGTGACTGTTGGGGGATGTTATTCACAACCTCACCGCTAGATGTCGCTAAAATTCACACACTGACTGCACCTTTAAGTCAAATCTAAATATTAAAGGGGGCATAACGCGCACAGTTTCTGCCAATCTCATGTTAATCTTGAGTACCTATAGAGTAGTATTGCATCCTTCATATCTCCAAAGAGTCTTTAGTTTTATCATATTTATAAAAGACAGATACGCTGTACCGATTCTTTCCGAAAACAGCCGAACTCGTGAAGGCGTGCAGTGGGCGGAGCTAAATAAATCTCGAACACACGCACACTCCCTGGATAACTTTCGATTCACTTCAAGTTGATTGCAGACAAAACACAGACATTTGATGCAGTTTCCCTCACCGCCTGCGGTTTCGACTTGTGATCGGGAACAAACAAACTCACTTGCAGAACTCCGTTGCTGCTCCGGAAAAACAAACTGCATCCACTGTTTCCTTAACACTGGGTTATTTGGGAAGCTGAACAAGGCTATCTTTCCCTCACAACCAGAAACACACTTCTTTAGGGACATTGTTGATTTCGTGGTCTAAAAACTAAATGACAGCGCTGCTGACAGCTCCCCTAACCCGAACGAAGCACGTTGATGGACATGATCTTGCTCTCGCTCTGGTTGATGTGAGCACACGCATATCCGGGAGAAGTGCCCATATAAGCAATTCCGCCCTTTATGACTTCACAAAGGGCCATACTAAAAAAAAAAACGTTCCGAAACTTTGAATCCTGAAGGAGTGTATTTGGCACAGAAATACTGTCATACGTAACTCATTTTTGAAATGTTGGCCATGTTTAGCATGAGAATCCAACTCTTTAACAGTGTAAATAAGTCAGAGTGCATGAAATAGCATTAGACCCCCCCCCCCCCCCATGTGTGCATGTGTCAAATTACTACATTAAAGTCATGAAAGTTATGACTGAAATGTGATCAAACCTGCTAAATGCAAAAGATATCGTGATTTACTAGATTCTCTCACTATGAAATTAAATAAAATTATTCTCAAATGGAGTTTCTATGAGAATAGTCTAGTTTGGACTATGTCAAAGAAATATATTTTGGGAAACATCCCTAATATGCATGCCTGTATTAAATAAAATGAGAGAGAAATAAAAGTCCTCTTTTACGATTTCAGCCACACAATATTGAAGGCCTATATTTGTCCATGAATCATAGAGAGATAATTATGTGCTAATGCCGGACAGACTTTCAAATGCTGTGGTTTACATAATATGCGGGCAGGGAATCATTCCTGCCTGAATAACAATAATAATAATAAAACTTTTTTTAGTCAAGAGTTTTATCTGTTATTCTATAATGTGTTCTGATCTCATTGCCATTTGATGGCAGTCTAAAAATATTGACATATTGAGCCTCCTGGGCAGCACTTACTGTATAGACCGGTTGACATATAGATCAATAGACTGATACTAATATCATGCTTCATTTCACTCAACTCAAAATGACCCAAGAGCATGTTTAAATGATGCATGTGTGTGTGTGTGTGTGTGTGGTTTTTAATGTCATGTAAAGATCTTTCATTGCACAAATATGGAAAAATGAAAGAATGATAGATATTTAATGAACCAAAGTATGCTAATGTTTTAGTAGTTCTGTACTGTTGATAAATGACACATCCATCCGTCGTGGTTGCTCAGAAAGTTCTGTCTGTCACCACAGGGGGAAAATGGGCCATCTGGTGACTGCCTTTGCTTTGGCACACGCTGTAAAATGATGCATGAAAGATAGTACATTAAGTCAGACATTTTGCATTTTATGTCATGGCTCATTTAATAAGATAATAACTTGAAAAACAATGTTTCATCGGAGCGAGATGTCAGTGTTATTTGTGAAAGGTAATTGTAGTGTTCTTGTTGGACACAACACTGTAGCCTGACTGTGAAACTTATATAAGGTCTATATTATTCAGGGCGGTCAGATTTTGTGCTTGCATCCTTTGGATCTTGTGTTAAAGCATATCATCTAACATATTTCAACAAGTCATTTGAAAACTATAGAATAATAAACCAAGGGACATATCCTTCCTTTTGCCTGAAACAGATCTTTGTCATCCCCAACAGTTTTACAAATTTGTTAAACTGATACTCATAGCTGTTTGAGGGCCATATGGTGTAATTCAGCACCTGCTGTGTGATCTAAAAAGATGAGATCGATTTATACTAGCTTGCTTATTTGTAGAAAGGAGGTGCATAGGCGGCTGCTTCTTCTTCTCAATAATTAATCTAGGAAACTATGTAGCACACCAGCAGCTGTTCTCCAGGAAGGAAGACTGACTGTAAAGACGCAGAGAAATAAATAAATTTTTATGTTATTTAGACCTTCTGTGTGTGAACATAAAAGCCTCTGAACACAGCTGTTAAAGCCAGCTTATATGAAATATCACTGCAGTATTTCAAGCATTAAGCTTACAATTGGACAAGTAATATTTTACCATGTTTTTCTATACTTTTTCAATTTAAGGATAGTTTTTCTACAAATATAAAGTACTGTAGTACATTGGTATGTTCATGCATTTTAGAAGGGATATGGACATTATCTGGCTAAGCATATTACATAACACTTTGATTTAATACCATAATACATTTTAAGCCAGATACAAACCTAGAACTGTTTTCTCTATCAATTTCATGTTTTATATTTTTTTTGAAATTCTGGCAAGCACAAAAATCATAAATCTAAAAAAAATGTTTTTGTTCTTTATATATTTTGTATAGACAGATTGACATTAAATGCTTCTGGGAAATTGGCATGTCCTTCACTGTAAACCCCGACCTTCAAAATAATTAATTGGTTTGAGTAGAGACAACTCAAATTAAACAAATTAGTTCAAACAAATTAACTTTTATGAGTATTTAGATCTTTCTTTTTCTTTTGAGTTCTCAAAAAACTGACGCATTTTAAGTAATCTGAATTGTTTCATTGTTTTGAGTTTTATGAACTTGTTTCTTTTAATTGAAATTTAACCGAAACTGGGCTGAGATTTCTATTTCCCAGCATGCTTTGCCATGACACTCAAAAGGGACAGTAAATTCCTAAATTAAGGGCCAGATTTCTAACAGCGCCAGGGCAAACCCTCTTTTGCCGTTAAAAAACTGCTATCAGAATTTACTAAAGACACGCAGTGATAAATTAGCGCTGAAAAGGTTATTTTTGCAGCTGACCTTATTGCATATATATTTATAGGAGTTTCCTTTTCAGGGGCAAAATTTATGGGAGGAAATGTACTGGTGTTTGCTGCATTATTTACCGCCCTAAAAAAGTGTGTCTTAAACCAGACGCTAACTGGTAGATTGCGCTGGTAATTATGGAAATGATCCGGTTGCGTCTGTGTTCATTCATTTGTGCTTCGTCAGATCACTTTCCACTCCCATTGGTGCATTTATGGAATTGCGCTCTCACTCTAATTTGCCCTGTTTAGTAAATCTGGCCCTAAGTGGTATATTATGTTTTTTGTGCAAGATTAACGTTAAGTGGGAGATTTAGTAGTATTTAATGTTTTGTTATGGTAGTTATGTTATGTAGGGTTACCATCATGTTGATGACTGGAGCATGAGCTTAGTTTGAGCACAGAAGTGCTATACTATGCTAATGCTACCAAAGCATTGTGTAACCAATTAGCAAGGTGGCATTTATTGAATTAGCTATTTAAAGCTAGTCAAGTTTCAACTACAAAAAAAATTGAGATTACATAAAGGTTTAAAACTTAAATGTTTGAATTTTATTTTTTAGCATACTGGGTAAAGTGTTTTATATAATCAGCATTTTTCCTGAGATGTTTTTTCCTTAGCTGAAATACTTTGTTGTTTGTGAAGTTCTTTATTCCAAAAAGGCACAGATGAATGAACATAATAAACTGCTACAAACTTAATGTTGGGGGAATGTTTGTGTTTGCTTTACAAGCTTCTTCAGAGCTGTAATGGGAGATGAGCTACTGGTTGAATAGAAGCTGTTGTGGTTTGGTTAAAGGTCCCACGGCATGAAATTTTCATTTTATGAGGTTTTTCAACATTAATATGAGTTCCCCTAGCCTGAATATTGTCCCCAAGTGGATAGAAATGTTGATCAGTGTAAACCCGAGTTCTGGCTGTCTTTCTCTGCCTTTGAGAAAATGACAGGCCAGACTAGCCAATCCTGAAGTCTCCTGGTTTGACGTCCAAGCAGGAACGGTTACCTCCCTTTCCTCCACCCAGAGAATCTGGCACGCCCATGCAAACGCTCGAGAGATCATTGCTTGTGAATGAGTGAACGCTGGCAGTTTCTCAGTGTTTGGATGTACAAATGAAAACAGAAGTCTTTTTTCAGTTCCTTCTGATCTGTGATCAGTGATTTCTTATGTGTAGCTAATTATTTATTATTCGTGCACACGCAGCGGCTTCTCTCTCTCCAGACAGAACGGCGTTTTCGTGTTTTCTATCTTGTGAGTCAGTGTTTTTGTACGTCCTCGTCGCGTCTATCTGTTCTAAAATGTGCATACAGTCGTTTCTGCTCAACATCAGCAAAGTAACATCTTTAGAGATAAACCTCACACACGCCGAAGCTCGGGCTGCACTGACCGGTCGGCCTTCAACATCCCCGACCCCCAATACTGCATCTGGCCCACAACGGAGGCGCCTTACGCGGTGCGAGATTAAGCAGGGCTAGGTAGCTTTCCCCACAATAAACTGGATTACATTCGATTAATGCTGTTGTGTCTTTGTTTGCGCTGTCACTGACGCTTTTCATATGATAGGAACATATCTAAAAATAATGCTATTATCAACACTTACTCGTAACTCGTTCATCTCGACAGCTGTAATGGTACTTTGCATGTGTTACAAAGTTGGTAATAATGATGAAGACGGACTCGGTGTGACTGGGACTCGTGTTTATTCAGAACTCTGAGATACAAACACAATAAACTCACGCTGACTGACAGCGCTCTCATAACTCAGTAGTTACTATAAATAACTTTGTTAGCAATCGCTGAGCTCAGTCTCTGGTACATTAGTGATGTTCGGTTCGCGAACGATCTTTCTTTTGAACCGGTTCTTTTTAGTGAACCGAATCAGTTCACCAAATCGGACTGAATCGTTCTAAACGGTTCGCGACTCCAGTCAGCGCTGATCCATAATTTACTAAAGTTACTAACTTTCTGACATGAGTGACAGTCCCTCCGACTAGAAATAGACTAATAACCTGAAGTATATGCTGTAACTACAACAGTTCACTGATTTGAGACATGCTGAGAACTGATGTGAAGTGAACTCAGGTCCATCCGTCTCTCTGGCAGCAGCTCGCGCCTGCTCGTGCCTCGTAGACCTCGTTAAACCACGCCCCCTCCGCTCATTTCAAATGCAAAGATGTCAGCCAATCACAACAGTGGTTGTTTTTACTGAAGTCTCACAGCAGACACGCCTCTTGAAACAGGGCATTCAGCCACAGGGCAAACATCAGTATTGAAAAAATGCCTTTTATTTCTAAATTATTACATTTTATGATGTAAAAATCATACTAACAATATAAGTACACCTCAGGAAACATTATAAAATAATAGAAAAATGCCATGCCATGGGACCTTTAAGATGTGTGTCATACATGACTGAATGAGCACATGGGACTTTGGAAAGCATGATTGAACCATTTGTTCAGAAAAATAACACAAATTTATTTAAATGTATTTTTTTCTTTTTTATAAAATATTTTTCTTTTTATATTTTACATTTCTAAATATATGTTTATATTTTATTGATTATTTTTCTGTTTTATTTTTTCCTATTTGTGCCTGATTTCCTGTGTAGATCAGAATCTTGGACAGTTGTTTTACTCACGGCACCCAAATCAATTACACGCTCTCTTGCTTTGGGGTCATTAGGCCACTGTGCCTTAGTAATGCTGCATTCACACTAAGTATGGCACACTAGATGTGAGGGAAGTTGTAACTGCATGCAGTTGCTGGCCAGTGCTGTGCTTTGGGGTTTCCGTCACTAGATTAATAACCACATAAGGGCAGCATACTTTTTCATTTAGGTTGGATCAAAAAAGAAAAAAAAAAAGATCCCTCCTTTTTTCTCTCTCTATTCCCTCCCTACTCTAGCTTATGCTCCTCTAAGCTATGTCCAAAACTTAGTATTTCAGGCACTTTTTGTGATTTTTCGCCTCTTCATGACGGATCGCTTCCTGTATTCATCAGTTGTAAGTCGCTTTGGATAAAAGCGTCTGCTAAATGAATACATGTAAATGTAAATGGATCAATACAAATCATTCCCTGACCAATATTTAAACTAAGCAATACTGTAAATGGTTCTGTATTTCCACTGTAAGTTAATGTACACTATACCACATCTGCTATAAATAGTTTAAGAGACACTTCCATTTTCCTTCTTAGCTGTTTGCTCCATTTCTGTGTGAGCTGCATGGTGCCTTTTAAGATAGACAAAATGTCCATTAGAGGAAGTGGAGTAAAAGATAACAAAGTAACAAATTAAGCTTTTTGTGCACTGCTTTCTACAACTTTTTGTCATTAGCTGATAAGCACACTGTTGCTCATTAGTCTACCATTAGGTATGGTGATAATGGTCCTGATAAAAGTCATTAGATTCAATCATCCAATGCCCAGTAAAAGGAATAGTTCACCCCAAAATGAACATCATTGTTACAATGAACATTTGTCATCATTTACTCTCTTTCATGTTGTTCCATGACTTTTTTTCCCTATTGAAAGAATATATTTTCTTCTTTCAATGGCGTGGGTTACTGTTAGTGTGAATTCCAACGTGACACTTTAGTTATAGCAGTGAAAGAGTGCGTGAGATATAAGTAGCCAAACATTTAATATTAGACAACTGTTTCACGATAAAAACGTTCAGCGACCAACAGTAATATCAAGTGATGCAAACTGCTTGATATGATAAATGGTTTATGAAATGTCACCATTTTGAAGTGAAAATATGACATTATTTATGTAAATCATAACTTAATTTGAGAACAAGAAACGTTTTGCATTTTTACATATTAGGCAGACGAAAATAAGAGTTAATGTGTGCAGATTTTATGGAAGTTAAAAATTCAAATATATTTCGGAAGACATGAGGGTGAGTAAATTTTGACAGAATTTACATTTTTGAGTGAACTATCTCTTTAAGGAAATTATTTTTAAATAGCTATCTAAACCAGCTACATAACCAGC
Source organism: Gobio gobio (assembly GCF_949357685.1). Lineage (NCBI taxonomy): Eukaryota > Metazoa > Chordata > Actinopteri > Cypriniformes > Gobionidae > Gobio > Gobio gobio. The sequence goes on along the minus strand of NC_137111.1, from coordinate 31,810,912 downwards.
AGTGTCCAGATATATAAAAAAATCACATAAGAATAATAAATGTAAATTTTCTTGCAGGTTTTTTAGTTTTTTTTAATCGGAATATTGAAATGTAGTATTATTGTTTAGAAGAAATACAGATAATTCAAATAATGCTGTTTTTATTGAAATATTTGTTAATCAGCTGTTCAGTGGTTTACATATTTAAAAATGTATAATCAAAATCACATATTATCAATTTCCAGTGCTAAACAGTTATTTTGAGATTTTCAACCTCTTTTATTAAATAAAAAAATTATTGACTTTGTGAATCATAAAATGATGCAATAGTTCTTGCATTATTCTCTGCATCATCCCTGGCTAAAAAATTAAAGAATAAACAAAAAAATTATATAATTCTAAAACATACCTTTTATTTTGCAGGTCCGACACAGAAAATGCTGTCAATTGCCACGGCCATGGACTTCTTCCAACTGTTTGTCCCAGACAACGTCATTCAGAACATGGTGACCCAGACCAACATGTATGCCAAAAAGTACCAGGAGCGCTTTGGCAGTGATGAAGGATGGACCAATGTGACGATGGCTGAGATGAAGGCCTTTCTAGGCTATGTTACTTCTACTAGCGTGAACCGTTGTGAGTCAGTGCTGAGCATCTGGAGCAGCGGATTCTTCAGTAATCGCAGCATTGCGCTCAAGATGAGCCAGGCGCGTTTTGAGAAGATCCTCAAGTACTTCCATGTTGTGGCCTTCCGCTCCAGCCACGGTGGCAGTCAGGGCCTCTATAAGATCCAACCCTTCCTGGACTCTCTTCAGCAGAGCTTCAGCTCTACCTTCAGGCCCTCACAGACACAGGTAATGATTATGATCAATTAAATCATAATTCAATTCAATGCAGAAATCCCTGTCTCACAGCAAACATCAACATGTTGACGGTACAAAGAAAAACTGAGCAAAGAAATCTCCACAGTATTAACTTTTTGGAAACTAGGGCTAGCAGACATATTAGATTTCTGTGCTAGTGGAAAGTGGGTTTGGAACTGAAATTAGAACACATTCTGCTGTAATTGGGAGAGCCTGGAGTCCCGTCACATGTCCCCAGGCTGGGAGCTTTATGGTACCATTTTGAAAGGTCTGAGCAAGGGGTCTTTTATATCTGCCGCTATTCAGTGTTGCTCAATGCAGTACTCAAGGTCTGTTGTACTTTGTATCTTACCAGTAATTTGTAGCATAAATAGATTGAAAACCAACCATTTATCTGTTCTGAAAGAATACAGTTAAATGTATGAATGCCTCAGACCCATCTTAAGTTATACATAAGCTCAGGAGTCGAAGGTCAACATTTTTGTCTCCAAGGGCCCTATCATACACCCGGCGCAATGCGACGGCAGGCGCGACGCAAGTGTTTTTTTCTAGTTTTAGCCTGACGCAGTTATCATTTTCACGTCCAGCGCAATGTTGTTTAAATAGCAAATGCACTCACGCCCATCTGTTCGCCAATGGGCATGCTGGTCAGAAAACGTGTGTGTTCAGGTGCGTTGTTGGCGTGTTGCTATTTTGAGGCAACTGAAAACGACTGCTAGCCTGGCTCCACCCTCCTATGTACTTCCGATCAGTTTTCATTTTCCTTCAGTACTCCGCTGGTTTTCTCAAGTCAAATTTTAACCGGTCCAATCAGCGAACGGAGGGAGTGGCTGAGAACGATGACGTTGATGTTGTGCGCTAGTTTGAGATGACATACATGACAAACATTAGCGATTGGTTATGGCAGATCCAGAGTGGCTCTGGGCAGATCCAATAGTTTTAAACTTCAACAGAGTACCCGCCTTCAAGGAAGTTAACGCTGGTCAATGGAGAGTGGCCAGACTCTCTGTACAAATTAAATGTACGAGAGTCTGGTAGGACCTGGCTAAACGACTGCACCATTGACCAACACAAACCTGGTCTTAAGTCAGTAGCGCAGACGCAGTATTTTCTGTGTTATTTAAAAGGCGCGTTAGTAATATGCACCTATAGGCGGGTACACAATGAAGGGTTTTCTCTAAAATCAGCTACACAACTGTTTTTAACATTGATTTAAAAAAGAAATTTCTTGGGCAGCAAATCAGCATATTAAAATTAATTCTGAAGGATCATGTGACACTGAAGACTGGAGTAATGGTTGCTGAAAATTCAGCTGAATATGATAAATAAAGTCAGATATCTTATACACTCACCTAAAGGATTATTAGGAACACCTGATCAATTTCTCATTAATGCAATTATCTAATCAACCAATCACATGGCAGTTGCTTCAATGCATTTAGGGGTGTGGTCCTGGTCAAGACAATCTCCTGAACTCCAAACTGAATGTCAGAATGGGAAAGAAAAGTGATTTAAGCAATTTTGAGCGGGGCATGGTTGTTGGTGCCAGACGGGCCGGTCTGAGTATTTCACAATCTGCTCAGTAACTGGGATTTTCACGCACAACCATTTCTAGGGTTTACAAAGAATGGTGTGAAAAGGGATAAACATCCAGTATGCGGCAGTCCTGTGGGCAAAAATGCCTTGTTGATGCTAGAGGTCAGAGGAGAATGGGCCGACTGATTCAAGCTGATAGAAGAGCAACTTTGACTGAAATAACCACTCGTTACAACTGAGGTATGCAGCAAAGCATTTGTGAAGCCACAACACGCACAACCTTGAGGCGGATGGGCTACAACAGCAGAAGACCCCACCGGGTACCACTCATCTCCACTACAAATAGGAAAAAGAGGCTGCAATTTGCACGAGTTCACCAAAATTGGACAGTTGAAGACTGGAAAAATGTTGCCTGGTCTGATGAGTCTCGATTTCTGTTGAGACATTCAGATGGTAGAGTCAGAATTGGCATAAACAGAATGAGAACATGGATCCATCATGCCTTGTTACCACTGTGCAGGCTGGTGGTGGTGTAATGGTGTAGGGGATGTTTTCTTGGCACACTTTAGGCCCCTTAGTGCCAATTGGGCATCGTTTAAATGCCACGGCCTACCTGAACATTGTTTCTGACCATGTCCATCCCTTTATGACCACCATGTACCCATCCTCTGATGGCTACTTCCAGCAGGATAATGCACCATGTCACAAAGCTCGAATCATTTCAAATTGGTTTCTTGAACATGACAATGAGTTCACAGTACTAAAATGGCCCCCACAGTCACCAGATCTCAACCCAATAGAGCATCTTTGGGATGTGGTGGAACGGGAGCTTCGTGCCCTGGATGTGCATCCCACAAATCTCCATCAAGTGCAAGATGCTATCCTATCAATATGGGCCAACATTTCTAAAGAATGCTTTCAGCACCTTGTTGAACCAATGCCACGTAGAATTAAGGCAGTTCTGAAGGCAAAAGGGGGTCAAACAGTATTAGTATGGTGTTCCTAATAATCCTTTAGGTGAGTGTATAAGTTCTATAAACTAAATCATAGACAGTAATTGTCAGTTCTGCAAATTAAACGTATCCAGATCTCACTTTAAACGTAGTTCTCTGTTAAATAAAAGTACAACAATTATGCACTCAATTTGTCAGTCATTCAGATGTCAGGCTAGCATCAGGGAGTTTACTGTTAAATGAAAAGAAGAGGTCGCAAGAAAGACATTCCAACACCCTCCTACGTTTGTTCCGGTTTTTCTCTCTTCGTTTGGAGAATGAGTTTTCGGCACATTGAATAATATGGGCTTCTGCTTTCAGATAGAGGACATAAAATTGGAACTGAGTTGTGAAAAGTAATCTTGAAATATGGGCAAGAATCTAATCGGTCCATTATTCAGCAAAAGTGAACCACATTTATTACATTCGGTCAAATGAAAGGTCAGATATACAATTAGAATAAATGATTTGCGTTTCCTGACTCGAGACAATGTTTCTCAAACAATATGAATGATTCACAGAGTATAATGGCACATTCATCTTTTCACCTATCAGGGATTTCTTTTCGAAATTGGACTTTTGTTTTCCCTCCCTTTGATTCATTGTGGCCAGCATGACTACAGGCTAGAATGTGAGAATACTAAAACATTTATTTATTTATTTAGTAATTTAGAGGGGAATTGTGACATATACAGTTATCTAGACAAATGAAATAAAACTTAATTGGAATTTCCTCTGAGAAACATTCTTATTCTCCTTTTGTGTTGATGATTTGGTGCTAATTAAGGTCACGTGAACTCCTGCCCTTTGAAAACCCCATTAATTACTGCTCCTACTGAAGTGCACTTTTGAGACATTTTTAGGTTCTTTATGTACTCCAATTAAAATTAATAATCTGCTGCGCTGGAAATTGTAGGTTGCCAACTTCTACATTTATAACTTATCCATATTATAGTTCTCCCCAAAAAAAGAAATCGGTTTTGATGAATCAGCTTCAGCTCCAAAATCAGGAATTTGCATTTCATGAGGCCTCGTGCGACCCATCTCAGAGACACCCCTCAATTACTCGCCTACCATGAGTAAACTAAACACCATCTGCGTCTCTCAGCTTTCTCCGTGCCATGGAGATATCACCTTGACAATGTGTGCCAACCATCCCACTTGACTGCCACAGTGTGGGTTTGGTTCTTATCCCCTACTGGCAAACAATCCGACATTCAGTACAGTCACTCAGAGCCACACATGCCCTGTTTAACTGCTTCCGCTTAATGAGAGGGTTTACTGAGCCAAACAAATAAAAAATATATATCTTTATTATTATCTTTGGGGAACAGGACTGGTTGCGACTAGTTCTAACACGACTAGTTCTAACCAGAAAAGATATCCATCATACCTGACTTGAATTTCTCAAATGTGCATGTATATACATGTGATTCAGAGAATGAGCATACGCACAGAAAACATGCATAAGGGTACGGCTTTTTTCCAGATGTGATATTTATAAATGGCAAATTATATTGAAATTGTGCTCAGCTCAATGGTTTCAGATCTCCACCATATAAAACTTTTCCACGTTAAAAATGTTTTTAGAAATATGAATGTTGGCGTGGATTTTAGTGTATGCACAGATTTGAACTTGCACGCTAAAATCCATGCCAACATTCATATTTAAAAAAAACGGTCTTTAAAGCCACAATATGTAATTTTTCGCCACTAGAGTTTGCTTATTCAAAACAAAGGCGTAGCTTGATGATGATTTCGCAGAGCATTTATTATGCTGCAGATGACAATTTATCAAGCATATAGCGTTAGTTCTGGCAGGTCACATTAGTCAAGCTTGCATCAGCTGACTTTCAGCTGATCATGTCTACCTATACAGGAATACGATGCCTAACACAGCATACATATATAAGCTCCTTCTGTACTATCAGCTTCTCCGTAGCGAATTACCCTCCTCCATCCCCAGCTCCACCTCTCGTCAGTCAGGATTTGGCATTCTGATTCCCCCTGAATCAGACTAAATCCCTGAATTAGGTTGTACATTTTAATATTGACATTAATGCTATCTGCAATACATTGTTGCTTCTGTTCTGTTTACCCTAGGGGGGTTTATCACTGCTCTCCCTGCTCTTATCCATGCTAGGCTGCATGGATGCGCTGGGAGTTCTTGCCCAGAACAGAACCATACCGCCAATCTAAATGATATGCTAATTGTCTATCACTTTGACGATAGTGACCCTGACAGATTTTCTGGTCATGCGTACACATCGCTGTTTTATCATATTAGATACATTATTTGAGTGTTGAAAGTTATGTTATAATGCTACTCTGTGCGTTCGCTCGGCGGCTACCTAGAAACACTTGTTGCACACTGCAGTAAGCTAGATCAATATTAGGCATGGTAAAACATGCTACTCGCGGTTAATCATAAAAATTAGATTTTAACAATAAGACTAACTGTGTTGAGCTATATAACAATGATTAGTTTTCTGTCGAGGAATGTATCTAAACAGTTGCTCACCTGTCTAAAAAAAAACATATTAATTATATTAAAGCGTCTGTGGTGTTTCCATGGTTTCTACAAAATAAAACCAGAAATTGACGGTAACGCTGGTATGATGTCATTGATGTCCTGGTTAAAATTGCTTATTTCTATGGATTTAATCATTCTTGGAAACATTTGTGATAATGTAAGTACACAAGTCAACAAAATATATGACATTGTTCTAGCGGTTTTTGGATATTTGAATGCAAAAATCTTACATATTGTGCGTTTAAGTTCAAGTGTTGCACTTTTTCTCAGGATTCCAGCATGCTCCTTCTGTGGGGAATATAAAACGTTTGCAAAGCAACTTTTCATGTGCCAAATGATGCATTTGAAGAGTTATCATGATGGAATTTTCAAGCCAGACATGCTGCTTTTCCACAGGTCCTCCATGAGCCCTTGATTGATGAGGACCCTGTGTTCATTACCACATGTACAGAGAGGGAGCTGCGCAAGAGGAAGAAGAGGAAGTTCAGCCTGTGGGTGCGACAGTGCAGCTCCACCGGTTTCATCTGTCAGGTGAATGCACACACATTCCCGCAGGAGGATATCCCTCAAAAGAAATTCATCAACTGTCCCATGTTATGTCACATTGTGTCTAATGACAAAGAGAACAAATACGTCGACTTATTGAAAATATTTTGCTTCTCAGTTGACACAAAGCAATTTTCCACCATTCTTTGATATTTGTTTAAGTAAATAAACATATCAATAATTACAGAGAGGCGCATTACAAGATGGAATCAATCAAATATCGTTTATAGAGTCAACAAAGAAAAAGAGAGCCCAGACCACTTAACATAATTGCACTTTCTCTTGGTTCCTCTATTAGAGAAAACAACTGTTGTGTGCCTGGGGATTGAGCCAAACAGAATAGATTGTCCTTCAATATTTCTGACATACATTATCATTCAAAAGTTTGGTGTTGGTAAGATTTTTGTTTTTGTTTTTAAAGAAGTCTTTTATGCTCTTCAAGGCTGAATTTATTTGATAATACAGTAAAACTGTTGTGCTGCTGAATATTTTTGTGAAAATAGGGATACAATTCTTCAGGATTCTTTGACCAATTGAATGTGTCCTTGTTGAATAAAAGTATTGTTTTCTTTAAAAAAAAATCTAACTCACCCCAGCCTTTTGAACAATAGGATATTTCGGAGTGAAACAGAATATTTAAAGGAAAAAATATACAGGAATTTATTCGATTGACAAATCTTTCACAATATCCAGAAAATACATTTATAAAGTAAATAGTGTCAATTTTGATTTAATGTTTAACCAAAAATTTTAACTCTGTCTTTCTCCCCCTCAGATCTATGTCCATCTAAAGGAGGGTCCAGGTCCAGATGGTTTGGACACGCTGAAGAATAAACCGCAGCTTCACAGTCTGGTGGCCAAGCAGCTCTGTCAGAATCTGGCTGGCCGTAATGCTGTCATCTTCACTGGGCCAAGCATCACAAGTCTAAACTTGTTTCAAGAATTTGAGAAACAGGGTAGGTGCTGCAATGTGTGTGCAACAGTGCTGCATCTGTCAATTCCTAGCATCCTTATCTGCTCTACTTCTCTCAGTGAATTCTGCCTTGGCTTTGCTTCTTCTTTTTTCCATCTTTTTAATCTTCTCTCCATCTGATGTTCCTCATCCCCTGCAGTTTTTAATTACACGGTGACAGCATCCTATGGCAAGGAATAAATGGAGAGTGAGAGGAAGTTGACCTTGAGTTCTCACTCCAAACGTGTGTTTCATACTCAAAGATTATTTGAATGCCTCCAGCTGGGAGTGAATGTTAACACAGCTAGAGTGGATTAGGCTAGTGGCCAGATTCACTCTTTCTCTCTACATTTGAGTCAAAAACATTTTTTTTTACATTAATTCAGATCTAGGTCATAATTGAATGCCTTGTAGAATTTATATCAGCTTCATACAATACCGTTCGATGGTATTTAGGGAGTAAACTAAAAGTAGTGACTTGTGTGACAGTGACAGCTTTTTTAAAGCAACATAGCTTTTTCCCCTCATGTATCTATTATGTTTTTTAAATAGCATGATTACACACAGTTTTATTTATCTTCAGTGCCATTGCAAAATAAATCATATTTACCTGAGTTTGCAGTCTATTATTAGATATATTAGATATTTTAATACATTTTTTGTAAAGACAAGTTATTTGGTTTGAATCAATCCAATTAATCTTTCACTTAAATAAATCCAGCAGAGCGGTTGCTCTGGAATGACTGGAATGGATATTTCAGACATGCATTCTAAAAATCAAACAAGCTCTTAAGTTTAAATGAAAAAAGTGTGATGAATTTATGGTACTACATTATGTTTATGCAGTAGTTATACTCCATTTATTCACTTTTTAGGAATAATCCTGAAAATATAATTTCTAACTTAAACAGTCATAAATCTTTAATGCTTTGGAGTACAGACATACTGTAAGTTTGGTCTGTTTTTAATGACGGAACTTTGCAGATTATTGCTGAAGTGAAAAAAAAGTTTTTTTAAAAAGTGAACTTGAAAAAAAGTTTACATTTATTATGAAAAATGCACAAAAATACCATTTACATTTATTATATGAAATATATATTTTCCAAAACACATTTTACTCTAAAACTCAAAGAGAAAATCAAAGTCTCTAATCTAAACAAGCTGTGTTCCAAATTTGAGGTTATCTAAAAAAAAAAACTGCTTTCAGTTAAGATTTTGTTTAGGCGCAGTAACAAACGTTTCCAAATGAAATGTATCTCCCATTAATTTCCAATGCGGTAATTTTTGATCACAAACAATATGTGTGACTCTTTTTTTCAGGACCATTTAACCTTTTTGAATCATGTCCATGATTTTCTTGTGTGTGTGAGTGTGTTCACACATCAATTGTCAAAACCTTTATCAAGTTTCGTACCATCCCGGGACGCCTGCCTTTACATGAACTTTAATGACATCCCATTCTTAAACCGTAGGGTTTAATATTGAGTTGGCCCACCCTTTGCAGCTATAACAGCTTCATCTTTTCTGGGAAGGCTTTCCACAAGGTCTAAGAGTGTGTCTATGGGAATTTTTTGACCATTCTTCTAGAAGCGCATTTGTGAGGTCAGGCACTGATATTGGACGAGAAGGCCTGGCTCGCAGTCTCCGCTCTAATTCATCCCAAAGGTATTCTATTGGTTTGAGGTCAGGACTCCAAACTCACTCATCTATACCTTTATGGACCTTGGTTTGTGCACTGGTGCGCAGTCATGTTGGAACAGGAAGGGGCCATCCCCAAACTGTTCCCACAAAATTAGGTGCATGAAATTGTCCAAAATGTCTTGGTATGCTGAAGCAGGGGGGTTTCATGACCCTTTAAGAGTTAATTTCACTGGAACTAAGAGGCCAAGCCCAACACCTGAAAAACACCCCCCCACACACCATAACCCCCCCCCCCTCCACCAAACTTTACACTTGGCACAATTCAGTCAGGCAAGTACCGTTCTCCTGGCAACCGCCAAACCCAGACTCGTCCATCGGATTGCCAGACAGAGAAGCGTGATTCGTCACTCCAGAGAACATGTCTCCACTGCTCTAGAGACCTAGAGACCTAGGTCTCGGCCATGTCAGTGCTCGGCCATGGAAACCCATTCCATGAAGCTCTCTACACACTGTACTTGAGCTAATCTAAAGGCCACACGAAGTTTGGAGGTCTGTAGCTATTGACTCTGCAGAAAGTTGCCGACTTCTGCACACTGTGCGCCTCATCATGCGCTGACCCCGCTCTGTGATTTTACGTGGCCTACCACTTCGAGGCTGAGTTGCTGCTGTTCCCAATTGATTCCACTTTGTTAAAATACCACTAACAGTTGGCCGTGGAATATTTAGTAGTGAGGAAATTTCACCAATGGACATACTGCACAGGTGGCAACCTATCATGGTACCACGCTTGAATTCAATGAGCTGATTTTCCTGAGTAACATTTGACTTCACTGCATATATAAAATTGAGATGAATATGAGAATGGAAATCTTTGAGGAAAGATTACTCACGCAGTTGTCCCCTTTCCCTCGCAGGGAGGATGAATATAAGTAATCATATCTCAATCAGACTTCTAGGCCGCCTTCAAATAGGCTGCAGCATCTGGCAGTGCTGAGGAGAAGACATCTGCTCACAGCTTCATAGATCACACGTGCAGGGCTCTATTCATGAGACCTCTATTCATCCAATCAGCATTCAAATGTGACTGAATGCTAGGCTGAATATTCATTATCAGCTTTCTCCAGAGATGGATTATTAACTTTTTTCCTGTTATGCATTCCATCTCCTGCAGGCATCTACGGCTGTGGGTTGCTGAGCACCAGGAAGAGCGATTGTACAGGTCTTCCTCAGTCTATGCTGATCAATACTGAGGCTCCACAGCAACGTGGCCAGTCTAACATTAAGATGAGAGGCAATACGTCAATAATCAACTGGTACAACAAAGGCAACTTCAGGTTCCTCACTAACGCCTACTCTCCCACCAAAGAAGGTAAGAAAAACACACAGGACAGGGAGATGTTTCTTCTTGCTTAAATGATGCGTTTTCATCAGCGTATAATAAAAGGAAACATGTAACGTGAAACGACACTTGAAAGCTGCAGCAAAGCGCCTCCTGGAGAGCGATTTCACTATAGTAGTGTGAGCTTGGATTGCTTTTACGCTGATGTACATGGATTAAATGGATATCATAGGATTATAAAAGCCAAAGCCTCATTGTAGTATGCTGGCCTTCACTTTTTTTTGATAAGCCTTGATCTGTTCTGACAGCAGCTTCACACAAGAAATGTCAGATATGATACTAGGCATTTTTATTGAAATGTTGTACAGCACTGTGCTGAATCAATTTAATCATATACGTATATTACATGAATTAATTCTCCTCTTTTTTCTTCTTGTATTATAAACCAGTCAAAAAGCGTTTGAGTAAAAGCACATGGCATTCTCAAAAGGTCTGTGTGTGTGTGTTAACATTGCTCCTGGTTTTTAGGTCAGGAAAAGGGAGATTAAATTACGATTTATATTTCATTTTCTGGAATCTGTAATAATCCGTTTATATAGTAAAAGCTTCTTCTGCTTGCGCCGTTTCCTCTTTGAGAGCAGGTGATTAATGGGGCTATACAATTTCAATGAAAACTCTGTGCTAATGCTCAGCCAAATATTCTATAGATAACCGGAACTAAAACTATCCTCCCACCGGTATTCAGCAACTTGTAGACACTTTGTAAATTCAGTCTACAAAAATTATTTCAATGCTTTTCCCCATAGTCTTCTTCAGGACTCAAAATAACCGTTTTAATTTCCAAAAAGTCTGCCAGCATTGCAATTTACATGTCACAAGCAGTCCTGAAGACATTGTGGCATTGACATTGGCATTGTGCTCTACTGAGCAGTAGATTACTACTGAATGCAACAGATGGCAGTTAATTGTACACTAACAATATCCGTGGGTTAATAAGGGTACAGATCTAATGACTGGGACTTTAACTACCTTCTTACTGATCAGGGACATCATGGTTTTGAATTGATTCTAATTTAATTACAGATTCTAAATATACAGAGGTTTTATGATGAATGATCACACGGGAAGGACACCTACCAAGGTTGTGTGCTATTCAGAATTGAACTGAGAATGCATTCTATATTCTAATTCAATTCCAGAATTTGAACTGAATTTGAATTGAAGCTGCAAACAGGATGCAGAAATGTAATTCAAATAAAATGAATAGCAAATTCAAAGACTATTTTAAGTGTAGAAGTGTAAAAGTTTTATAGGACTTATAGATAAATAGATTATTTTATTTCAACACATTTAATGAATGATCTTTTCTGGACCAGGATGGAAGAAAACTTCATTTTCCAGAATGCATTACCGGTGTTGCTTTTCTTTCAAATTCTAATTCAACGCCCTGTGGTTTGAGGCCAATTCAATTTAGAGTTAGAAATCAAATGAAAATACAACAAATTGGATTTCTTAAAGCAGAAGTGAGGCTTTTACCAAGTTTGGGGGTATTTGTGTCTAGGTTTTAATGCTTTAAAACTACATTTATGCTTGTGAATATTAAAGGCATGATCTATGTTACTAAGATCTGTATTTTTCCATTTTGTCATTGCTAAGATACCTACTTCAGTGAATCTACAGCAGATAACTGAACAGTCCTTTCTTACTGAACGTTTGTCAGATGTTACATCCTATTGTGTGGGGACTGTGATTGACATTTCTGCCCTGGACTATCCTAGGGGTGATCATTAAGAGGAAGAGCGGAGAAATCCCATGTCCCCTTGCTGTGGAGGCCTTTGCTGCACATCTGAGTTACATCTGCAAATATGATGACAAGTACAGCAAGTGAGTTTGATTAATTAAAGGGTTAGTTCGCCCAAAAATACAATTTCTGTCATTAATCACTCGTTCCAAACCCGTAAGACTTTCGTTCATCTTCGGAACACAAATGAAGAACTTTTTAATGAAATCTGAGAGTTTTCTGTCCTTCCATTGACCTACGCAAATACCACTTTCAAGCTCCAGAAAGGTAGTAAAGACATTCTCTCCACCTTGCGATCATGCAACATCTGCTCTTGTGTCAACACAACATGCATGCATCTTGGTGCTCTCGTTGGAGATGAACATTTCGTTAATAAAGTGGTAAATTATGTTTTTTGCGCAAACTAAGCATGCGTGTCATTCCATAAAATTGAGGTTAAATCACTGGAGTCACGAGGATTACTTTTATGATGTCTTTACTACCTTTCTTGAACTTGAAAGTGGTAATTGGTCAAAGGAAGAACAGAAATCTCTCCGATTTCATTGTGTTACGAAGATGAACGAACGTCTTATGGGTTTGGAACGACATGAGGGGGAGTAATTAATGACAGCATTTTCGTTTTTGGGTGAACTAACCCTTTAAGTTTTACAATGAGCCCTTAGGACACAGCATTTTGTAACTTGCATGTTCATGGATTTGAAGGTTCACTAAACTCTTGGTTTCCAACTAGGTATTTCATTTTCCACAAGCCCAATAAGACCTGGCAGCAGGTGTTTTGGCTGACCATCAGCATTGCCATCAACAACGCCTATATTCTGTACAAGATGTCAGATGCCTACCACGTGAAACGCTACAGCCGAGCGCAGTTCGGCGAGAGGCTGGTCAAGGAGCTTCTGGATATGGACGACTGCTCACCCACTCAGTGAAAGGATTCGCATGCTGTCTCCAACCCACCCACGACAACGCATTCATACTAACATGCTCAAATACAATTGCATTCTGCACTTCAGGGTCATTCTGAATGAACAAACCCTATACATAAAACAAAATGTGCCAATACTGGTTTAAAAAAAAAAGGGATGTTTCCCATTTATACTCACATCTATAACCCCATTTGGCCATTTGACAAGTCTTTCTGGATACTACAGGACTGTTGTACATATGTCACATAACACTTGCTGCATGAGAAACACAATAACGTGCCCTTTGTAGATGTTCATTGATTTTTATCAATAGAGTTCCAGTAATAGTGTTGACGTAGTTTTGAACCCTGAGGTACAATGTTTTGTGAATTTTTGTGAGCAGCATATCCAACATTGAGCACTGATAAATATACTGTATATACTTGGTTATTGAGGTGTTTTATCAGCAAAACAAGATTGTAATGCAATTCACATGTTAGATCACAGAACATAGTAGATGTTCTCCCAAATATCTGGGCTTTTTTCTATTTTATATCACTTAATATTTATGGTCTTAAAGACTTTTTTTTAAAAGGCAATCACACAGATCCCGAATCTCCCGATGAACGTAGAACTACTACTATGCTTTCCCAGTCTTTTTTGCACTTGGAAGGATTCGCAAAAGTCACTTAACTAGGATATTTTCAGTAACATTAATCCCAAATTAGATTTCCCATCAAATCTGTATTCAACATAACATTACATTATGTCTGCCTTTTTATTAATATCCATATCATTTTGTCAATGAAATTATTATGAATATAGAAGAGCCCAATATACAGTAGTATACCAAAAAATAATGTAAATATGATTTCTAACAATTCATTGATATATTTTTATTATGTGTAATTTTAATTGATTATAAAGGGGCATTGATGCGAATGAATAAAAGAAAAATTAATGGAACTATAAAAGACTTTAACTAGAATGTTTCTCTGTCTGTAACTGGGTGGTTTTATGTAGTCGTTCGTTGTTCCAGAATCTATCAAAAGATCAAGTCTCCTTGCTGCTATATTGTAACTGTAGTAATGACGGATACAATCGCAGCGCATGGTCCAATTTGTCCCTTAAAAGACCTGAAGTAGATTTCCCTCAGGTAAAATATTTAGTCAAGCCTCTCCCACTGTATCACTGTGTTATAGTCATACTGAATAATGACCACTGTCAGGGACAGAGGTACTATTGTGAGTGAAATTGTGTCTTCGACGTCCCATTCATATAATTTCCATGGCTTTTTATTATTTTTTTATTTACAGTTACTGTGCCATCACCTGCGGTTTTTCTTTGTACCGAGTGAAACGCTGCAGACTAACAAACCAGTTTGGATGTAAACTACTGAACGTCACTTAAAAGCATATTGTTTTGAAGTTTTGTTTTCAGTCTTACAAAGTGTCTACTTTGTAATGTTAGCTGCTTTCTTCATAACAATATGCCATATTTTATACCGGCATCTTTTGTTTTAAATTGAGACAAAAGCAATGTTGTATCACTTATATTGTAGGTGTGCTCATAGACATGATTGTTTTGTTTGTCATGAATGTAGCAAACATTTTCTACTACTAATCTAATCTACAAATACGTAGTCAATATACCAACACATAATTCAGGCGATAACTGCCACTTGTGCTTATCTAATATAAAATGCAAAAGATGATTTTGAGATTGATATCCGTGTTTTCCAGAGGATCTTTTGGGTGTTTGCACGGTGGGAATTATTTTAATCAGGCAGAGTGAACCATAATGGCGTGAGAGAGATATTTGACCATCTTGGGTGACCTCAGGGTTTTGTAACTACAACATCTACTGTTGTGCAATATATTGTAGGAGATCGGTTCAGGTGCTATGAACATCTCTGCCAAGAACATACTCTGTAAGCCAGAAACTGGTCGGTATGATTTTAATGGAAGCTCTTGCTGGTGCAGTGCATTAGGAAAAAAACAAAAACTTTCAATAAACAAAGTTTCTGCTTTTGCACTGGCCGCTAACATTCTACGATAGCTATACTTGTTTAGGGCCAGCTTCGTGTGGCATGATAGCAGGTTAAAAAAAAGTCACTTTAATAACAGCTATGACAAGTTCAACTATAATACTTTATTTACTGAACCAAATTCCTCAATATCTGGTCAGTTTAACAAGAACCCAGTGTTGGACATGTATCTATTTTCATGTATGAATGTTGTGAATGTGCCGTGTCTTGCTGTAAAATGCTTGGTGTTCCTTCACTTGTCTTCTCACTGTGAATGTTGAAGATTAAGCTGTATGTATGTGAGAGTATCTGTGTGTTATCTGTAATGTTCACCCTCACTATATGTCAACCTGTGCGCCACCGAATTCCCGCGTCTATGTGAGTTTACACAATTTGCACACTAATAAATGTTGTTTATACAAATATATATATTATATAGATTTTTTTTTTCCACAGTCTTGGTTGCAACATTCAGTGCACTAATCCTTGAAGCGCGTGAATCAAAAATGTGTCCAGGTCACATTATACATAATAAAGTACAGCAAATAAAGTACACTGATAGAACCTTTTTTTTTTTTTTTTCATTGTTACATTATTTTTAATTTCCACAATTTGCCCATTCGTTAATACGTCTTCTTTTTAATGAGAAATTTTGAGGTTTATTGCCGTAGACACATTTTTTGTTTGTTTTTTTACACAACTTTTAGGTTTACATTTTTGCAATGATTTTTAAATGAATAAAAAGTTCAAATTAAAAGCAGTACTTCAGAAAGCAGTACTACTGAAACATAAAAGAAAATAAATATTCATATATAAATTACTTAATATATTTAAATGCAATTAAAGAATTTGTAGTACCATCTTAAATTAAAAAAGTGCCACATATTGTACATTTAAATATAATTTACAATGCAAAAATTCTAATGGTCCTCGAAGTAGAAAACGACTGATTTTATACAGTTATTTTTCCTTTTAGTTTTGTTAATATATGAAAACACTAAAGGACACCGGATATGTATATAATTTTTTTTTTTATTTAAGTTAATTATTTTCCGTCATTCAAACTTTCGCAATATCTATAAAACAATGAACAAATACAAGCGCTGTACAGTTGACCAAATCACTATAACTGCAACTAAATGTGTAAATGTACATGCATGGACATACATACTGTATATACACACATATACACTATAACAACTGTTGACCCCATGCGGTTTCCTTTGCCGTTTAATGCAACATCAAGATCTTCCTAAAATTGGCTTGAGGAAACTAAAGAGACAAAAAAGTTGGGGGTCACATGTCCTTCATTAACCAAAAATGAAACGGTTCTAGTTTGGATTAGAAGTGTTTCCATATTCAATCAAACAGCAAATGACTTTGGCACACTGTGCTATGTAAACATTTCATCCAATTCAAAGATTAGCCATCATGTATTGCTCCAAATTTGGCTGAGTTCTTTAAAAAAAAAAAAAACACAAAAAAAAAACCAACCCATTGTTCAAAGCCCAAACTTTAAACCATTTCATAGGCTTCTCCTTTTATGGAGAAAGGTGGTGTGATTCACTATGGCAAAAGTGCAGTCCACATCTAAACCTGCTTTCCCGTCTGACTACAGGAAATCTGATGACGCTACAGAACACGGGCAATAAAATACAGGTAGGTGGACTGATTTTCTCCCTGAAGGCCACACAATCTCTGCCCAGACTCTGAAACATCAAGACAAAGAGTCTTCCATGTGTTTCTGTTGCTGTCTTCATACTCACTAATGGAGAACTGAGATTCTGGGACAACACAGGGTGGTGCAGACGAATCGAACATATACAAGTCTAAGATTAACATAACACTTACTGCTGATACATGAGGAGAGCTGACCGAAAGGCAGCCAGAGACTCATTTAGTCTGGATTTCCTAGCCTACAATAAGTTAGTCAGAATGCTACGGCGTTATACATGAAAGGTAGGTGAGCTAACTGTTTCGGTTTCACATATCACAGGCTTCTTTGTCTGTTGGATTTACAGTAACAAGTTCTGTTAAGATCAACTGAAGTACCACAATAATTCACAAGGTTTGGATGTGAAAAAAAGGATTTTGGGCGTTTCATTAAATGGTCATTAAAAAGACACAAACAAACAAACCAACCGTGTTGTGTTTCTCCATTGTGAGTCTAGACGCTTCCCAAATGCGTATTTTGAAAGCTGCTTAGAAACACACTCGCACACAAAAAAGACCTCACATTTTCTTTACAGTATCATGGATAACAAAGGCAGTAACTTTTTACCATGAAAAGAAGAATGAGAATGCTCAAGTAATGACATAATGTTGCCCAAAGCTGCTGAGGATCATGATTGATCTTGAGAATAAAACATCCAGGACTTTTAAGGAGGCAGGAAAGGAGCCTTTCCAACGCCCATGTCATGATCCAGAACACGTACTGCACAAAGTCAGAAGAAATCATGGAAGATGAGGAGTAATACACATCCATCTTTGTTCAAAACACAAAGACGGGAGCAGAGCTTCAGATCAGCCTCTGCTTGGAGTTACCAGGTTATTACCATGATTATTTTACACAATACACATGGCGAAGTAAATAAAGGCTACATAGAATTAAGAAATAAATGATTACTGAGAAAAATGTGGCTGAGAAACATTTGTTTGTGTTTGAAGACATGTTTTAGATTTGTTAGCAGCCAGTGCTACAGTATGTGAATCCAGCAGTCACACGTTCTGTACAATGCCTCAGTTCTCCTTCAGAACACACCAGGGGCCCTTACGGAAAGCGCGTTGAATCTTTACACATTGCACCTTTAACAGAAAAAGACAGATTGACAATTTAATAAGAACTAGAAAATAACAAAAATGGTCTCTTGATTTTTTTTTTCTCCCACCGGTCTTCTTGCGTGCGCGCCGTGAGCTGAAAAGCACGGGGCTGTGTGCCGCTGTCCTCCACAGTACAAGTGTGTCTGTGTCGGTGCACGCAATAAATGAGTCCTCCCCTCAATCCCATGAGCCCTCAAATTAAATCACACCCAAATTACAACAGTCTTGAAATCCAGTCCGATCACAGCGCAGGAAGGGAGCCTCCATAAAACGTCATTTACATTCAACAATATTGGTAACGTGACTACAAAAAGAAAAAGAAAATGTGCTGGAATTCAAGAAAATGAGACATGAAAAGGCGAAAAATAAGAAAATGGATCCTTTGCATCGGGAAATGGGAAGGAAAAACTCCAAAAATGGATCCGATACAGTTTAGACACTTAAAAGATTCACTTTCCAAGAGCTGGACAACAGATGAAACAGTGAGGTATATAGTTAGATGGAAATAGTCATCATCATCTTGTTTGTGTTTTCATTGCCCGTGGCCCTAGAGGACCACCAGACCGCACCGTGGCGGCCCCGAGTCTGTATCTGGGCAGCGATTTATCTCTGAGGGGCGAGTGCGTGCCCAGCACGGGCTGTCCGAGGGCGAGAAGGGGAGGGCTGGGATGGTCGGTGTCGAGCTACGGCTGCAGGTTGAGAGTGAACTTCCACTGCTGGGTGAGCGACGGACTGCACACCTCCACCGTCAGACCGCCGTTCCGCGCACTCCGGCTGTCCAGGCATAGATTGCTGCCGACGTGCCGCAGTTTAGAGTTGTTGTCGATCTGCTCCCATTTCTGCAACAGAGAGATCGCGATGATAATGTTGAAAATCTGACTAGCAGCGCTTCCTCTAAACCCCTGCTTTGAGCACAGCATGCTCACCTGTCTGCTGTCATTCTCCCTGCAGCCCTGCAGTTTGATCTGTGAGCCAGCGGTGCGATCCACCACCGTCAGGCAAAGGTCCATGTGTTTTACTGATTTGTCTTTAGTCAGGGCCCACTCCTGTTCATCATAAACATAACGTGTGCAGTAAATACATTAATCCCACATAAATCTTCACAGGAACTTGAACAAAAAACAGTTTGGTGAAATGCTGCCACTTTCTGAAATGAGCATGGGTAAGGTTACATGAGATACTTTTGAGAAGTTCTGAGATGTTATACAGTATGCTATAATCTATCTAAAAAGCATGCTGATAATAATTGTATAATTATGCAGCTTTTATGATTTCATTTGAAGGTAAAAAGAATTAATAGGCAATTAATTGTATTTTTTTTTTTTAAGATCTGGAAACAATTAAGAGGCCACTTAACATGATTTCTCAATTTTTTTCCAGAGCTGTATATACACATATATAACACTTTATTATTTAAAATGTATACATTTTTCACACTGTAACCCCACTAGGGAAGATAAAAAGGGAAGACTATATTATAGTGTATTTTTCATAAATTTAAAATATGTATATGGATGCTTTCACACTTGGCTTGATTGCTTGGTCGGAAACCAGAGTTCGATTGTTCCCCCCTTCTCTCTGTTCCCATTATATAATTTGTAGGGGTGTAACGATTCGTTTTAACAACGATTCGATTCGTATCACGATTTGAGGTTGTCGATACGATTCAAGGACGATGTTGGTTCATTTAGAACGATACGATCCGAAACGATTCAGTGACTTGAAATCGATTCAGTAACTTTTTAGCCCAAAATTGTGTGACTGAAATAAATATCTGGATACTGGTCAGTACAGGTGAAGTTTCCTAGATTCCTGTTGTTTCTTGTAAGGTATAAATTAATTATGGATATAAACAAACAAGTAAACAACAATTAATGGCAAATGCATTAAAATTTTATTTGAATAAAGTGCAACCAACAGTTTAGGTTGAATTAACAGGAAGTTAACCTTTTCTGCTCTCATTTTCAATATTCAATACATTTTCAATAAAAGCACAGTAAGTGCAACAAACATTTCAACAGTAGGTTAACCTGCTACTTCTGCTTTTGTTTTCCAACATAAAAATATTACAATATTAATATCAAAAATAAAGTGCAACTAACTTCTCTTCAGGTTTAATTAATAGTAGGTTTACCAGCTACTTTAGCTGTTGTGTTTCAACATTAAAATAATACAAATACAATATTAATATCAAAAATAAAGTGCAACCAACATTTCTTCAGGTTGAATAAACTGGTGGAACCTGCTACTCTCAGTTTAATAAACAAACAATATTTAACAAAAGATCAAATCTAACCAACTACTCTTCAATGACTCTACAGATTTCTTTTTAAAAAATATCAACATGATCTGACCGCAGAACACTTCTCTGTGCGTTCACTATGTCGCCAGCAGTACTAAAAACTCACTCTGCTGGCACACTGGTGCCAGGAATGCACATGTAACATTTAGCAAGGGTTGAAAGTACAGGTAGCTGTTTCTCCTGGTGGCTTGATAATTTCTCGCTGGTTGGCTTCTCCTCTGCCATCCGCCATGCTATGTTTTGTTTTCTTAGCGCTGCTGCTGGTGCGTGCGTTGCGATGATGTCACAGATAGGCAGACGGAATCGAGAAACGTTTAACACCGTTATCATTAAAAGTGCTAAGAAAAAACATCCATATAAAGTCTGACGTGCTTAAATCCAATGCGTTATTTCCTATGATCGATACAATCGATTGATTACCTTTTAAAACGATGTTAGATCGATATATGTCGTCCGGAAGGCCAACTTGCCGAGCACAGATCGATGTAGTTAGATCATAGGAAAATAGATTGATACATCGATGTAGTAGATGAATCGTTACACCCTTAATTATTTGGGTCCAAACCGCAGTATCAAACGTGCTAGTGTGAAAGCACCCTAAGTGTGATGAACCCTTTAAATCCCTCAGACCTGCCCACTGTGAGAAGGTAAAAGCTGGTAAAGTAATCCAGAAATTACCGTGTGGCCCTCATCGATACGTCACTCACCCTCCACAAGTGCATCGTTCCTTTAAAACTAACCCAATCTCACTGGCGAATCCATCACCCAGTGTTCTGCCGCCACACCAGACATAAGAAACATGTGTTCAGTACCTGAGATTGGATTGGTACCTGATTGCCCCCTGCGTTGTGGCACTCGTACACCCCCACCACACCATCAGCAAAGTGCCCCAGTGTGTCCAGACAGTTCTGGCCCTGCTGTAGTGCTCCAAAGGCTATGTCCTGATGATCTGGGACCCTAAACAAGACAGAAACAACAAGTTAGGTGTGATTAAACCTTTGAAATGTAGTCTCTGGTGGCAGACTGAAAGGATTCCAAAAGCTATTTTTTACCATTCCCAGGTCATACACTCACCGTAACTCTGGATAGACGTTCTCCAGGTACCACTTAAATGGTTTGCAGCCTAACCTCTTCTTCATTTCCATCCTGCTTTGAATGCTGTAAATGATGAGGAAAGTTAGTCATGTGGAGTTCATTTCAACTGTCTAAATCAGGGGTATTCAATTAAAGTTCCAAGAGGTCCAGTAGGTCCCAGAGGTCCGGAAAATACTTTAATACATTTTATACATCTGGCAGCCAAAGTACTTTGAAAAAGAAAAAAATCCTAAACACTCAAAATAGTCATCAAGGATGAGAATCTTGGGCCCCAAGAATTTAAGTAGTGATGTCTATGAATTTTTCTAACCAATATTTATAACAAAAAATGCAAATATTTCTCCAAACTGGATATGAATATAAAAATGTTAGATTAGATGTTTTATCGAGATATATCCAGCCCCGCAGCATACCAGTTTCAGAACACCAGTTTCAGAACCCCATCCACAGAACCGGAAGTGAGCGGCGCTACTCATACACGTTTTCATATGGATGTTAATCGGATCGATGTCCACGATATTTAACAACAATAGTTTTAAATAAAGTTACTTTTCTATTCATATCCTCGAACAAGAGAAACATGCATTTAAGCCTGTGAGATGTGAACAGAAGCATAAGGGAGAATATGTTGAGTTGTGTGTGATATTTCTGTCATGATGCATGTGCATGTGCATGATGTATTCACGTCTTTCACGTTTTATCATTAAAGCTTTTTTGCATATTATGTCAAAATATATTATTTGTCTTCTTAATATTAAATAATTATTCATTAATAAAACGTATTAATTTCGTTTTCAGGGATGAAAACACTTTCATCTTTTCAAGTATTTCTGCAGAAATGCCATGATATGGGCTTACGAGTCAGAAGTTTTTGTGTTTTAAGATGACTTTTTTTTGCATGTTTTTATTTTTTATTATGTTCCGTTTAAATTAATTTTAAATCTATAATTTTAGAAATATTTTATATATGTCCTATTTGTTTTCTTTCAGAGAAACACGTTTCACTTTAAGGCCTTGTATTAAATGGTTATTATTTGACATTTGAAAAATAGAAATGTCACATTCTCTGTCTATTATTTTCAATCGAAATAATACAATTGAACATAGAGTCAAATGGGAAACACTTTATAACATGTTACAAATGTATTAGGCCTAATATATATTTTTAAATAATAATAAAAACAAGTTGTAGTATTGTTAAAGTAACAATAAACTACAGTGTTTGTGTCCATTAACATTAAATCTCATAGGCTATTTTCTGTCAGTATTATTTGTAACAACATGAATGTGAATGAAATAATACTAATATATCTATAGTCAAATGGGAAACACTTTACAACATGTTATACATTTATTCATATTTTTTAAATAAAAACTGTGTATAGTTTTTGCCTGTTTCCATGAAGTATAAACTACTGTCTTTGTATTCATTGATTTAAGCATGATCAATAGGCTATGTTTTAAAATGTTGATCATTGTACATCATGACATGCATATTATATGAACAGAAAAATGACTTTATTTAAAAGCATTGTTGTTAAATATTGTAGACATCGATCCGATCAAAATCCATGTGAAAACAGCTTATATTTAACAAAAGAAAATTACATATATGGATAGCGCAACTATGACTATTTAAGCCCCGCCCCTCACTTCCGGTTCTGTGGAGGGGGTTCTGAAACTGGTGTGCAGCGGGGCTGCAGCTGGATACTATTGGTTTTATCAGGCTAATACAAGGCCGTGGGACTGTTGACCTCTTAAGAAAAGTATGGACCTTTTTTTTTTCTTTTCTCAAAGTAATAAGCCATTTAAAAAAAACAACGTACATAATCTAATAATCAAAACTCATCATGAGGTCAGATAACTAGTAATTTCAAGAATAAATCTCTAAATAATTTTCCAAATTATAACATTGTTTACTATGAAATGCTCTTAATATACTGATTAATGATGCTAAATGTATGGGAAAAAACTAAATGTCTAAAGGTGCCACGCATTAACTTGTCACAAACCTGATTTAGTTAAACAGTTGGAGTCGTCTGTATCATCAATACAAATAATTGTATTTGCTGCAGTCTTATTCTGCAGTGTTTTTGTAAAAGTATATTTTGCTGCTCACAGTGTTTCTGCTACTGCTGTTAAAATAACCGCCTCGTCTGCAGCTCTTAATGTGGCACTTTACATCTTTAGCAGGACAGAGAGAAGCAACGCGCAAAAAACGGAAAGGGCTTGAATGAAGCGTGTTTGGCTCTAGATAAAAATCATCATTACTGTACACGACCCTGAGCACTTGTGGTGAGAACAGCTTCGTTGTTTTGACATGCTGCTCACTTTAAACTGTAGAAACAGTAATTATGGAAGATGGTGCAATTGAGAGACCAATGAGCTTCTCATGGTAAAGATACTCTGTCCTACTCTGTTCCTAACTTTTCTCTTATGTATAATATTTGTCAATTAAGACAGATACACACTTACTTGCCATAGGGCACATTACGGGCTGAGGGCACAGCAGCGTAGTAGAAATTCTTGAAATCGTCCATCCAAACTTCTGCCGCTCGCCTTGTGTTCCTATAAAGACAAACACAAGCAAATGAGATTAAACTATACATCTTATATAGCGATACTGATGTTCTGCTAATGACCATAACATGTCCACTACATAACTAAATCTAACTTCAAAACTAATGGACCTTCTGCAGCACATTACTGGGTGCTTTATAATTATGACAGAATGTCACTTTAAATTTCAACTGCCCTGCCTTACAACAGCCCACTTATCACTGGCTGCAGTGCTGGATTCACCCACTGGATGGAGTACGTAAACCAGACTACTAAAGGGCCCATTTTGCTCACAAAATATAAGATAAATAAAAAAATATGTTCTTTGGCTACTGTTCTGCAGCTCACTCTGGGTGCCCAAAAATATTATTTTGTAATTGTAAATAAATCATGTATTTGTAAATAATCATTTAATTATGAATGTCTTTACGGTCACTTTTGATCAATTGAATGCATCCTTGCTGAATAAAAGTATTAATTTCATTCAAAAAATGTGTTTACTAATCCCAATTTTTTTTAAATATAATATAATATAATATAATTAATATAATATAATATAATATAATATAATATAATATAATATAATATAATATAATATAATATAATATAATATAATATAATATATAATATATAATATATAGTGGATACCTGGCAAACACAGTGCCGCTGCCCCCTGGGAATGTGTATGGATGCTGTTTCCTGAAGACATGACCCACTCGACTGCAGGGAATGATCTCCAGGCTGCCTCCGCACTGCCAGACCCGAAAGGAGATCTCTGAGAAGCACAACAGCGGTCAGAGATTAATAAAACAACACATCATATAAAACACACAAACAATCAGTTCATAAATGCAGATTTCCAAAGTGCCAAAACTCATAATTGCAAGTGTGACATCTAAACAAACAACAACACTCCTCTTCTGTGAAACTTTGTATTTTGCATGTGTCTAAGAAGTTTGCAAAGACCAAATTTTTCCAGGCTGAAGGATCATTTCAAGAGTTCTTGTAAACTTTTCCACAAGCAGCACAGCTGAGAAAAGTGCTGTGTTTGTGGAATGAGTTGGAATTTCTTTCAGAATCCATTATGCCACAGACATTATGTCAAAACCTGAAAAACTCCACCTCATTGAGTCTTACACTGCAGTTTCTATTCAAGTCTCGTTGCTAATAAAATAAAAAAGCAATAGTTCTTCTGTGGTGACCTGAATTGCCCCTTAGATGGGCACATTACTTATTGGCTGAGTAAGGCATTATCTCATACAATCTAATGATAGAAGTATCATGTTCTCATATTCAGTATTCATATACGGTGGCGCCACAAAGTATGTGAACACTTAAGCCACACTCGTGACACAAATCCATGAATTTCAATGCATTAAATTAAATTAAACCATTTGGCCTTTGTAAACAATCAATGCTAGACTTTTTTTCAAACATGAGCCATTTTTTGCATGTGACCAACTGGCCCTAAAATCCTTTTAGTGGATGTATGAAGTCACACTGCCTTCAAACCCTCATAAATAGACCCTACTTACACAAGTTCATAAGCAGCAATTACAATGTGATATGCATTCAAGTGACTTTAGAAGGAATAAAAATGAATGCATTAGACAATTTACAATTTCTTTCATCCATTTTTTTGGACAATCGGCTTGTCCCAGCACAACACATGAAATACAGGGCAATTAGAGAAATAAAGCCTCCACTCACCGAGATTCTCTCCGCCCCACACGTCCATCATCATGTCATACTTCCCCAGCTCTTCAAAGTAGTTCTTATCCATTACAAAGAGGCCACCGGCAATCATGGGAGTCCTGGACACCATAACGCAAAATATGAAAAATGAGATAAGATCAAACCAAACTTAGAACTTGCATACTTCATAGAACTTACTTTCTATTAAATATATACCAAGTAATTGTCTCACACACTGGCAAAGTGTTTTGTTTTAGTGGCCATTTGCGCCTTTACAAAACTCATTTTACTCTCCGATACTGTGATAGAGCAATCTGATCAGAGACCCATAAACAAAGTCATTAAACAACACTGGAATCATTAAACAAGAATGCAGAGTGCGGTGTCATGAAGACTTTTACACAACACGTCCCATAAATGCACTGTCAAGAGAATCTGCACTGTTTATTATCTTAATGTACTTTTAATGTACTGGCTGCACGGTGATTGAGATTTCACATCACAGCAACGCACCGTCCATACAATCGCCCATTTCGGTCGCTTTACACCTTACTTTCTCCTTCCCACTCGCTTTTAGCTGTTAATGATTCGAGTCGCTCCCTGGAGGATGGCCCTTTTACAAACAAGCAAGCAAGTACATGGACAAACTTCTTGTTTTGTTTTTTACAAGAACTTCATGGGATCCTTTTTTCATGTTGACAGCAGAATTTTACATTTTAGTGAAACTGAAATAAAAAGTTAGGTGGCCTACTATGTACTAACATTTTAATGAATAATTTGATACAATGCACTTATTGGGCCCTATTTTAACGATCTGAAACGCAAGTGTCAAAGCGCGAACCGCAAGTAACTTTGTGGGCGGGTCTCGGCGCTGTTGCTATTTTCCCGGCGGGATAAATGGCTCTTGCGCCCGGCGCAAATCTAAAATGGGTTGGTCTGAAGTAGCTTCATTATTCATAGGTGTGGTTTGGGCGTAACGTGAATAAACCAATCCGAGCGTCATCCAACATTCCCTTTAAAAGCAGGTGCGCAAGTTCCATTATGGATTGCTATTATTATGGCGTATTTACCAGGCGCACGCCAGGAGCGGTTCACAGCCGAGGAGACTGATGTTCTTGTAAGAGCAGTGAAAGACAGAGAAATGAAGTTGTAATGTTGTACATTATGGTAAAGGTGATTTCACAGTCTTTTTTTTTTCAGTCTTTCAGTTTTTTCAGTTTTTCAGTCGATTTTTTTTCCTGGTTCTTGACGGACAAACCAATTTGTCAGATGTCCTTATATACATATATGTCTTGCCACTATTGGGCAAACAGGTCTTATCCTTAATTATTACAATTAGCCTGAATCAATTGTAAGCTAGATTTATGCCTATTTTTTCACATCTTCGTGGCACACCACAATGATTTCCGTCATCTCATGTGTTAATATTTTTTTAGTGTAACAATTTATGATTTGCAAAAATAACTGTTGCATCTGTGTAGATTAGGCTACATGAGCAAAGTGTATGCGCGTTGTGCACGCTATACATTATGGTCAAGCATGCGCCCTTAAAATAGCATAATGAACAACGCGCAACGCGCCACTGACTTTAGACTAGGTTTTTTCTGGTCAGTGGCGCAATTGTTTAATGGAACAGCAAAATAGCACCAGGGATTGTTTGCGCCGGAACACGCCTCCTTTTTTGCGCTGAACCGCCCAGGGAGCGCAAGTGCATTCACTAGTTTAGCGACGTGCTTCTGTGGAGGGAAAAGCGCGCTTTGCGCGGGTGCAAAATAGGAATGACACATGCGTCGGTGTACAAAGTCAATTGCGCTGGGTGCAAGATAGGGCCCACTGTGTACATGATTTTACATTGTACTTATATTTTCAAAAATACCTGCATGTAATTACATCTGTAATTAATTTCTGTATTTACATTTATGATTACACTGTTGACACTTCCCTGATCTAACCCTACCCTTAAACTTACCCATACCACCACACCTGTCCCTAACTTTACCGTTATCCAACCTCGATATCAGCACAAGTGTTTTGCAATACAATATGAATACAATAAGTACATTGTACTTGTTTTTTGATGTAAGTACATAGTAGTTAAGCCACCTAACATAAAGTTGGACCAATATTATAATAGTATATAAATAATATTGCCAGTAATTCAAACAGCAGATAAAACTATTTGCATTTCCTTAAGGAAACACCAGTGCTCGTAAGTCAGTAAAATAATTATGTAAAATGAACCAAATAATCCTGGATATAGAACTGCTGATGTTTGAAAACCAATCACAGTTCAGCATGCAAATATAACAATGACATCATCCTTGGTATTCTATCAGCACTTGTCAGTTGGCGATAGATTGCACACCTATAGTATAGCTTGTATAAGAGAGTCTGTACATTAAGCAATTGACAATGAATTAATTAGCGAAAGTGTGAGAAAGATAAAAAGCAGTTACCAAGTCAGCTGACAGCCATACGTCACCAGGTTATAGATCCAAAACATTTGAAAAGCAGATATTTAAGAAAAGAAGATTTCTTACTTGATAGGAGCAATGGGGTTTCCTTGCCGTGCCCGTCTTTGTTCCAGGGTCATGTAGTCCCATTTAAAAACTAGATTCCAATCAAACCCTGGATAAAGATTAGACATTACATTAGGGATGAAGTCTGATTTTAAATAGATTCAATGCCCTGCTCAGCCATGTGTCAGGTTAAGGGAATAAGGGAGCATATTAATGATACTGTAATTTCACTGATAAAAAGACTGAGGGCTGCTTTGTACAGAATAGCATTTTACAATACTATTTTAACATTATGCAACATGTACTGTATATTGTGCGCAGTTTGCAAATGTTTGCATGCAACATTTCTTTTCACGAAAATAAAATTTACATAAACATGGCTTAAAACCACATTTGCATTTCCAGTAGGAAATACCAGTGCTTGCCAGACAGCAAAAGAATAGTATTAAAGTTTTAGGCTTTGGTTCTGTGTAAATGAAATGCTGCATTCATAAACCTTGCTGTTGGCACAACACTTGACTTATTTTCCACAATGTGTCTTGTTTTCTGTCGGCTGTATAAAAGAATCAACAATCAGGGCCCTATTTTCTCGATCTGAGTGCATGGTCTGAAGCACATGGCGCAGATGCACTTAGTCCGAATCCACTTCTGCTAGTTTAACAACGGAAAAAACGGTCAGTGAGCCAGGCGCACGGTCCAAAAGGGTTGTACCTAGTCTCTTAATGAGTCATGGCTGTGTTCTGGGCATAACGTGCAATAAACCAATCAGAGTCTCCACTCCCATTTCCTTTAAAAGCCAGTTGCGCTTGCACCATGGCAGATTTGCTATTTACATGGCGGAATTTTGCGAGCAGAAAGACTGAACGCGTCTCCAGAAAATGTAAGTTTCAAATTTCTTAAGTATACAGATACAAAACCTACAAAAGTTTAAACAGGTTATGCATTTTAAGGGTTAAGTGTTTAAAAAGCATTTGTAGAGAAAATAAAAAGTACTATCAATAATCCAAAATCAAAATGTAGCATATCAAAAGCTGCGTTTCCACCGTGGGAACTTTCCCCAGGAACTAGGGACTTTGATGGTGGTACTCGGTGTGTTTCGACCACAGGAACCAGGGTCCAAATTAAGTTCCGGATAAAAATTTCCCCCTCAAAATGGCCCTGCTTTGTGAGGTACAGTAGTACTTTTTCAAAGTTGAGAAACATTCGGGGATGGAACTTGGGTGCTGAACATGCTGATTTAATTTCAACCTAAAAGTCTGTTGCAGTGCGTGCAGTAAAAGTTGTTTGCTATTCAAATCAACAATGGAGTTAAAAAAACAAAACAATGGACCGACGACTTATATGTGGAGGACGAAATCCAGTGGGGTCTGGAAAGTCGCGCACAGTCCTAATCACGGACCAATCTTCACGGTACTTTAGACCGCGATGGAAACGCAGGGGAAAAAGGAGTTCCTGAGAAAAAAAGTTCCTGGGACAAAGTAACTTTTACTACTGTTTAAAGTGTTTTGGTATGGTTTTACATATTACTTTAAAAAAAGTAGTATACAGTAAATACTATGTGCAGTAGTCGGCACTGTGCTAGCACTCCATTCTGAACATATTCTGAAAGAAGGGAGAAAATGCTAGATGAACACCACTATGCTTCATACATTTGAGGAGAAAGTCTGAATGCCAGATAACCAGCACATAGACCTCTCATTTAACCAGAATGTGCTGGAAAAAAGCCTACATAAATAAAGTGATATTTATAACCCATGTTGCTTTATAAAATACAGTGAAATCAACATGGATAGATCCATTTCCATATTATTTCCCACTGCATCCAGAGGCCTCGGAGCTCAGCGGAAAAGCTATTCCACACAGAGATAGAGAGCCATTATGCCTAAAACCCCCAGACAAAAATCAATCAAACGCTTTCCATTCCAAAAGGACATTTCCTCTTTTTGAGATTCACCATGCTCTCTCACACATTCTCATCATTCTCTCTGTATTGCTCTCACTCCAAACATGCATTTAAACATATCACACACATTATAGTCCTGCACACGAAAAATAACAAGTGACATCTGCTGTATTATCCACATGCATGAATGGATGCAATCATATCACATACACACACACACACAAAGAGCTCTGGATGGTGATTTCACTGTTGTGTTAAAATTAGAAAGAATGAAAGAGATTTACCTCCTTTAAGATCTGCAGATGCCCCCACATACTGGAAATTGTCCATGTTAATGACATCTATGATGGGTGACACAACCCGAGTCTTATCCTGAAGAGAAGAATAAATGATGTGAAGCTGGGCTGACAGTACAATGACAGTTAGAGTACAAGCATATGAAAACAGATTTCATCTCACATCTCTGCAATGCATCCTTTAAAGATGTAGCAACTGATAGAGACAATAGAATTCAACCGGAATTAAAATCGCTGAAAAGTCCTGACACATGCTGATCATGGAATTAAGAAACGTACACTGCGCTGCCGTTACGAATCACAGCAAATCCATCAGAAATACCTAGGAAAATCCCATTAATCTCGTGAGCTTCGCTGACACATCACTAGAGTATTTAAAGTCAAGTACCATGAGTTAACACTCCAGAAGAGACAGGCAATCAAATCTGCGTGACAGGCATGGAGAATTTAACACTAAATATAAATGTATTACTCCTCAGACATTGCTCCAATATTCATCATGACAATCCTGGGACACCCTGACGAATCAAATCATTCCAACAGTGGCTTCACCTCTGAATTAACAAATTCATTTGTCACAGTGCTGTAATGTTTCCACGTGGCAATTTTGATATATTTTTTATAAAATATATTCTATGTAAATATGGTTTGTTATATTAATGCAACACATTAATAAATTGATAAATCAATACATTGATTTAATAAATTAAATGTATATTTCTATGTTATTATCTTTAGTTAATTGTGAAAGACAAATTGTTTTGCTGAATGAAAACATGCTTCAATTATGGTTAACTTGATTTTTACTGTATTTTACTTATTGCGTTAAACACTTTGAAACAACACAATCACTGTTTGGTTAAAATGATATTTCCTGTGCTTGAAAAATTAAACATTTTAACAATTAAACACCAAATTAAGGCAATTAAATAATACCTAACTTCCTCTAAATATGTGTAAAACCATGCATAACACTAGCGATTTTTAACATCATCTTCTATATGTCTAGTGACAGGAAAAGTGAAATTCTGAACGTAAAAAAAAGGGGGTTGTTCTCACACAATTGAGCCTATTCAGTGAATGGTACAAAAATGACAGCAATTTGTTTTTTAAATTATACCAAGGCAAATTTTGTCTATAAACTAAATGTTTGTCACAACTATTGGCTTCATGAAGACATGTTTAGCAATATATAAATAAAAATGAATCTAATTAAAACAGAAACATTTTTGCCTATATTACTGAGACTTACAGTGGGGAGAACAAGTATTTGATACACTCCCGATTTTGCAGGTTTTCCTACTTACAAAGCATGTAGAGGTCTGTAATTTTTATCATAGGTACACTTCAACTGTGAGAGACGGAATCTAAAACAGAAATCCAGAAAATTCCATTGTATGATTTTTAAATAAATAATTTGCATTTTATTGCATGACATAAGTATTTGATCACCTACCAACCAGTACGAATTCTGGCTCTCAGACCCGTTAGTTTTTCTTTAAGAAGCCCTCCTGTTCTCCACTCATTACCTGTATTAAGTGCACCTGTTTGAACTCGTTACCTGTATAAAATACACCTGTCCACACACTCATTCAAACAGACTCCAACCTCTCCACAATGGCCAAGACCAGAGAGCTGTGTAAGGACATCAGGGATAAAATTGTAGACCTTCACAAGGCTACAGGACAATAGGCAAGCAGCTTGGTGAGAAGGCAACAACTGTTGGCGCAATTATTAGAAAATGGAAGAAGTTCAAGATGACGGTCAATGAGCTCAGGACGGTCCCCCTGCTCAAGCCAGCGCATGTCCAGGCCCGTCTGAAGTTTGCCAATGACAATCTGGATGATCCAGAGGAGGAATGGGAGAAGGTCATGTGGTCTGATGAGACAAAAATAGAGCTTTTTGGTCTAAACTCCACTCGCCGTGTTTGGAGGAAGAAGGAGGATGAGTACAACCCCAAGAACACCATCCCAACTGTGAAGCATGGAGGTGGAAACATCATTCTTTGGGGATACTTTTCTGCAAAGGGGACAGGATGACTGTACGACAGTATGACAACTACCCGAAACACACAGCCAGGGCAACTAAGGAGTGGCTCTGTAAGAACCATCTCAAGGTCCTGGAGTGGCCTAGCCAGTCTCCAGAACTGAACCCAATAGAAAATCTTTGGAGAGAGCTGAAAGTCCATATTGCCCAGCGACAGCCCAGAAACCTGAAGGATCTGGAGAAGGTCTGTATGGAGGAGTGGGCCAAAGTCCCTGCTGCAGTGTGTGCAAACCTGGTCAAGAACTACAGGAAACGTATGATCTCTGTAATTGCAAACAAAGGTTTCTGTACCAAATATTAAGTTCTGCTTTTCTGATGTATCAAATACTAATGTCATGCAATAAAATGCAAATTAATTTCTTAAAGAAAAATGAACAGGTTTGAGGGCCGGAATTCTTACTGGTTGGTAGGTGATCAAATACTTATGTCATGCAATAAAATGCAAATGATTTATTTAAAAATCATACAATGTGATTTTCTGGATTTTTGTTTTAGATTCCGTCACTCACAGTTGAAGAGTACCTATGATACAAATTATAGACTTCTACATGCTTTAGAAGTGGGCAAACATGAAAAATCGTCAGTGTTTCAAATACTTGTTCTCCCCACTGTATGTACATTCACTGGAAATTCACTGTATTGACTGCATGTGGTTTGCAGTAAGGCGAGTACTGATATAAAACTGGAAGAACCTGATGAGGATTAATGATGAGTGGATGCAACAAGTTGAAAAGTGATAATATCAAAAACCATTCAAAACAGATTCAGCGTTCTGCTCTTGACCAGACCTGTTCTGAAATCAAGTGCATTTCTTCTTATGCACACATACATTTTCAATTATAATAATTATTTAACATAATAATTATTCAACATAAGTTCTGTGTGAAGGTACTTCTCCAGAACAACATTTAATTCATGTTCTGTATAATCATCATGATGAAGCGCTCGGATAAACTCTGGAGTCACTAACTCCACAATTTGATTATGTGCTTATCTGGGTCATCCAATTGGAAATGAAGACACCTAACAATATAAATGGGGTTATGAAACTTCTTACTACATTTATGCCTGTAATTTATACTTTCAGTGTTTTGTTCTTCTAATCCCTGTTATTTATTTTGTGAGTCAAAAGCCTTGAGGTAATGGAGTAATTGTGTGTGCCTAGGGATGGAACTGAAGCAAATATTTCTTTAAAAGGTCAGTCTTATCCTGATCCTGAATCAGACCGGAAGTGCATATCCGCCATTGGGGTGTGTTCACTTGCATTCAACACACCTGTGCACACACACACACACACACACACGCACACACAGATGTCTTATCTAAACTATCTACATGTTGTACTAACACACAGTGTTGGATGGCACTAGTTTTCCTCCATACTTTTCTTTATGGCTTGTTTGAGAATTGTTGGCAGTCAACAGCAGGTTTGGACTCAAACAGGTATAATGATATGGCACTGCAAGCAAAATTTGTGCTTCAAGACAGACAGCCAAAGAAAACACAATAACTTCTCATCTACTCTTCTCTTTTATCATCTTGGCCTGACATTTGCAATTGCAGTGAGCTGCTAAGCGTCCGCTGCTGTAATGAGCATGTTTGATTAATATAGCCTCCAAAAGCAATGGTTAATTTGCCAAATCTGACAATTATAAGACCCAACATTTCTCTGCTTGTTTAAAAGAAATAAAAAGAAAGAGAAAGAAAAACATGGCTGACCTCAGCAACCCTTTCTAGAAGGGGCTCCAACCAGTGTTCATTACACTCGCAGTGGCTGTCAAGGAAGGTCAGTACATTGGCCGTGGCTGCATCCGCCCCTCTGACTCGGGATCGCATCAAGCCTGAGAATATACAACACACACACACACAGGATTGAGACTCAAATCACTGATGCAATCTGAACTATTCAGAAGGTGCAGAAGATTGTTATCTCTGTATAAGATTGTTATTTCCTAAACTAATGATCTACAACACAGTGTGCAGGGAACCATAATTATAGTCTGGTACAAGTTTGGTAAAAAAGTAATATGATACGATGCCCATCTTGGTGAGGAATTATGTTTATTATTGGTGAGGTATTAGGTCAGTTACAGGATGTCTGAAGGGAATGTATACAGGTAGACAAAGATCATCTGTTGTACATAAGGAAAAGGAGAAACCCTGACAATATCAGTATTGCATCATGCATCAATGAAACCAAACCAAAGTTGTCATCATGCCAAAATATTTTGGAACTATTTTGGACAAAGTAAGTAAAGAAAACACTATCTGCACAGAAATGAATAGGATTATGTGAAATCTCATCTAGTAGCATATGTGGACAACTAAGAATCCATTTTCAAACACCAAGAAACATTAAATACTAATTAACCAATTAGCTTTTTTTATAACATCACAATCAAATCCATTTGATCTGTACGAGAACATTTTTTATTCTTACACTCGCATGCAATGTAACCTTATTTCACTGAGCTTCACCAGGGACTGAAACTTTAGTTCTTGGTTTCTTTCCCATCAAGTAATTTGTGTATCAAAAACCGTTTGAAAGCAAATACAGAGAGCTTGTTTAGTTGTACTGGAATTGGATTTGAACAAAAGGTTTTGGAAACGAATAAACAAACTGCAGTTTTGGCTACAGAAGAGCAGTTTTTGCTTGACAGATATATAAAACACCTTCCAAAAATACACTCCAGCTCAAAACAGACCATTTGCTTTTGTCTACTTTTATCTTCTCAATATTTGCACCTATGCAGTACTCAGTGCTTTTAATGACTTCATGCTGAGGCTGGTCACAATTAGTTGCAATAGTAAAACTTCAGCTAGTTTTAATAGATGCCTAGATTTTAATGACTAAATAAGAGCTGATAGGAAAGGACCCACTCGATCTTGCATATTAACTTGGGTATAGTTTTGATTAACAGTGTTCACTGTGATTCAGAGGGTAATAAATCACTCACCCTCTCGACGATCGTTCCGTAGGACTCGGACTTTCTCGATTTTCCCGAGTAAGGCACCATCTTCAGCTGAAAGTCCAGAGAAAACATTGTGTCAGCTCAAGTAATTAGGGCAACACATCTAGTCTATTTTATATGCTGTATTTAATATACTCAGGAGAACTGTGGTAAGATGTGCCACCTCCTTAATCCAGAAAAAGTCTGCATAATTTTGTAAAAGTCACCATATATTTAGAAAGGGCACATCTTATTCAGCAGCATATGACTAAAAGATGCACTTCTTTTTGGTCTTGAGAAACTTTAAAGGCATGGAAGTGTGGGCCAAATTTCTTTGCAAACTTGAGCTTTGGCAAAGAGAAAACCACCAGAAAATGATCAAGGTTCCCACAAACTTAAATCCTGAAGAAGCTACTTCATCTCATAAAGTTAAAGGAAAATGAAAGGTAGGAGCAACATTTATTTTTTAAACACTAATGAGTAATTGTGTCCCTTTTTTGAGATACATTTACATACATTTTCTTTTTACTATGTTACAAATGATTCTAATTTCAGTTAATAGCAGACACACTGAAATATAATCAGGTGCATTAGGTTTACCTTCCATCTGAATTTTTCGTTGCCTAATAGATGAGGACTATGAATAGATGATGCAACATTTTGTGAAAACAATAATAAATGAAAATTCAATCCACACATGTAAAAACACAGAAGAAATGCGAGGACTAACAAGACCAGTGTCTGTCAGGCTCCCTGCAACAGAGCGTTATGAAGTAGGGCAGAACTGTCTTCAGGACAGAGTTCATACAGAGTTCAGACATCTGAAGAGGTCAAAAAAGGAGTTTGGCATGCAAAAACAAAAAGTGTGATGGGATTGGGGGATCAGGAGCACGGCTGGTACCATGATGACACGCTTTATACAATCATACAAATCTCAGCTCCACTGTTGCCATGTTCTGCTATAGGGATAATGTATGATTTATGGTGACAAAGGAACAAGAGTGTGCTATGATAACCTAAAATACAGGGTAAAACACTGACCAAAAATCATGATAAGCTGTAAAAGGATTCTATATGATTAGGAGAGATGATTTATATAGTTCTGGAGCATTTCGTTTGATTGGGGGCTAAAGAAGAGAACACTTACCGTTGTCACTGTAGTCATCCACTAAGATGATCTCTTTGACCAGATGAAGAGGACTCTTCTTCAGCACACTGAAGACAGGGAAAGAGACAGGGTTGAATGGATGTGTGGATGTTCAGAAGTGTGAACACTATCGCTCAAAATTTTAGGGTTAGTAAGATACATTTTTATTAAAAGAAACTAATACTCTTGTTCAGCAAGGATGCATTAAATTGATCAAAAGTTACACTAAAGACTTTTACATTATACATTTTTGTATATATTTTTCAATAAATGCCATTCTTTTGAATTTTCTAATCAAAGAATCCTGAAAATAAAATGTGGCAGTTAGCTGTTAGTTTACACAAAAATATTAAACAGCACAACTGTTTTTAACATTGATAAGTAATGCTTAGAATGTTTCTCATTAAGGATGGACCGATATGAAACATTTGGCCGATACCGATAACCGATCATGATATTGGAAAGCCAATAACCAATATATTGGCCGATAAATCTAAATCCCAATTTTTATATAATTTTTGAGAGCTTGATTACAAAAACAAAAGTCTCACCATTAAAAGCCATATCCAAACACACAATTATAATGTTCTCATTGTAACTTTGTAGCCTATATGACAGACTTCATATTTCAAGCAATTCAAAACCATCATGCATCTGAAGTGTCTCAGCTAGGGATGCTCAAATTCTAGATAATCTAAAATTTAGACCAATTAAATGGTAAATGGACTGAATTTATATAGCGCTTTCAACAGACCCATGGCCATTGAAAGCGCTTTACACATTGCCTCACATTCACCCATTCATACTCCGACTGCGGTGTCAGCCATGCAAGGCGCCATCCAGCTCGTCGGGAGCAGCTGGGGTTAGGCGTCTTGCTCATGGACACCTCAACACTTGGTCAGGTGGAACCGGGGATTGAACCACCAACCTTCCGGTTTGTAGACAACCAACATGAACCACTGAGCCACTGCCGCCTAGAAGTATTTTTAAGTTTAGTTTTTTTTGCTGCATGGTTAAAGAGCTCTTTTCGACACACGTGCCTACACAGACATATTTCGCAAAATGAAGCAAAAGGAAAGTAGTAGGCATACTGTGTGGGACCATTTTGACAGAAAGGGCGACGAAGTTACTTGCAAAATATGCTACGCGGTATTAAAATACAGCAGTAGTACAAGCTCTTGACTGGTGGAAAGCCAATTAATGGCGCTTCCTGAGGCTGGCCACTCTAGCGAGGTGTTATCTCTATTCCCGGGTGTCAGTGCCATCTGAGAGGGTGTTTTCTGCCGCGGGTCTAACTGTCAACAGGCTGCGCTCCAGACTAACCCCACATCACGTAAACATGTAAATTAAAAAACAAAACAAAACAAAAAACAGTCAAGCTGTGGATTGAGGTAGGCCTGCTATTTTATTTTGACTACTTTTACGGATTCAGTGTAGTTTCGTTTTGCCATCTTAATTTGTTAATTGTTTAAGTGAAAAATATTTAGTGTAGGCCTATTTATTTTATGCTTTTTATTTATATTATTTTATTCAGTTTTTCTCTGTCAGAAATGCTGCAGGTGCGTGAACATTTGGTAATGTGTGAACCCAGGTGCTGTTATTGTTGAGCTTTTCTGTTTGCTGCTGTTTGCACAGTAAAATAAACTTGTGAATTTTTTTTTTCTTCTTTTTAACAGGTCACAGACACTTGTCAATTGTATTTTTATTTAATGCCAATTCAATATTATAATCTTATCAGTTAACGGTTAATATTCGGATAATGAGCGGCGGTTGTCGGTCGGGAAAATTTACCGAAATGAGCATCCCTAGTCTCAGCTGAAGGAAAACTCCATTATTTTTCAGCTTAAATATATTGGCTAAGTTTTCTTATCGGGGCAATAACGATAACATTAAAAATGAACATATATCGACCGATACTGATATGGTTGCCAATGGATCGTGCATCCCTATTTCTAATATTTCACAATATTCCTTTCTACTTGACTTTTTATAAAATAAACGCACCATTGAGCATTAGAGACTTCTTTCAAAAACCTTAAAACATCTTACCGACCCCAAACTTTTAAATCGTGTGTATGTGAGAAAATATTCAACACTGTAGTGTAAATGCAGCCTAAAAGACATCAGAAATATGAATTACAAATACTAACAAGAAAAAATAACTTCTTATAGTTTAATATCTCATGTATATTTTACATCTCAAGTAATAAGAAGTGCATGGAGATCTTAAAAAGAACTGAATGTTTAGTTTAAAAACATGAAGTAATGTTTACTCGATTAAGAAATACTTTAAGGCTAGGCTGCATGTCACTGTTTACATTTATTTCTTTATATTTAAATGTAATATTTTAAAGAAAGGAGCGTTTCAATAATAGTTTTTCTACATCATAGTGCATTAAACATTATTACTTGACATTGATTATCCCACCTGACCACAGTGCGCAGCAGGGCTGAACGGGCCTCGTTGTGGAAAGTGATAACCACACTGGACGCAGGAAGATCTGTCCTCCACTGTTTGTGACGACAGCTGAGAGAGAGGAAAAGAACATGATAAAGTTAGAAAATAAAACTTCTCTTCCATTTCCCATCACAGAATTTTATACACTGCAAAAAAAGTCAACATACAACAACTTAATACAACATAAAATAAAAATGGTGGCATTTGAATTGAAGGGAAACACTACACAGTGAAACCCCATTGTCACAATGCTACACCTGAATGAAGTCTCACGGCCTCAGAGGAGCTCAAAGCCCACATTCATTTAATGCTTCTCTGAGGCTGAGATGGACAGGAGGTCATGCATGCTTTAACTCTCTGGACTTGCGTCTCCAAACACACTATAAAGGATTCAGCCACACAGCCACACTGTTTATATCCCGGAGGTTTTAATTTGACAGCCACAGGGCTAATCCTCGGGTTTCCTAGCACCTCTCATCGAGGATAAGAGCGCACAAAGCTTCCTCTGCACTGATGCCATCGATTTTGTGGCCACTAGATTCCAGGCAGGGGAATCAGGGTCAATTCCTCCTACACTACTGTTAAACAACAGGGTCAGGGTTGAGAGCCCGCCATCAAAGACTCAAAACTGACTTCAGCAAAGGGATGAGATTACTGTCATCCCCGACACTAATACTACACATCATATCTAATTCCATGACAGCCATAGAAACAACATTCATAAAGGTATGGTGGCACAAATGGAACATCCATATTTTTCCCCAACTACAACTTTCATTCGAAAAGGTGTAGGCGTTTCTACCATTTTACACTCAAGGACTTCTCAGTAATACATTAAGGGGCCAGCACACATTTCTAGCGCTGTTTGCTGGAGGTCTCGAGAGAAATAACTGTGCAGTAGACCATTAATAGAATGGAGGCTTTGACTAGAAGACAAGCACTTTTTAGAGCATATCCCATTGGCACGCTTCCCTCCGCTGGCCTCCAACCACCCAGCATGGCACCAAATAAACTCTCAAATGCTTCCAGTGTTACAGCTCAAGTCAATAGCTAATAGAATAAACTTTCTGGTTTCAGTGTGCTGAATGCATGCTACTATGTTTTAATTACATATATTGATTAGATAATCTAAGTAATTGTAGTTAAACATCAATATTGGCAGAGAAAAATAAAGATTCCAGTAAAATAAGGATAATTAAAAAAAACATTTAAAACAACTGCATTGAACAGACAATATGGCATGGCTGAATATTCTGTTGTCATCACAGGAATAAATGACATTTTAAAATGGATCAAATAAATGCAGCCTTGGTAAGAACGAGAGACTTCTTTCAAAACATTAAAAAAGAAAATCTTATTCCAAACTTCTTTTTTTTATGTTCTAAATGTATATAAAAGTCATATGAAATAAATGTACTCTTCCTGCGCATGTATGACCAGTGACTATAAGGAAGATACTCTGTAATAATAATTTTAATAATAATAAAAAAAAATGGACCAAAAGAGAAATAAAGATACAGACATGAGCAGAAAGGCATCATTCATTCATTGATTGGCAAGCTGGTCTATTTTTTTAATTGGAGCAGTGGTGCGGTCTGAACACCGGACAAGGGCTACGGCCTCAGCGAGACAACTATTCCCGCCAAAAACATTTCCAATAAGACACATGGCCTGCTGCCATCAGGGGCAACAAAACAGGAGTAAACAAAGAGCATGTGTTCCTCATTACCAGCTTAGGTAAAGTGTTTAACAGAGGGATTTAAGACTAGTGTGCTTCATTCCATCAGTTCTGGGTGCATTTACTAGAAGTTAATTGTGCAAAAATATAGAGGAGAAATTCTGTAACTCCCCACTTTTGTGAGAAAAGACAAAAGGCTGGCATTCCAGCAAACAAACTATAACGCTCTGACCTTTAAAAAGGTCTCGTGGCCGTTTTAAACACAAGTTTTGCGTGTCTTCTGTGTTGAACGTGACTGCTGCATTGGGAATGCAGCTCACGCTCTGCAGGGATGGTGAAAGGGCAGCGATAAGAAGACTTACAACAAGGATAATGTCATCTGCAGCATCAGCAGCTCTCCAGGAGGGAAACTGACTGACATATAGTGACAAGGCGTTTACATCAAACTGCACAGAGGAACATTGGTCAAGCCAAACACATTTACAGCATCAAAACTAGACAACATCTTCCACTGCATATCAGAATAAAAGGACCCTTGCGCTTTAAAAGTGGCACAGCAGCACAAACGCCCTTTAAAACCAAAGAAGAGCAAACCAAACTCTCTAGTTTTAAAGCATTCCTTTCTAAATATGTATTGTAATGAATAACACAGTTTTTAATTCTGCATGCAATGCCTGCAAGACTGCAGAAACCATTAAATTATCTAATATGACAGAAAGCTTAAATATATGGGTCTTTTCTTTCCAGTTTCCATCTGGGCATTTTGCTAAATTCCTCTTGGCGTTCTATTTAGTCCTACAATAAGCCTTCAACAAGACTTTCTGTGGCTTAATAATAATACAAAATATTAAGTTTTATTATTTGTTAACATCTAGTTGTGTTAGTAATGAAAACATTTAATAAAGTGAAATCAATAGCTTCAGCCTTAAAAAAAAAAAAAAACATATCACTTCACATTAGCTGAAGGTCATTTCACTCTGAATTCTTCTCTTACTAGTTATTTTAAAAAGTACAAGATAAAACTGATATTAAATATTTTCCTTCTACTTAGTCAGTTGTGGTCCAGGTCATAGGTCACATAGGGCAGCAATGTTCAGCATAGAGCACTGCCCTCGCAGAGAGCCCAGTTTATATTCACCCTCTTCTATCTATTCGATCGCTCTCTGTTCTAGTAAAACAACAAAAACAAAACACACACACAAAAATACAACCAAATAAGCTATAATTGCTGAATTTAATCTATTGTATTTCAGATGCCATTACAATTGGTTTAAAGGGCACCTGTTATGCCCCTTTTTACAAGATGCAATACAAGTCTCAGGTGTCCCCAGAGTGTGTCTGTGAAGTCTCAGATCCAAATTCCCAACAGATCATTTAATATAGCATTTTGAAAATGCTAATTTTTCAAGTAGTGCTCGCTGCAAAGCATACTGGAGCTCAAGGGTGGAGCTCAACCTGTTTAAATGGGTGTAGAGATCGGGTTATGGGTAGGGTTAGGGGATGCAGCTCCAGCCATCATGCACACAGTAGGTCAAGAGAGGGAGCAGTGAGCTCTGCAGTGAGTAGCCTCTCCAATTTTTGGGTTTGAGAAAAATTAGCTGTTTTGTGCGTCTCCTTTAAATGCAAATGAGCTGCTGCTCCCCGCCCCAGAGGGCAGAGCCTTCACAGCTCGTGAACACGCGAATGAAAACTGAAACATGATACATCTGTTTGGTTATGATCATCTCTATCGCGGACACACTCACGTGACATTATCATCTGCATGCGTTTTAAAGCCTTATCACTCTCAACTTGAATGCACACACCTGGCGACTGTGCATGCGCACAGAGAGCTGGATGTCGGTGCATCCGTGTGTATTAAGCTACTAGACTAGTTCTCTTTCATGTGTTATTGCGATTAAACTGTCAAATGCACACAAGGTTATGTGAGAAACAAAAAGTTCACATGAAAACAGTTGGTTATGTCTGTGCACCTATGCAGCAAGTACAGAAATCTTGTGTGTATATTAGATCTGTGTATTAAAGTGAGAGCAGTGTAATATACAGTACCTACTGCTATATATGCTGTTAATATGAATCAATCAACAAGAGATCACTCACTGCTCTTGACTGAAATGAACTTTAGTAGCTTTATTAAGAACACATTTCTTACTTGAATGCTGCTGTTAAAAGGTGGGGTAAGTGGAATTTCAAAACTGCTTTAGAAAAGGGTCTTGGGCCAAGTACCAAAACAATGTATAGCCAATCAGCAGTAAGGGGCATGTCTACTAATGACGGGGAGATGAGAGCACTGCGTGCACGTCATTATTCAAAAGACACGATACAGGACGTACATTAGCCGAGCGACGACAGAAAGAGAGAGATGGCAGATAAAAAACAGACGTGGAAGATGTCTGTGGAAAAAAAGAAGGCTTACGATCAGGCAAGAAGTAGGACTTGTGTAAATATCGGATCAGCTTTCCAGCTCTGGAGAGAACTCAAGGAACGGAGGCCGAGGTTGCCTTATTTCTTCTTGATAAGCGAGTAACATTGATTTTGTTTTGTTACACAGAACTAATATATGCTGGCTTTTGCTTGAATATGCTCAAGTGTCATGTTTGCTTGCTTATCCATTTGCGATTGTATTGTCGTTCACTTCAGCTATGATCAAAATATGGCTTGTTTGTTTTCGTGATTTAAAATAAACATTGGTCACAATAAAGCACTTACCCCACCTTTAAATGCCCTGGCGAGGAGAAAAACA
Source organism: Gobio gobio (assembly GCF_949357685.1). Taxonomy (NCBI): domain Eukaryota; kingdom Metazoa; phylum Chordata; class Actinopteri; order Cypriniformes; family Gobionidae; genus Gobio; species Gobio gobio. The sequence continues at coordinate 31,767,590 of NC_137111.1, read as the reverse complement.
TTGCGGACTTTGTACAGCTCTCTGAGCTAATAACGCTAATAATTTTTTTAATATTTTTGATATTTAGCAAGGATGCATTAAACTCATTGAAAACTGACCGTAAAGACTTTTATAATGTTACTAAATATTTTAATTTATATAAATACTGTTCTTTGGAATTTCCTATTCATCAAAAAGTAAAAAAAAAATATATATATAAGTTTGTAACTGACATAATATTGTGAACTACTATTATAATTAATGTATTTGTAAGCCTTGGTGAACATAACACCATGTTCTCGAAACAGACGTGATGCAATGAGATTCCAGCAACAAGAAATTTGTCTGTCCACACCAGACATGACAACTAAAAGACACAACAAAATTAATCAAAAGAAATCACAGCCAATCAGAAAAGCATGTGGGCGAGCTCTCTCTGCAATCACACTGGATAATCAAATTCATAAATATTACACCATTTTAACAATATTAAAAACATACTGAGCTAGTACTGAAACAATCTTTGTCACAGAATACACTTGTTGTTCACATTGAGTTCACAGTTTGAACGCTCGTTTCCTTTTATTTTCAAGATTTGAGGCGAGTTATCCATTGTCGCTTTCAAAATGGCTATAAAGGACACAAAATGATATTCAAACTCACATTAGATGCTTTTAAAATGAAATAAAGCACATAAACAGTACTTGAGATTATCATTGTCATACTTTGTGTTGTTGCCGCAGATGCGACGTCGCAGAAAAATAGAAATCGTTTCTAAAACATAAGTGCCGTGGCTGGATAGGAAAAAAACTCTGATTAACATGGTAAAGATACCTTTTTATCGTGGTGCATCTGGTTAAGACACGGTGAAAGAGACATTAAAAAACACATACCAACCCAACCGGTATAACGGCAATGTATGTCAATGAACTCTTGAGCTTCCGTCTTAAAGGAGTTGCCTCTGCAGCTAATGTAAACATCATAACCCACCTCTCAGGAAGAGATGAGAAGAAGTGTTTGGGAAATCATACCAGAATATGATCTGAACAGCTTGTTCTTGCTCCGTTCAGGTCACACGTGACGTTTTCAAACACACATCCATTTACAAAGCAATTTGAACTCGGTCCAACCTAACTACAGTCAACTACGTTTGAGAGCCGTGGCAGTAACATCCCCTGCCAAATGACTAAAACAAACATCCAGCTGACGTGAGATTACAATGCCCAAGAATAAACATGTCAACCATTATGTGCTCAACACAATTCCCACTCCTCACATTCAGAGGCCAAATGTCTGAGACCACTTTGAATATCTGGGATTTCAAATCCCATTTCAATTTGGAAAAAGCTGTCATTTTTAAAAATGCAAAACAAAGAAAAGTCAAGTCAAATGAACGAGTAGGAAATATTTCACTACACTATTTTTAGCTCATTAATCAAATGAGTGTTATTGATAATGTGGCTTTGTACAGACGGTCAAATGTTCTTTCTTCCATTGAAACTTTTCTTTAGAGATTTTTCATGGAGAATCAGGTTGTCAAACTTGTAATGAACATTTGTAAGGCAAATTTGTACTAATCACAATGCACTTTATCCTTCATTTGCTTTTATATCCAGTGTTTTCCCCTTTCTAGTGCTGTATTGTCTTTGACGTTCTCTTTTTAATGCCACAATACTATCACGGGAGGAGGGCAGACAAAACATTTCACTGCAATTGTACAAATCTGACAAATAAAACTTTGGACCTGCAGGAATCAGATCGATATGAAATACTGACACAAAGAGAGGAAATGGGACTGGGCAGTGTGAGCGAGAAACGCATCTTAATTACACGGCCTGTGTGGCAGTCATACAACAGTGGGTCAATGTTTGCTTATGTGGCTCGTGGAGACTTTTAGTCGATGACTTCATGACTGCTCTGCCAGTTGCAGCGGTTGGCAGCACTGTGAGATATTCCCAAAAGCCAGACAGGCACCGGCCAAAGCACACAGTAGTTTTTCTGCAAGAAAAGGCCAGAACTCAAGACAGTTCAGAGGGATTTTGAAAATCAGGCAGACTTAAAAAGGTCATGCTCAAGAGAGTGAAGAAAGAAAAGATGAACAGATGTCCTTGCTGCTTGATGTAACACCAACAAAACTCAACAAAAAACTGCATGTTCTCATCATTCAGAGATCTGTTACTGGCTTATTGATGGAGATATCGGCTGCTGGGCTTAGTGAAGCATTATAAATTAAAGTTTTGTTCCCAGACAGCAGAATATTCAATTCCATCCAAACTATCTGTTCAAATGCGTTCATGTGAACTAAAACAGCTAGATGGCACATGACAGGTGTCTTGAAACCCATTGTATAGGGATGCGTAATATATCTGTGCCAGATTTTGACTATGTAATGGTATTGTACGATATTGGCTATTTTACATGCTCATTTCATTTATGTTTACCTTCAGATTATAAAAGAAATAAAATGTTATCTTCAAAACTCAAGTCAAAATATAGTATTTTATTATAATGTTGTGATACCTAAATTTTTGTCTGTATTAGTGTTTTTTATTAATTTATTTAGACAGCATAGTATAGATCTGGCTGTAATAAATCCGCAAATTATCGCACATAATATTTTAAATTTATCTGTACTGTATGATACAGGATACATGCGCATTCCCCATTTTTACACTCAATAATAATAATAATAATAATAATTAAAGCTGCAAGCAGCATTTAGCGGGGTTCAAGCCTTTAAGGCCTTTAAGCACACAAGCATCAAAAGACATTACGTTTCATTTAGCAAGATTTTAAACACTGAAATAACAGATGGAAAAGTCAATTTACAGGCAATATTGGCAATTTACCATAGAAAACATATGGTTTTAAAAGGTTTTTAATAGTTATAGCGCCACCTATGGTCCGATCTCTATAAAACTTTGCATGCTTGTTAATGATGTTATGACACACATGCCCACCAATTTTCGTGAAGTTTTGAGTTTTCCCTTAGAATATATCAAATGATATGCATATTTCGTGGATGTGTGCAACACCACGTGATTACAGAGCCATAAAACTCATTAGCGCCAACTAGTGGCCGATTTCTTTCAAAATTCTTACCGACCTCTAGGGCCATGAGACTTGTCTAATAGGTGCTCAAATTTAATTGGCTGTGGCAGCCATGTTTTTTGAGATATGCCAATGTCCTCACAGACATACTTGGTACCTTGGACCAAGACACTGCATACCAATTTTCAAGTCAATCGGACTAGCGGTCGGGTGGTTAAAGCCATTTTCATGTTTTTTTACGTTATTGCGCCACCAAGAGTTAAATCGTCGCGATTTTTTTTATTGTGACCAAAGACTCAGCCTATACACATGTCTACCATGTTTGGTAAAGATATCTCATTTTGTTCTTGAGTTATAGCTTTTTTAGTAAATAGGCTCCGCCCTGAACGACTATTTTTACGCTCCTTAACAACCGTGAATATAAATTTCGACTTTTTTTTGATAATTATTGATAACCTGATTTCAGAGAACATTTTGTCACTGGTTTGGTTCCGATCGGGCAAAAAACCTAGGACTAGTTTGCAAAAGTAGTTTTTTGACAAAATTCAAAATGGCGGAAAATCTATAATGGCGGAAATTAAATCGGAGATATACGTTTTGTTCGTCATGGACTCACCTTTCCAATGATATAAGACACTTGAGTCTACGACATACGGTTTAGGAGTTATGAGCCATTTCGCGCTTTTGATTGCTGTAGCGCCACCTATTGTCCAATCGGGTTCATACTCTGACAACATTAGCCTCGATTTTTGTACTATCATCTGATGAAGTTTCAAGTCTCTAGCATTTACGCTTTGGTCTGCACAATCACAGTTTAAATATGATTGAACAATATTAGTTTAGAGGATAAGCCAATGAGTGGTCTTCTGCTGCCATCTGGTGGCAATTTTAGGTAATACGCCATAATATATTTGAGATAAATTAATTTGACAAAATGTGATTGTAAATATTGTAATAATGACTTTATAATGTCTAAATAGGAATTATAGAACATGATAAGTAAATAGTATGAAAAAATGACTATTTATGCCCAGCAGGTGGCAGCAGAGAACCACTCATTGGCTCATTTTCATTTTAAATGTCTGTTTTTCATTTAATGGGCACATTTTCCAAGTTAATGTCTTCAAACGTGCTTAACTCACATGCACATTTTGTTGGTGATATAAATATTTGAAATAAATGATGGGTAACAAATAGCTTATTCCAGGTCTTCCCCTTTAAAACATATTTTCAGGCATTATTTTAATTGTAATTTAATAATTATTGTAAAAACATTAATCAAATGAACAAATTAATTGATAAACATTGACAAAATGTCATTTTCAATGCTATTATAATGTTTTTTTTAGAGTTTATATATATGCTTAGTGGACAGAATGAACCAATGAGTGGTCTTCTGCTGCCCTCTGCTGGACATTCTACTTATTAATAAAGTCTTTTCACAGTTGCTTTGCAATAAACACTATAAAATCAGTTATATATCAAATTGGTCTTCCATGTTAATTCCATTATGCATGCTTATACACACACACACACACACACACACACACACACACACACACACTTTTTCACAAACTATGGTCTATAATCATTTCACATAGCTCTTTGTAACTATTAATCAGATTATTAAAAATGTATTCAGAAAAATAGGACTACACACACACACACACACACACACACACACACACACACACACACACACACAAACACATTTTGTTGTAGATACAGACATTTTAACTATATGATGTTGCAGTAAACAAAATGTTTCCTGCAAGTCTCCTTCAAGATTCACATTTCTCAATGTGACAATTGTCAATAATAATACTTAATAGATAAATTTTAACTAAATGTGATTGTAAATGTTAAAATAGTGATTTATTTAAAGTCTGAATATGACTTATACATCAATATTAGAGTGTAGTACAATAAAATGAACAGCGGGGGGCAGCAAACAACCACTTATTGGCTTAATATACCATTATTTTCATAATTTTCAGCTTTTTAACTGTTATAGAGGCAAATATTGTCCTATCTGTCTGAAAATGATCATGCTTGTTTAGAGGCATATTACACATGTTCTGACTTGTTTTTTAAGAATATCTGAGCATTCATTGAATAGATTTAGGCATTTGGGGACACTTGGCCAAGGCCACACCTTGAAATAATGTTATAGCCATTCAGATGCAATAGTTTAACTTTATTTTAAATAATTATTGCTCTAAAGAGTCCAGAGAATCGTACTACAGTGGTTTGGTTCCGATCGGGCAAAAAAATCTAGGACTAGATTGCAAAATGAGGTTATTAACATAATTGTGAATGTTTAAATAACGATTTGATTGACAGTATTGGTTCTTGAAGAAAAGTTGTTCAGTATGAGGAGATCTATCATAATTTATGCATATTATGTGGATGTTTTTAACCCCACCTGATTACAGAGATGGAAAATACCATTTACAGCCAATACAGGCATTTCACCATTGGGAATACATGGTTTTCAAAGCGTTTTAACAGTTATAGCGCCACCTAGGGTCCGATCTCCATGAAACTTTGCAGGATTCTTCAACATGTTATGATACATATACATAACATTTTTCGTGAAGTTTTGAGTTTTCCTTTAGGATTTATAGCCTTTTGAGTGTATTTTGCTAAGCTCCTCTTCTAAAGGACCCTGTTATAGCCATCCAAATGCAAAAGTTCAACTTTTTTTCGATAATTATTGATCTAGAGAGTCCAGAGAATTGTTTTAGACTGGTTTGGTTCCCATCGGGCAAAAATCCAGGGACTAGTTCGCAAAAGTAGGTTTTAAACATAATCGCGGATATTTAATGAACGGTTTGATTGACAGCAATGCTTCTAGAGGCAAAGTTGTTCAACATGAGGAGACCTATCATATGATGTGTATATTTGGTTGATATGTGCAACACCACGTGATTACAGAGCCATAAAACTCGTTAGTGCCAACTAGTGGCCGATTTCTTTCAAAATTCTTACAGACCTCTAGGGCCATGAGTCAAAGATGCCCACCAAGTTTCATTCCGATCGGCCTCCGTTAACCTTGTCTTAGAGGTGCTCAAACTTCATTAGCCGATAGCAGCCATGTTTTTTGAGATACGCCAATGTCCTCATAGACATATATGGTACCTTGGACCAAAACACTGCATACCAATTTTCAAGTCAATCGGACTAGCGGTCGGGTGGTTATAGCCATTTTCATGTTTTTTTCGTGTTATAGCGCCACCAAGTGGTCAATCGTCGCGATTGTTTTATCGTGACCAAAGACTCAGCCCATACACACGTGTACCAAGTTTGGTAAAGATATCTCATTTTGTTCTTGAGTTATAGCCATTTTAGTAAAATAGGCTCCTCCCACAACATTCGTTTTCCGCCCCTTTGCGACCTTGAAGCGAAATTTATACTTTTTTTCGATAATTATTGATATTCAGACTCCAGAGAACATTTCTGCACTGGTTTGGTTCCGATCGGGCAAAAATCCAGGGACTAGTTCGCAAAAGTAGTTTTTTGACAAAATTCAAAATGGCGGAAAATCTATTATGACGGAAATGAAATCGGAGATATACGTTTTGTTCGTCAGGGACTCACCTTTCCAATGATATAAGACACTTAAGTCTACGACATACGGTTTAGGAGTTATGAGCAGTTTCGCGCAATTGATTGCTATAGCGCCACCTATAGGCCAATCTGGCTCATAATTTGATAACCTCTCCTCGATTTTTGTACTACCATCTGACAAAGTTTCAAAGCTCCAGCACTTACGGTTTGGGCTGCACGATGCGTTTTACGGCAGAATAATAATAATAATTAAAGCTGCAAGCAGCATTTAGCGGGGTTCAAGCAGTTAAGGCCTTTAAGGCCTTGAAGCACACAAGCATCAAAAGACATTAAGTTTTATTTAGCAAGCATTTAACAACTGCCTTAATAGATGAAAAAGTCAATTTACAGGCAGTTTACCATAGGAAATATATGGTTTTAAAGCGTTTTTACAGTTATAGCACGTTTTGCCTGAGTCTTCTTATAGTCTTGCCTGATCTCCACCACTTTTATTAGTAGTACTCAAAGTGTGCCCATTTATATGTGTCAAATTTGTTGTAAATATGTAATTTTGATTAGGAGTTTAGACAATTATATTCAGTGGCGTAACGAGCCAACACCGGGCCCTTAAGTAGGATTATCAAGGCGGGCCCCTTGATGAAGCAATGTCCGCGAGTAGTCTACCATGAATAGGACAGGATATGATCATACACAGCATATAAGAGATGAGATGACTAACAAAATCAGGAGGAGCCTACGCTCACCAAAAAAAAAAAAAAAAAAAAACCCCACTGGTGACAGCGCACCATAACACATTGTTAGACCTAGGTCCAAATACATGAAAAAGATGCTCTCTTAAATTATAGCGGGATTTTCCGGGCTTTACTATGTGCAACTGCAAAGTTGTCGATTAGATCAGGATTGTGCGCACGGGCATTCTCAATTGACCCTTCGCAGGGAGTTTGATTGACAGGTGATCTGACTAATCATAATCCGCCATTTTGTCCAACAAAGCAGTCAGGAGAGTTAGTAGATTAACATAGGAGGATTTAAATTTGAAAAACAAAGTGTACTGACGTCTTAGAACTTTAAAACAACATTCCTTTTATGTTCCTTCATGTTTATTTTAATTATATAAATTAACTAGAAGGAAGAGATGATCGGTTCACAAGCAGCTTTAACTGAGCCTCGAGTCTACAACGATCTCTCAGACACATTAAAGAGACACAAAATAGTATTTATTGTTTAAATGTCTCTAAAAAATGACTACATTTGAAAGGTGAGACTTTGTTTCATATCAAAAGTACTTGTCTGTCAGCGTGCAGTCTTTTCTCTGATCCGCAATGTATTTTTCACTGCGTGAGAACTTGGTGTGGTGTGAGAGTGGTGTCGCTTGTCAGACATAGCAACAGTAACTAAAGTGGGCGGGTCTTTGCAAACGGTTATTGACAGTATGGACGGGGATTCGCCAGTTCCAATTCAAAACAAATTTCATCACAATCCATCATTGTTCGTTTCAAACATGTGAGAGCATCAAAATGATCCATGGGTGAAATTGATTGGATTTAATTAATTTTTTTGTCAGTTCCGATCATAATTTTAACATTTTGGCATTATTGTTTAGCCATTTACCTATGTTTTCAAATTTCCTTAGTTTTTTTGTTGTTGTCTCGATCAGACTAACGGCTTTGAAGATAACCACAATTTTTTAAAGCTCTAAATGACACTTAAAACCATAAGGCGAAACCTGGTATGTTTGGTATTGTTGAACTCGGCAAAGATTCTTAGGAGGTCACTCCTGTGAAAAAAACACGGGCTTGAAACTTCTAAGGCTCCTTCAAGGCATTGTGCCAATGACGTATACTGAGTTTTTTTTAGATACACCAATGTTCTCATAGACTATCATGGCACCCTGGACAAAGACACTGCATGCCAATTTTCAGTAGACTAACGGTTGGGTGCGCTTATAGACATTTTCATGATTTTTTCCACTGTTATAGTGCCACCAAGTTGCCAATTGTCACGATTTTTTTCATGTCAACTCAGATTGAGTTTATGAACATGTGTCCCAAGTTTAGAGAAAATATCTCTTTCCGTTCATGTTATAACCATTTTATAGCGCCACCAAGTGACCAATTGTCATGATTTTTTTTCACGTGACCTCAGAATGAGCTCATGAACATGTGTCCCAAGTTTTGCGAAAATATCTCTTTCCGTTCACAAGTTATAACCATTTTATAGTGCCACCTAGTGGCCAATTGTAGCGATTTTTTTCAAGTGATCTCAGATTGAGCTCACGAAGATGTATCCCAAGTTTAGCAAAAAAATCTCTTTCCGTTGACAATTTATAACCATTTTAGTAAAAATGGCCCTGGTGCCATCAAAGATTTTGGTTCCCCTTATCGACAGTTAACTGAAATTTTGAATTTGTTGGGTGATTATTGATTGTCAGACTCCAGAGAAAAGTCTTGCAGTGGTTTGGTTCCGATCAGGCCAAAAACCTAGGAGAAGTTTGCAAAAATAGGTTTTTCAAAAAAATGCAATTTACTCGAAATTGGCGCCTGAAGGGCGAGCAAATCGGAGATAGCCATTTTGTCTGCCTTGAGCCAAGGATTCCAACGATATAAGACACTTGATCCTGAGACAAACAGTCTAAGAGTTATGAGCAATTTTGAACTTTTGGTTGCTGTAGCGCCACCTATGGGCCATTCGGGGTCATACTCTGATAGGTTGTCCCCAAACTGAGGCCTACCATCTGGCCAGGTTTCAAGTCTCTAGGCCTTACGGTTTGGCCTGCACGATGCGTTTTACGAATCCTTACAATTACAATAGGGTTTCAGCATTTCATGCTTGAACCCCTAATAAGAAGGAAGGCTTTTTGCCAGTTATAGCGCCACCTATGGTCCGATCTCCATGAAACTCTGCATGCTTCCTCACCATGTTCTGACACATATGGTCATAAATTTTGGTGAAGTTCTGAGTTTTCATTTGGGATTAATAGGCTTTTTAGTGTATTTTGCCACGCCCCTTTCTTAAATGACCCTGTTACAGCCACCCAAATGCCAAAGTTCATCTTTTTTTTGATAATTATTGATCTAGAGAGTCCAGAGAATTGTCCTAGACTGGTTCGGTTCCGATCGGGCGAAAAACCAGGGACTAGTTTGCAAAAGTAGGTTTTGGACAAAATTCGACATAGCAGAAAACTTTCCCTGCCTACATCAAAATCGGAGATAGCCATTTTGTCTGCCTTGAGCCAAGGATTCCAACGATATAAGACACTTGATCCTGAGACAAACAGTCTAAGAGTTATGAGCAATTTTGAACTTTTGGTTGCTGTAGCGCCACCTATGGGCCATTCGGGGTCATACTCTGATAGGTTGTCCCCAAACTGAGGCCTACCATCTGGCCAGGTTTCAAGTCTCTAGGCCTTACGGTTTGGCCTGCACGATGCGTTTTACGAATCCTTACAATTACAATAGGGTTTCAGCATTTCATGCTTGAACCCCTAATAAGAAGGAAGGCTTTTTGCCAGTTATAGCGCCACCTATGGTCCGATCTCCATGAAACTCTGCATGCTTCCTCACCATGTTCTGACACATATGGTCATCAATTTTGGTGAAGTTCTGAGTTTTCATTTGGGATTAATAGGCTTTTTAGTGTATTTTGCCACGCCCCTTTCTTAAATGACCCTGTTACAGCCACCCAAATGCCAAAGTTCATCTTTTTTTTGATAATTATTGATCTAGAGAGTCCAGAGAATTGTCCTAGACTGGTTCGGTTCCGATCGGGCGAAAAACCAGGGACTAGTTTGCAAAAGTAGGTTTTGGACAAAATTCGACATAGCAGAAAACTTTCCCTGCCTACATCAAAATCGGAGATAGCCATTTTGTCTGCCTTGAGCCGAGGATTCCAACGATATAAGACACTTGATCCTGAGACAAACAGTCTAAGAGTTATGAGCAATTTTGAACTTTTGGTTGCTGTAGCGCCACCTATGGGCCATTCGGGGTCATACTCTGATAGGTTGTCCCCAAACTGAGGCCTACCATCTGGCCAGGTTTCAAGTCTCTAGGCCTTACGGTTTGGCCTGCACGATGCGTTTTACGAATCCTTACAATTACAATAGGGTTTCAGCATTTCATGCTTGAACCCCTAATAAGAAGGAAGGCTTTTTGCCAGTTATAGCGCCACCTATGGTCCGATCTCCATGAAACTCTGCATGCTTCCTCACCATGTTCTGACACATATGGTCATCAATTTTGGTGAAGTTCTGAGTTTTCATTTGGGATTAATAGGCTTTTTAGTGTATTTTGCCACGCCCCTTTCTTAAATGACCCTGTTACAGCCACCCAAATGCCAAAGTTCATCTTTTTTTTGATAATTATTGATCTAGAGAGTCCAGAGAATTGTCCTAGACTGGTTCGGTTCCGATCGGGCGAAAAACCAGGGACTAGTTTGCAAAAGTAGGTTTTGGACAAAATTCGACATAGCAGAAAACTTTCCCTGCCTACATCAAAATCGGAGATAGCCATTTTGTCTGCCTTGAGCCAAGGATTCCAACGATATAAGACACTTGATCCTGAGACAAACAGTCTAAGAGTTATGAGCAATTTTGAACTTTTGGTTGCTGTAGCGCCACCTATGGGCCATTCGGGGTCATACTCTGATAGGTTGTCCCCAAACTGAGGCCTACCATCTGGCCAGGTTTCAAGTCTCTAGGCCTTACGGTTTGGCCTGCACGATGCGTTTTACGAATCCTTACAATTACAATAGGGTTTCAGCATTTCATGCTTGAACCCCTAATAAGAAGGAAGGCTTTTTGCCAGTTATAGCGCCACCTATGGTCCGATCTCCATGAAACTCTGCATGCTTCCTCACCATGTTCTGACACATATGGTCATCAATTTTGGTGAAGTTCTGAGTTTTCATTTGGGATTAATAGGCTTTTTAGTGTATTTTGCCACGCCCCTTTCTTAAATGACCCTGTTACAGCCACCCAAATGCCAAAGTTCATCTTTTTTTTGATAATTATTGATCTAGAGAGTCCAGAGAATTGTCCTAGACTGGTTCGGTTCCGATCGGGCGAAAAACCAGGGACTAGTTTGCAAAAGTAGGTTTTGGACAAAATTCGACATAGCAGAAAACTTTCCCTGCCTACATCAAAATCGGAGATAGCCATTTTGTCTGCCTTGAGCCGAGGATTCCAACGATATAAGACACTTGATCCTGAGACAAACAGTCTAAGAGTTATGAGCAATTTTGAACTTTTGGTTGCTGTAGCGCCACCTATGGGCCATTCGGGGTCATACTCTGATAGGTTGTCCCCAAACTGAGGCCTACCATCTGGCCAGGTTTCAAGTCTCTAGGCCTTACGGTTTGGCCTGCACGATGCGTTTTACGAATCCTTACAATTACAATAGGGTTTCAGCATTTCATGCTTGAACCCCTAATAAGAAGGAAGGCTTTTTGCCAGTTATAGCGCCACCTATGGTCCGATCTCCATGAAACTCTGCATGCTTCCTCACCATGTTCTGACACATATGGTCATCAATTTTGGTGAAGTTCTGAGTTTTCATTTGGGATTAATAGGCTTTTTAGTGTATTTTGCCACGCCCCTTTCTTAAATGACCCTGTTACAGCCACCCAAATGCCAAAGTTCATCTTTTTTTTGATAATTATTGATCTAGAGAGTCCAGAGAATTGTCCTAGACTGGTTCGGTTCCGATCGGGCGAAAAACCAGGGACTAGTTTGCAAAAGTAGGTTTTGGACAAAATTCGACATAGCAGAAAACTTTCCCTGCCTACATCAAAATCGGAGATAGCCATTTTGTCTGCCTTGAGCCGAGGATTCCAACGATATAAGACACTTGATCCTGAGACAAACAGTCTAAGAGTTATGAGCAATTTTGAACTTTTGGTTGCTGTAGCGCCACCTATGGGCCATTCGGGGTCATACTCTGATAGGTTGTCCCCAAACTGAGGCCTACCATCTGGCCAGGTTTCAAGTCTCTAGGCCTTACGGTTTGGCCTGCACGATGCGTTTTACGAATCCTTACAATTACAATAGGGTTTCAGCATTTCATGCTTGAACCCCTAATAAGAAGGAAGGCTTTTTGCCAGTTATAGCGCCACCTATGGTCCGATCTCCATGAAACTCTGCATGCTTCCTCACCATGTTCTGACACATATGGTCATCAATTTTGGTGAAGTTCTGAGTTTTCATTTGGGATTAATAGGCTTTTTAGTGTATTTTGCCACGCCCCTTTCTTAAATGACCCTGTTACAGCCACCCAAATGCCAAAGTTCATCTTTTTTTTGATAATTATTGATCTAGAGAGTCCAGAGAATTGTCCTAGACTGGTTCGGTTCCGATCGGGCGAAAAACCAGGGACTAGTTTGCAAAAGTAGGTTTTGGACAAAATTCGACATAGCAGAAAACTTTCCCTGCCTACATCAAAATCGGAGATAGCCATTTTGTCTGCCTTGAGCCGAGGATTCCAACGATATAAGACACTTGATCCTGAGACAAACAGTCTAAGAGTTATGAGCAATTTTGAACTTTTGGTTGCTGTAGCGCCACCTATGGGCCATTCGGGGTCATACTCTGATAGGTTGTCCCCAAACTGAGGCCTACCATCTGGCCAGGTTTCAAGTCTCTAGGCCTTACGGTTTGGCCTGCACGATGCGTTTTACGAATCCTTACAATTACAATAGGGTTTCAGCATTTCATGCTTGAACCCCTAATAAGAAGGAAGGCTTTTTGCCAGTTATAGCGCCACCTATGGTCCGATCTCCATGAAACTCTGCATGCTTCCTCACCATGTTCTGACACATATGGTCATCAATTTTGGTGAAGTTCTGAGTTTTCATTTGGGATTAATAGGCTTTTTAGTGTATTTTGCCACGCCCCTTTCTTAAATGACCCTGTTACAGCCACCCAAATGCCAAAGTTCATCTTTTTTTTGATAATTATTGATCTAGAGAGTCCAGAGAATTGTCCTAGACTGGTTCGGTTCCGATCGGGCGAAAAACCAGGGACTAGTTTGCAAAAGTAGGTTTTGGACAAAATTCGACATAGCAGAAAACTTTCCCTGCCTACATCAAAATCGGAGATAGCCATTTTGTCTGCCTTGAGCCAAGGATTCCAACGATATAAGACACTTGATCCTGAGACAAACAGTCTAAGAGTTATGAGCAATTTTGAACTTTTGGTTGCTGTAGCGCCACCTATGGGCCATTCGGGGTCATACTCTGATAGGTTGTCCCCAAACTGAGGCCTACCATCTGGCCAGGTTTCAAGTCTCTAGGCCTTACGGTTTGGCCTGCACGATGCGTTTTACGAATCCTTACAATTACAATAGGGTTTCAGCATTTCATGCTTGAACCCCTAATAAGAAGGAAGGCTTTTTGCCAGTTATAGCGCCACCTATGGTCCGATCTCCATGAAACTCTGCATGCTTCCTCACCATGTTCTGACACATATGGTCATCAATTTTGGTGAAGTTCTGAGTTTTCATTTGGGATTAATAGGCTTTTTAGTGTATTTTGCCACGCCCCTTTCTTAAATGACCCTGTTACAGCCACCCAAATGCCAAAGTTCATCTTTTTTTTGATAATTATTGATCTAGAGAGTCCAGAGAATTGTCCTAGACTGGTTCGGTTCCGATCGGGCGAAAAACCAGGGACTAGTTTGCAAAAGTAGGTTTTGGACAAAATTCGACATAGCAGAAAACTTTCCCTGCCTACATCAAAATCGGAGATAGCCATTTTGTCTGCCTTGAGCCGAGGATTCCAACGATATAAGACACTTGATCCTGAGACAAACAGTCTAAGAGTTATGAGCAATTTTGAACTTTTGGTTGCTGTAGCGCCACCTATGGGCCATTCGGGGTCATACTCTGATAGGTTGTCCCCAAACTGAGGCCTACCATCTGGCCAGGTTTCAAGTCTCTAGGCCTTACGGTTTGGCCTGCACGATGCGTTTTACGAATCCTTACAATTACAATAGGGTTTCAGCATTTCATGCTTGAACCCCTAATAAGAAGGAAGGCTTTTTGCCAGTTATAGCGCCACCTATGGTCCGATCTCCATGAAACTCTGCATGCTTCCTCACCATGTTCTGACACATATGGTCATCAATTTTGGTGAAGTTCTGAGTTTTCATTTGGGATTAATAGGCTTTTTAGTGTATTTTGCCACGCCCCTTTCTTAAATGACCCTGTTACAGCCACCCAAATGCCAAAGTTCATCTTTTTTTTGATAATTATTGATCTAGAGAGTCCAGAGAATTGTCCTAGACTGGTTCGGTTCCGATCGGGCGAAAAACCAGGGACTAGTTTGCAAAAGTAGGTTTTGGACAAAATTCGACATAGCAGAAAACTTTCCCTGCCTACATCAAAATCGGAGATAGCCATTTTGTCTGCCTTGAGCCAAGGATTCCAACGATATAAGACACTTGATCCTGAGACAAACAGTCTAAGAGTTATGAGCAATTTTGAACTTTTGGTTGCTGTAGCGCCACCTATGGGCCATTCGGGGTCATACTCTGATAGGTTGTCCCCAAACTGAGGCCTACCATCTGGCCAGGTTTCAAGTCTCTAGGCCTTACGGTTTGGCCTGCACGATGCGTTTTACGAATCCTTACAATTACAATAGGGTTTCAGCATTTCATGCTTGAACCCCTAATAAGAAGGAAGGCTTTTTGCCAGTTATAGCGCCACCTATGGTCCGATCTCCATGAAACTCTGCATGCTTCCTCACCATGTTCTGACACATATGGTCATAAATTTTGGTGAAGTTCTGAGTTTTCATTTGGGATTAATAGGCTTTTTAGTGTATTTTGCCACGCCCCTTTCTTAAATGACCCTGTTACAGCCACCCAAATGCCAAAGTTCATCTTTTTTTTGATAATTATTGATCTAGAGAGTCCAGAGAATTGTCCTAGACTGGTTCGGTTCCGATCGGGCGAAAAACCAGGGACTAGTTTGCAAAAGTAGGTTTTGGACAAAATTCGACATAGCAGAAAACTTTCCCTGCCTACATCAAAATCGGAGATAGCCATTTTGTCTGCCTTGAGCCGAGGATTCCAACGATATAAGACACTTGATCCTGAGACAAACAGTCTAAGAGTTATGAGCAATTTTGAACTTTTGGTTGCTGTAGCGCCACCTATGGGCCATTCGGGGTCATACTCTGATAGGTTGTCCCCAAACTGAGGCCTACCATCTGGCCAGGTTTCAAGTCTCTAGGCCTTACGGTTTGGCCTGCACGATGCGTTTTACGAATCCTTACAATTACAATAGGGTTTCAGCATTTCATGCTTGAACCCCTAATAAGAAGGAAGGCTTTTTGCCAGTTATAGCGCCACCTATGGTCCGATCTCCATGAAACTCTGCATGCTTCCTCACCATGTTCTGACACATATGGTCATCAATTTTGGTGAAGTTCTGAGTTTTCATTTGGGATTAATAGGCTTTTTAGTGTATTTTGCCACGCCCCTTTCTTAAATGACCCTGTTACAGCCACCCAAATGCCAAAGTTCATCTTTTTTTTGATAATTATTGATCTAGAGAGTCCAGAGAATTGTCCTAGACTGGTTCGGTTCCGATCGGGCGAAAAACCAGGGACTAGTTTGCAAAAGTAGGTTTTGGACAAAATTCGACATAGCAGAAAACTTTCCCTGCCTACATCAAAATCGGAGATAGCCATTTTGTCTGCCTTGAGCCGAGGATTCCAACGATATAAGACACTTGATCCTGAGACAAACAGTCTAAGAGTTATGAGCAATTTTGAACTTTTGGTTGCTGTAGCGCCACCTATGGGCCATTCGGGGTCATACTCTGATAGGTTGTCCCCAAACTGAGGCCTACCATCTGGCCAGGTTTCAAGTCTCTAGGCCTTACGGTTTGGCCTGCACGATGCGTTTTACGAATCCTTACAATTACAATAGGGTTTCAGCATTTCATGCTTGAACCCCTAATAAGAAGGAAGGCTTTTTGCCAGTTATAGCGCCACCTATGGTCCGATCTCCATGAAACTCTGCATGCTTCCTCACCATGTTCTGACACATATGGTCATCAATTTTGGTGAAGTTCTGAGTTTTCATTTGGGATTAATAGGCTTTTTAGTGTATTTTGCCACGCCCCTTTCTTAAATGACCCTGTTACAGCCACCCAAATGCCAAAGTTCATCTTTTTTTTGATAATTATTGATCTAGAGAGTCCAGAGAATTGTCCTAGACTGGTTCGGTTCCGATCGGGCGAAAAACCAGGGACTAGTTTGCAAAAGTAGGTTTTGGACAAAATTCGACATAGCAGAAAACTTTCCCTGCCTACATCAAAATCGGAGATAGCCATTTTGTCTGCCTTGAGCCGAGGATTCCAACGATATAAGACACTTGATCCTGAGACAAACAGTCTAAGAGTTATGAGCAATTTTGAACTTTTGGTTGCTGTAGCGCCACCTATGGGCCATTCGGGGTCATACTCTGATAGGTTGTCCCCAAACTGAGGCCTACCATCTGGCCAGGTTTCAAGTCTCTAGGCCTTACGGTTTGGCCTGCACGATGCGTTTTACGAATCCTTACAATTACAATAGGGTTTCAGCATTTCATGCTTGAACCCCTAATAAGAAGGAAGGCTTTTTGCCAGTTATAGCGCCACCTATGGTCCGATCTCCATGAAACTCTGCATGCTTCCTCACCATGTTCTGACACATATGGTCATCAATTTTGGTGAAGTTCTGAGTTTTCATTTGGGATTAATAGGCTTTTTAGTGTATTTTGCCACGCCCCTTTCTTAAATGACCCTGTTACAGCCACCCAAATGCCAAAGTTCATCTTTTTTTTGATAATTATTGATCTAGAGAGTCCAGAGAATTGTCCTAGACTGGTTCGGTTCCGATCGGGCGAAAAACCAGGGACTAGTTTGCAAAAGTAGGTTTTGGACAAAATTCGACATAGCAGAAAACTTTCCCTGCCTACATCAAAATCGGAGATAGCCATTTTGTCTGCCTTGAGCCAAGGATTCCAACGATATAAGACACTTGATCCTGAGACAAACAGTCTAAGAGTTATGAGCAATTTTGAACTTTTGGTTGCTGTAGCGCCACCTATGGGCCATTCGGGGTCATACTCTGATAGGTTGTCCCCAAACTGAGGCCTACCATCTGGCCAGGTTTCAAGTCTCTAGGCCTTACGGTTTGGCCTGCACGATGCGTTTTACGAATCCTTACAATTACAATAGGGTTTCAGCATTTCATGCTTGAACCCCTAATAAGAAGGAAGGCTTTTTGCCAGTTATAGCGCCACCTATGGTCCGATCTCCATGAAACTCTGCATGCTTCCTCACCATGTTCTGACACATATGGTCATCAATTTTGGTGAAGTTCTGAGTTTTCATTTGGGATTAATAGGCTTTTTAGTGTATTTTGCCACGCCCCTTTCTTAAATGACCCTGTTACAGCCACCCAAATGCCAAAGTTCATCTTTTTTTTGATAATTATTGATCTAGAGAGTCCAGAGAATTGTCCTAGACTGGTTCGGTTCCGATCGGGCGAAAAACCAGGGACTAGTTTGCAAAAGTAGGTTTTGGACAAAATTCGACATAGCAGAAAACTTTCCCTGCCTACATCAAAATCGGAGATAGCCATTTTGTCTGCCTTGAGCCGAGGATTCCAACGATATAAGACACTTGATCCTGAGACAAACAGTCTAAGAGTTATGAGCAATTTTGAACTTTTGGTTGCTGTAGCGCCACCTATGGGCCATTCGGGGTCATACTCTGATAGGTTGTCCCCAAACTGAGGCCTACCATCTGGCCAGGTTTCAAGTCTCTAGGCCTTACGGTTTGGCCTGCACGATGCGTTTTACGAATCCTTACAATTACAATAGGGTTTCAGCATTTCATGCTTGAACCCCTAATAAGAAGGAAGGCTTTTTGCCAGTTATAGCGCCACCTATGGTCCGATCTCCATGAAACTCTGCATGCTTCCTCACCATGTTCTGACACATATGGTCATCAATTTTGGTGAAGTTCTGAGTTTTCATTTGGGATTAATAGGCTTTTTAGTGTATTTTGCCACGCCCCTTTCTTAAATGACCCTGTTACAGCCACCCAAATGCCAAAGTTCATCTTTTTTTTGATAATTATTGATCTAGAGAGTCCAGAGAATTGTCCTAGACTGGTTCGGTTCCGATCGGGCGAAAAACCAGGGACTAGTTTGCAAAAGTAGGTTTTGGACAAAATTCGACATAGCAGAAAACTTTCCCTGCCTACATCAAAATCGGAGATAGCCATTTTGTCTGCCTTGAGCCGAGGATTCCAACGATATAAGACACTTGATCCTGAGACAAACAGTCTAAGAGTTATGAGCAATTTTGAACTTTTGGTTGCTGTAGCGCCACCTATGGGCCATTCGGGGTCATACTCTGATAGGTTGTCCCCAAACTGAGGCCTACCATCTGGCCAGGTTTCAAGTCTCTAGGCCTTACGGTTTGGCCTGCACGATGCGTTTTACGAATCCTTACAATTACAATAGGGTTTCAGCATTTCATGCTTGAACCCCTAATAAGAAGGAAGGCTTTTTGCCAGTTATAGCGCCACCTATGGTCCGATCTCCATGAAACTCTGCATGCTTCCTCACCATGTTCTGACACATATGGTCATCAATTTTGGTGAAGTTCTGAGTTTTCATTTGGGATTAATAGGCTTTTTAGTGTATTTTGCCACGCCCCTTTCTTAAATGACCCTGTTACAGCCACCCAAATGCCAAAGTTCATCTTTTTTTTGATAATTATTGATCTAGAGAGTCCAGAGAATTGTCCTAGACTGGTTCGGTTCCGATCGGGCGAAAAACCAGGGACTAGTTTGCAAAAGTAGGTTTTGGACAAAATTCGACATAGCAGAAAACTTTCCCTGCCTACATCAAAATCGGAGATAGCCATTTTGTCTGCCTTGAGCCGAGGATTCCAACGATATAAGACACTTGATCCTGAGACAAACAGTCTAAGAGTTATGAGCAATTTTGAACTTTTGGTTGCTGTAGCGCCACCTATGGGCCATTCGGGGTCATACTCTGATAGGTTGTCCCCAAACTGAGGCCTACCATCTGGCCAGGTTTCAAGTCTCTAGGCCTTACGGTTTGGCCTGCACGATGCGTTTTACGAATCCTTACAATTACAATAGGGTTTCAGCATTTCATGCTTGAACCCCTAATAAGAAGGAAGGCTTTTTGCCAGTTATAGCGCCACCTATGGTCCGATCTCCATGAAACTCTGCATGCTTCCTCACCATGTTCTGACACATATGGTCATCAATTTTGGTGAAGTTCTGAGTTTTCATTTGGGATTAATAGGCTTTTTAGTGTATTTTGCCACGCCCCTTTCTTAAATGACCCTGTTACAGCCACCCAAATGCCAAAGTTCATCTTTTTTTTGATAATTATTGATCTAGAGAGTCCAGAGAATTGTCCTAGACTGGTTCGGTTCCGATCGGGCGAAAAACCAGGGACTAGTTTGCAAAAGTAGGTTTTGGACAAAATTCGACATAGCAGAAAACTTTCCCTGCCTACATCAAAATCGGAGATAGCCATTTTGTCTGCCTTGAGCCAAGGATTCCAACGATATAAGACACTTGATCCTGAGACAAACAGTCTAAGAGTTATGAGCAATTTTGAACTTTTGGTTGCTGTAGCGCCACCTATGGGCCATTCGGGGTCATACTCTGATAGGTTGTCCCCAAACTGAGGCCTACCATCTGGCCAGGTTTCAAGTCTCTAGGCCTTACGGTTTGGCCTGCACGATGCGTTTTACGAATCCTTACAATTACAATAGGGTTTCAGCATTTCATGCTTGAACCCCTAATAAGAAGGAAGGCTTTTTGCCAGTTATAGCGCCACCTATGGTCCGATCTCCATGAAACTCTGCATGCTTCCTCACCATGTTCTGACACATATGGTCATCAATTTTGGTGAAGTTCTGAGTTTTCATTTGGGATTAATAGGCTTTTTAGTGTATTTTGCCACGCCCCTTTCTTAAATGACCCTGTTACAGCCACCCAAATGCCAAAGTTCATCTTTTTTTTGATAATTATTGATCTAGAGAGTCCAGAGAATTGTCCTAGACTGGTTCGGTTCCGATCGGGCGAAAAACCAGGGACTAGTTTGCAAAAGTAGGTTTTGGACAAAATTCGACATAGCAGAAAACTTTCCCTGCCTACATCAAAATCGGAGATAGCCATTTTGTCTGCCTTGAGCCGAGGATTCCAACGATATAAGACACTTGATCCTGAGACAAACAGTCTAAGAGTTATGAGCAATTTTGAACTTTTGGTTGCTGTAGCGCCACCTATGGGCCATTCGGGGTCATACTCTGATAGGTTGTCCCCAAACTGAGGCCTACCATCTGGCCAGGTTTCAAGTCTCTAGGCCTTACGGTTTGGCCTGCACGATGCGTTTTACGAATCCTTACAATTACAATAGGGTTTCAGCATTTCATGCTTGAACCCCTAATAAGAAGGAAGGCTTTTTGCCAGTTATAGCGCCACCTATGGTCCGATCTCCATGAAACTCTGCATGCTTCCTCACCATGTTCTGACACATATGGTCATCAATTTTGGTGAAGTTCTGAGTTTTCATTTGGGATTAATAGGCTTTTTAGTGTATTTTGCCACGCCCCTTTCTTAAATGACCCTGTTACAGCCACCCAAATGCCAAAGTTCATCTTTTTTTTGATAATTATTGATCTAGAGAGTCCAGAGAATTGTCCTAGACTGGTTCGGTTCCGATCGGGCGAAAAACCAGGGACTAGTTTGCAAAAGTAGGTTTTGGACAAAATTCGACATAGCAGAAAACTTTCCCTGCCTACATCAAAATCGGAGATAGCCATTTTGTCTGCCTTGAGCCGAGGATTCCAACGATATAAGACACTTGATCCTGAGACAAACAGTCTAAGAGTTATGAGCAATTTTGAACTTTTGGTTGCTGTAGCGCCACCTATGGGCCATTCGGGGTCATACTCTGATAGGTTGTCCCCAAACTGAGGCCTACCATCTGGCCAGGTTTCAAGTCTCTAGGCCTTACGGTTTGGCCTGCACGATGCGTTTTACGAATCCTTACAATTACAATAGGGTTTCAGCATTTCATGCTTGAACCCCTAATAAGAAGGAAGGCTTTTTGCCAGTTATAGCGCCACCTATGGTCCGATCTCCATGAAACTCTGCATGCTTCCTCACCATGTTCTGACACATATGGTCATCAATTTTGGTGAAGTTCTGAGTTTTCATTTGGGATTAATAGGCTTTTTAGTGTATTTTGCCACGCCCCTTTCTTAAATGACCCTGTTACAGCCACCCAAATGCCAAAGTTCATCTTTTTTTTGATAATTATTGATCTAGAGAGTCCAGAGAATTGTCCTAGACTGGTTCGGTTCCGATCGGGCGAAAAACCAGGGACTAGTTTGCAAAAGTAGGTTTTGGACAAAATTCGACATAGCAGAAAACTTTCCCTGCCTACATCAAAATCGGAGATAGCCATTTTGTCTGCCTTGAGCCAAGGATTCCAACGATATAAGACACTTGATCCTGAGACAAACAGTCTAAGAGTTATGAGCAATTTTGAACTTTTGGTTGCTGTAGCGCCACCTATGGGCCATTCGGGGTCATACTCTGATAGGTTGTCCCCAAACTGAGGCCTACCATCTGGCCAGGTTTCAAGTCTCTAGGCCTTACGGTTTGGCCTGCACGATGCGTTTTACGAATCCTTACAATTACAATAGGGTTTCAGCATTTCATGCTTGAACCCCTAATAAGAAGGAAGGCTTTTTGCCAGTTATAGCGCCACCTATGGTCCGATCTCCATGAAACTCTGCATGCTTCCTCACCATGTTCTGACACATATGGTCATCAATTTTGGTGAAGTTCTGAGTTTTCATTTGGGATTAATAGGCTTTTTAGTGTATTTTGCCACGCCCCTTTCTTAAATGACCCTGTTACAGCCACCCAAATGCCAAAGTTCATCTTTTTTTTGATAATTATTGATCTAGAGAGTCCAGAGAATTGTCCTAGACTGGTTCGGTTCCGATCGGGCGAAAAACCAGGGACTAGTTTGCAAAAGTAGGTTTTGGACAAAATTCGACATAGCAGAAAACTTTCCCTGCCTACATCAAAATCGGAGATAGCCATTTTGTCTGCCTTGAGCCGAGGATTCCAACGATATAAGACACTTGATCCTGAGACAAACAGTCTAAGAGTTATGAGCAATTTTGAACTTTTGGTTGCTGTAGCGCCACCTATGGGCCATTCGGGGTCATACTCTGATAGGTTGTCCCCAAACTGAGGCCTACCATCTGGCCAGGTTTCAAGTCTCTAGGCCTTACGGTTTGGCCTGCACGATGCGTTTTACGAATCCTTACAATTACAATAGGGTTTCAGCATTTCATGCTTGAACCCCTAATAAGAAGGAAGGCTTTTTGCCAGTTATAGCGCCACCTATGGTCCGATCTCCATGAAACTCTGCATGCTTCCTCACCATGTTCTGACACATATGGTCATCAATTTTGGTGAAGTTCTGAGTTTTCATTTGGGATTAATAGGCTTTTTAGTGTATTTTGCCACGCCCCTTTCTTAAATGACCCTGTTACAGCCACCCAAATGCCAAAGTTCATCTTTTTTTTGATAATTATTGATCTAGAGAGTCCAGAGAATTGTCCTAGACTGGTTCGGTTCCGATCGGGCGAAAAACCAGGGACTAGTTTGCAAAAGTAGGTTTTGGACAAAATTCGACATAGCAGAAAACTTTCCCTGCCTACATCAAAATCGGAGATAGCCATTTTGTCTGCCTTGAGCCGAGGATTCCAACGATATAAGACACTTGATCCTGAGACAAACAGTCTAAGAGTTATGAGCAATTTTGAACTTTTGGTTGCTGTAGCGCCACCTATGGGCCATTCGGGGTCATACTCTGATAGGTTGTCCCCAAACTGAGGCCTACCATCTGGCCAGGTTTCAAGTCTCTAGGCCTTACGGTTTGGCCTGCACGATGCGTTTTACGAATCCTTACAATTACAATAGGGTTTCAGCATTTCATGCTTGAACCCCTAATAAGAAGGAAGGCTTTTTGCCAGTTATAGCGCCACCTATGGTCCGATCTCCATGAAACTCTGCATGCTTCCTCACCATGTTCTGACACATATGGTCATCAATTTTGGTGAAGTTCTGAGTTTTCATTTGGGATTAATAGGCTTTTTAGTGTATTTTGCCACGCCCCTTTCTTAAATGACCCTGTTACAGCCACCCAAATGCCAAAGTTCATCTTTTTTTTGATAATTATTGATCTAGAGAGTCCAGAGAATTGTCCTAGACTGGTTCGGTTCCGATCGGGCGAAAAACCAGGGACTAGTTTGCAAAAGTAGGTTTTGGACAAAATTCGACATAGCAGAAAACTTTCCCTGCCTACATCAAAATCGGAGATAGCCATTTTGTCTGCCTTGAGCCGAGGATTCCAACGATATAAGACACTTGATCCTGAGACAAACAGTCTAAGAGTTATGAGCAATTTTGAACTTTTGGTTGCTGTAGCGCCACCTATGGGCCATTCGGGGTCATACTCTGATAGGTTGTCCCCAAACTGAGGCCTACCATCTGGCCAGGTTTCAAGTCTCTAGGCCTTACGGTTTGGCCTGCACGATGCGTTTTACGAATCCTTACAATTACAATAGGGTTTCAGCATTTCATGCTTGAACCCCTAATAAGAAGGAAGGCTTTTTGCCAGTTATAGCGCCACCTATGGTCCGATCTCCATGAAACTCTGCATGCTTCCTCACCATGTTCTGACACATATGGTCATCAATTTTGGTGAAGTTCTGAGTTTTCATTTGGGATTAATAGGCTTTTTAGTGTATTTTGCCACGCCCCTTTCTTAAATGACCCTGTTACAGCCACCCAAATGCCAAAGTTCATCTTTTTTTTGATAATTATTGATCTAGAGAGTCCAGAGAATTGTCCTAGACTGGTTCGGTTCCGATCGGGCGAAAAACCAGGGACTAGTTTGCAAAAGTAGGTTTTGGACAAAATTCGACATAGCAGAAAACTTTCCCTGCCTACATCAAAATCGGAGATAGCCATTTTGTCTGCCTTGAGCCAAGGATTCCAACGATATAAGACACTTGATCCTGAGACAAACAGTCTAAGAGTTATGAGCAATTTTGAACTTTTGGTTGCTGTAGCGCCACCTATGGGCCATTCGGGGTCATACTCTGATAGGTTGTCCCCAAACTGAGGCCTACCATCTGGCCAGGTTTCAAGTCTCTAGGCCTTACGGTTTGGCCTGCACGATGCGTTTTACGAATCCTTACAATTACAATAGGGTTTCAGCATTTCATGCTTGAACCCCTAATAAGAAGGAAGGCTTTTTGCCAGTTATAGCGCCACCTATGGTCCGATCTCCATGAAACTCTGCATGCTTCCTCACCATGTTCTGACACATATGGTCATAAATTTTGGTGAAGTTCTGAGTTTTCATTTGGGATTAATAGGCTTTTTAGTGTATTTTGCCACGCCCCTTTCTTAAATGACCCTGTTACAGCCACCCAAATGCCAAAGTTCATCTTTTTTTTGATAATTATTGATCTAGAGAGTCCAGAGAATTGTCCTAGACTGGTTCGGTTCCGATCGGGCGAAAAACCAGGGACTAGTTTGCAAAAGTAGGTTTTGGACAAAATTCGACATAGCAGAAAACTTTCCCTGCCTACATCAAAATCGGAGATAGCCATTTTGTCTGCCTTGAGCCGAGGATTCCAACGATATAAGACACTTGATCCTGAGACAAACAGTCTAAGAGTTATGAGCAATTTTGAACTTTTGGTTGCTGTAGCGCCACCTATGGGCCATTCGGGGTCATACTCTGATAGGTTGTCCCCAAACTGAGGCCTACCATCTGGCCAGGTTTCAAGTCTCTAGGCCTTACGGTTTGGCCTGCACGATGCGTTTTACGAATCCTTACAATTACAATAGGGTTTCAGCATTTCATGCTTGAACCCCTAATAAGAAGGAAGGCTTTTTGCCAGTTATAGCGCCACCTATGGTCCGATCTCCATGAAACTCTGCATGCTTCCTCACCATGTTCTGACACATATGGTCATCAATTTTGGTGAAGTTCTGAGTTTTCATTTGGGATTAATAGGCTTTTTAGTGTATTTTGCCACGCCCCTTTCTTAAATGACCCTGTTACAGCCACCCAAATGCCAAAGTTCATCTTTTTTTTGATAATTATTGATCTAGAGAGTCCAGAGAATTGTCCTAGACTGGTTCGGTTCCGATCGGGCGAAAAACCAGGGACTAGTTTGCAAAAGTAGGTTTTGGACAAAATTCGACATAGCAGAAAACTTTCCCTGCCTACATCAAAATCGGAGATAGCCATTTTGTCTGCCTTGAGCCGAGGATTCCAACGATATAAGACACTTGATCCTGAGACAAACAGTCTAAGAGTTATGAGCAATTTTGAACTTTTGGTTGCTGTAGCGCCACCTATGGGCCATTCGGGGTCATACTCTGATAGGTTGTCCCCAAACTGAGGCCTACCATCTGGCCAGGTTTCAAGTCTCTAGGCCTTACGGTTTGGCCTGCACGATGCGTTTTACGAATCCTTACAATTACAATAGGGTTTCAGCATTTCATGCTTGAACCCCTAATAAGAAGGAAGGCTTTTTGCCAGTTATAGCGCCACCTATGGTCCGATCTCCATGAAACTCTGCATGCTTCCTCACCATGTTCTGACACATATGGTCATCAATTTTGGTGAAGTTCTGAGTTTTCATTTGGGATTAATAGGCTTTTTAGTGTATTTTGCCACGCCCCTTTCTTAAATGACCCTGTTACAGCCACCCAAATGCCAAAGTTCATCTTTTTTTTGATAATTATTGATCTAGAGAGTCCAGAGAATTGTCCTAGACTGGTTCGGTTCCGATCGGGCGAAAAACCAGGGACTAGTTTGCAAAAGTAGGTTTTGGACAAAATTCGACATAGCAGAAAACTTTCCCTGCCTACATCAAAATCGGAGATAGCCATTTTGTCTGCCTTGAGCCGAGGATTCCAACGATATAAGACACTTGATCCTGAGACAAACAGTCTAAGAGTTATGAGCAATTTTGAACTTTTGGTTGCTGTAGCGCCACCTATGGGCCATTCGGGGTCATACTCTGATAGGTTGTCCCCAAACTGAGGCCTACCATCTGGCCAGGTTTCAAGTCTCTAGGCCTTACGGTTTGGCCTGCACGATGCGTTTTACGAATCCTTACAATTACAATAGGGTTTCAGCATTTCATGCTTGAACCCCTAATAAGAAGGAAGGCTTTTTGCCAGTTATAGCGCCACCTATGGTCCGATCTCCATGAAACTCTGCATGCTTCCTCACCATGTTCTGACACATATGGTCATCAATTTTGGTGAAGTTCTGAGTTTTCATTTGGGATTAATAGGCTTTTTAGTGTATTTTGCCACGCCCCTTTCTTAAATGACCCTGTTACAGCCACCCAAATGCCAAAGTTCATCTTTTTTTTGATAATTATTGATCTAGAGAGTCCAGAGAATTGTCCTAGACTGGTTCGGTTCCGATCGGGCGAAAAACCAGGGACTAGTTTGCAAAAGTAGGTTTTGGACAAAATTCGACATAGCAGAAAACTTTCCCTGCCTACATCAAAATCGGAGATAGCCATTTTGTCTGCCTTGAGCCGAGGATTCCAACGATATAAGACACTTGATCCTGAGACAAACAGTCTAAGAGTTATGAGCAATTTTGAACTTTTGGTTGCTGTAGCGCCACCTATGGGCCATTCGGGGTCATACTCTGATAGGTTGTCCCCAAACTGAGGCCTACCATCTGGCCAGGTTTCAAGTCTCTAGGCCTTACGGTTTGGCCTGCACGATGCGTTTTACGAATCCTTACAATTACAATAGGGTTTCAGCATTTCATGCTTGAACCCCTAATAAGAAGGAAGGCTTTTTGCCAGTTATAGCGCCACCTATGGTCCGATCTCCATGAAACTCTGCATGCTTCCTCACCATGTTCTGACACATATGGTCATCAATTTTGGTGAAGTTCTGAGTTTTCATTTGGGATTAATAGGCTTTTTAGTGTATTTTGCCACGCCCCTTTCTTAAATGACCCTGTTACAGCCACCCAAATGCCAAAGTTCATCTTTTTTTTTGATAATTATTGATCTAGAGAGTCCAGAGAATTGTCCTAGACTGGTTCGGTTCCGATCGGGCGAAAAACCAGGGACTAGTTTGCAAAAGTAGGTTTTGGACAAAATTCGACATAGCAGAAAACTTTCCCTGCCTACATCAAAATCGGAGATAGCCATTTTGTCTGCCTTGAGCCAAGGATTCCAACGATATAAGACACTTGATCCTGAGACAAACAGTCTAAGAGTTATGAGCAATTTTGAACTTTTGGTTGCTGTAGCGCCACCTATGGGCCATTCGGGGTCATACTCTGATAGGTTGTCCCCAAACTGAGGCCTACCATCTGGCCAGGTTTCAAGTCTCTAGGCCTTACGGTTTGGCCTGCACGATGCGTTTTACGAATCCTTACAATTACAATAGGGTTTCAGCATTTCATGCTTGAACCCCTAATAAGAAGGAAGGCTTTTTGCCAGTTATAGCGCCACCTATGGTCCGATCTCCATGAAACTCTGCATGCTTCCTCACCATGTTCTGACACATATGGTCATCAATTTTGGTGAAGTTCTGAGTTTTCATTTGGGATTAATAGGCTTTTTAGTGTATTTTGCCACGCCCCTTTCTTAAATGACCCTGTTACAGCCACCCAAATGCCAAAGTTCATCTTTTTTTTGATAATTATTGATCTAGAGAGTCCAGAGAATTGTCCTAGACTGGTTCGGTTCCGATCGGGCGAAAAACCAGGGACTAGTTTGCAAAAGTAGGTTTTGGACAAAATTCGACATAGCAGAAAACTTTCCCTGCCTACATCAAAATCGGAGATAGCCATTTTGTCTGCCTTGAGCCGAGGATTCCAACGATATAAGACACTTGATCCTGAGACAAACAGTCTAAGAGTTATGAGCAATTTTGAACTTTTGGTTGCTGTAGCGCCACCTATGGGCCATTCGGGGTCATACTCTGATAGGTTGTCCCCAAACTGAGGCCTACCATCTGGCCAGGTTTCAAGTCTCTAGGCCTTACGGTTTGGCCTGCACGATGCGTTTTACGAATCCTTACAATTACAATAGGGTTTCAGCATTTCATGCTTGAACCCCTAATAAGAAGGAAGGCTTTTTGCCAGTTATAGCGCCACCTATGGTCCGATCTCCATGAAACTCTGCATGCTTCCTCACCATGTTCTGACACATATGGTCATCAATTTTGGTGAAGTTCTGAGTTTTCATTTGGGATTAATAGGCTTTTTAGTGTATTTTGCCACGCCCCTTTCTTAAATGACCCTGTTACAGCCACCCAAATGCCAAAGTTCATCTTTTTTTTGATAATTATTGATCTAGAGAGTCCAGAGAATTGTCCTAGACTGGTTCGGTTCCGATCGGGCGAAAAACCAGGGACTAGTTTGCAAAAGTAGGTTTTGGACAAAATTCGACATAGCAGAAAACTTTCCCTGCCTACATCAAAATCGGAGATAGCCATTTTGTCTGCCTTGAGCCAAGGATTCCAACGATATAAGACACTTGATCCTGAGACAAACAGTCTAAGAGTTATGAGCAATTTTGAACTTTTGGTTGCTGTAGCGCCACCTATGGGCCATTCGGGGTCATACTCTGATAGGTTGTCCCCAAACTGAGGCCTACCATCTGGCCAGGTTTCAAGTCTCTAGGCCTTACGGTTTGGCCTGCACGATGCGTTTTACGAATCCTTACAATTACAATAGGGTTTCAGCATTTCATGCTTGAACCCCTAATAAGAAGGAAGGCTTTTTGCCAGTTATAGCGCCACCTATGGTCCGATCTCCATGAAACTCTGCATGCTTCCTCACCATGTTCTGACACATATGGTCATCAATTTTGGTGAAGTTCTGAGTTTTCATTTGGGATTAATAGGCTTTTTAGTGTATTTTGCCACGCCCCTTTCTTAAATGACCCTGTTACAGCCACCCAAATGCCAAAGTTCATCTTTTTTTTGATAATTATTGATCTAGAGAGTCCAGAGAATTGTCCTAGACTGGTTCGGTTCCGATCGGGCGAAAAACCAGGGACTAGTTTGCAAAAGTAGGTTTTGGACAAAATTCGACATAGCAGAAAACTTTCCCTGCCTACATCAAAATCGGAGATAGCCATTTTGTCTGCCTTGAGCCGAGGATTCCAACGATATAAGACACTTGATCCTGAGACAAACAGTCTAAGAGTTATGAGCAATTTTGAACTTTTGGTTGCTGTAGCGCCACCTATGGGCCATTCGGGGTCATACTCTGATAGGTTGTCCCCAAACTGAGGCCTACCATCTGGCCAGGTTTCAAGTCTCTAGGCCTTACGGTTTGGCCTGCACGATGCGTTTTACGAATCCTTACAATTACAATAGGGTTTCAGCATTTCATGCTTGAACCCCTAATAAGAAGGAAGGCTTTTTGCCAGTTATAGCGCCACCTATGGTCCGATCTCCATGAAACTCTGCATGCTTCCTCACCATGTTCTGACACATATGGTCATCAATTTTGGTGAAGTTCTGAGTTTTCATTTGGGATTAATAGGCTTTTTAGTGTATTTTGCCACGCCCCTTTCTTAAATGACCCTGTTACAGCCACCCAAATGCCAAAGTTCATCTTTTTTTTGATAATTATTGATCTAGAGAGTCCAGAGAATTGTCCTAGACTGGTTCGGTTCCGATCGGGCGAAAAACCAGGGACTAGTTTGCAAAAGTAGGTTTTGGACAAAATTCGACATAGCAGAAAACTTTCCCTGCCTACATCAAAATCGGAGATAGCCATTTTGTCTGCCTTGAGCCAAGGATTCCAACGATATAAGACACTTGATCCTGAGACAAACAGTCTAAGAGTTATGAGCAATTTTGAACTTTTGGTTGCTGTAGCGCCACCTATGGGCCATTCGGGGTCATACTCTGATAGGTTGTCCCCAAACTGAGGCCTACCATCTGGCCAGGTTTCAAGTCTCTAGGCCTTACGGTTTGGCCTGCACGATGCGTTTTACGAATCCTTACAATTACAATAGGGTTTCAGCATTTCATGCTTGAACCCCTAATAAGAAGGAAGGCTTTTTGCCAGTTATAGCGCCACCTATGGTCCGATCTCCATGAAACTCTGCATGCTTCCTCACCATGTTCTGACACATATGGTCATAAATTTTGGTGAAGTTCTGAGTTTTCATTTGGGATTAATAGGCTTTTTAGTGTATTTTGCCACGCCCCTTTCTTAAATGACCCTGTTACAGCCACCCAAATGCCAAAGTTCATCTTTTTTTTGATAATTATTGATCTAGAGAGTCCAGAGAATTGTCCTAGACTGGTTCGGTTCCGATCGGGCGAAAAACCAGGGACTAGTTTGCAAAAGTAGGTTTTGGACAAAATTCGACATAGCAGAAAACTTTCCCTGCCTACATCAAAATCGGAGATAGCCATTTTGTCTGCCTTGAGCCGAGGATTCCAACGATATAAGACACTTGATCCTGAGACAAACAGTCTAAGAGTTATGAGCAATTTTGAACTTTTGGTTGCTGTAGCGCCACCTATGGGCCATTCGGGGTCATACTCTGATAGGTTGTCCCCAAACTGAGGCCTACCATCTGGCCAGGTTTCAAGTCTCTAGGCCTTACGGTTTGGCCTGCACGATGCGTTTTACGAATCCTTACAATTACAATAGGGTTTCAGCATTTCATGCTTGAACCCCTAATAAGAAGGAAGGCTTTTTGCCAGTTATAGCGCCACCTATGGTCCGATCTCCATGAAACTCTGCATGCTTCCTCACCATGTTCTGACACATATGGTCATCAATTTTGGTGAAGTTCTGAGTTTTCATTTGGGATTAATAGGCTTTTTAGTGTATTTTGCCACGCCCCTTTCTTAAATGACCCTGTTACAGCCACCCAAATGCCAAAGTTCATCTTTTTTTTGATAATTATTGATCTAGAGAGTCCAGAGAATTGTCCTAGACTGGTTCGGTTCCGATCGGGCGAAAAACCAGGGACTAGTTTGCAAAAGTAGGTTTTGGACAAAATTCGACATAGCAGAAAACTTTCCCTGCCTACATCAAAATCGGAGATAGCCATTTTGTCTGCCTTGAGCCAAGGATTCCAACGATATAAGACACTTGATCCTGAGACAAACAGTCTAAGAGTTATGAGCAATTTTGAACTTTTGGTTGCTGTAGCGCCACCTATGGGCCATTCGGGGTCATACTCTGATAGGTTGTCCCCAAACTGAGGCCTACCATCTGGCCAGGTTTCAAGTCTCTAGGCCTTACGGTTTGGCCTGCACGATGCGTTTTACGAATCCTTACAATTACAATAGGGTTTCAGCATTTCATGCTTGAACCCCTAATAAGAAGGAAGGCTTTTTGCCAGTTATAGCGCCACCTATGGTCCGATCTCCATGAAACTCTGCATGCTTCCTCACCATGTTCTGACACATATGGTCATAAATTTTGGTGAAGTTCTGAGTTTTCATTTGGGATTAATAGGCTTTTTAGTGTATTTTGCCACGCCCCTTTCTTAAATGACCCTGTTACAGCCACCCAAATGCCAAAGTTCATCTTTTTTTTGATAATTATTGATCTAGAGAGTCCAGAGAATTGTCCTAGACTGGTTCGGTTCCGATCGGGCGAAAAACCAGGGACTAGTTTGCAAAAGTAGGTTTTGGACAAAATTCGACATAGCAGAAAACTTTCCCTGCCTACATCAAAATCGGAGATAGCCATTTTGTCTGCCTTGAGCCGAGGATTCCAACGATATAAGACACTTGATCCTGAGACAAACAGTCTAAGAGTTATGAGCAATTTTGAACTTTTGGTTGCTGTAGCGCCACCTATGGGCCATTCGGGGTCATACTCTGATAGGTTGTCCCCAAACTGAGGCCTACCATCTGGCCAGGTTTCAAGTCTCTAGGCCTTACGGTTTGGCCTGCACGATGCGTTTTACGAATCCTTACAATTACAATAGGGTTTCAGCATTTCATGCTTGAACCCCTAATAAGAAGGAAGGCTTTTTGCCAGTTATAGCGCCACCTATGGTCCGATCTCCATGAAACTCTGCATGCTTCCTCACCATGTTCTGACACATATGGTCATCAATTTTGGTGAAGTTCTGAGTTTTCATTTGGGATTAATAGGCTTTTTAGTGTATTTTGCCACGCCCCTTTCTTAAATGACCCTGTTACAGCCACCCAAATGCCAAAGTTCATCTTTTTTTTGATAATTATTGATCTAGAGAGTCCAGAGAATTGTCCTAGACTGGTTCGGTTCCGATCGGGCGAAAAACCAGGGACTAGTTTGCAAAAGTAGGTTTTGGACAAAATTCGACATAGCAGAAAACTTTCCCTGCCTACATCAAAATCGGAGATAGCCATTTTGTCTGCCTTGAGCCGAGGATTCCAACGATATAAGACACTTGATCCTGAGACAAACAGTCTAAGAGTTATGAGCAATTTTGAACTTTTGGTTGCTGTAGCGCCACCTATGGGCCATTCGGGGTCATACTCTGATAGGTTGTCCCCAAACTGAGGCCTACCATCTGGCCAGGTTTCAAGTCTCTAGGCCTTACGGTTTGGCCTGCACGATGCGTTTTACGAATCCTTACAATTACAATAGGGTTTCAGCATTTCATGCTTGAACCCCTAA
Source organism: Gobio gobio (assembly GCF_949357685.1). Lineage (NCBI taxonomy): Eukaryota > Metazoa > Chordata > Actinopteri > Cypriniformes > Gobionidae > Gobio > Gobio gobio. Next base: position 31,734,209 of record NC_137111.1, on the reverse strand, counting down.
TAAGAAGGAAGGCTTTTTGCCAGTTATAGCGCCACCTATGGTCCGATCTCCATGAAACTCTGCATGCTTCCTCACCATGTTCTGACACATATGGTCATCAATTTTGGTGAAGTTCTGAGTTTTCATTTGGGATTAATAGGCTTTTTAGTGTATTTTGCCACGCCCCTTTCTTAAATGACCCTGTTACAGCCACCCAAATGCCAAAGTTCATCTTTTTTTTGATAATTATTGATCTAGAGAGTCCAGAGAATTGTCCTAGACTGGTTCGGTTCCGATCGGGCGAAAAACCAGGGACTAGTTTGCAAAAGTAGGTTTTGGACAAAATTCGACATAGCAGAAAACTTTCCCTGCCTACATCAAAATCGGAGATAGCCATTTTGTCTGCCTTGAGCCGAGGATTCCAACGATATAAGACACTTGATCCTGAGACAAACAGTCTAAGAGTTATGAGCAATTTTGAACTTTTGGTTGCTGTAGCGCCACCTATGGGCCATTCGGGGTCATACTCTGATAGGTTGTCCCCAAACTGAGGCCTACCATCTGGCCAGGTTTCAAGTCTCTAGGCCTTACGGTTTGGCCTGCACGATGCGTTTTACGAATCCTTACAATTACAATAGGGTTTCAGCATTTCATGCTTGAACCCCTAATAAGAAGGAAGGCTTTTTGCCAGTTATAGCGCCACCTATGGTCCGATCTCCATGAAACTCTGCATGCTTCCTCACCATGTTCTGACACATATGGTCATCAATTTTGGTGAAGTTCTGAGTTTTCATTTGGGATTAATAGGCTTTTTAGTGTATTTTGCCACGCCCCTTTCTTAAATGACCCTGTTACAGCCACCCAAATGCCAAAGTTCATCTTTTTTTTGATAATTATTGATCTAGAGAGTCCAGAGAATTGTCCTAGACTGGTTCGGTTCCGATCGGGCGAAAAACCAGGGACTAGTTTGCAAAAGTAGGTTTTGGACAAAATTCGACATAGCAGAAAACTTTCCCTGCCTACATCAAAATCGGAGATAGCCATTTTGTCTGCCTTGAGCCGAGGATTCCAACGATATAAGACACTTGATCCTGAGACAAACAGTCTAAGAGTTATGAGCAATTTTGAACTTTTGGTTGCTGTAGCGCCACCTATGGGCCATTCGGGGTCATACTCTGATAGGTTGTCCCCAAACTGAGGCCTACCATCTGGCCAGGTTTCAAGTCTCTAGGCCTTACGGTTTGGCCTGCACGATGCGTTTTACGAATCCTTACAATTACAATAGGGTTTCAGCATTTCATGCTTGAACCCCTAATAAGAAGGAAGGCTTTTTGCCAGTTATAGCGCCACCTATGGTCCGATCTCCATGAAACTCTGCATGCTTCCTCACCATGTTCTGACACATATGGTCATCAATTTTGGTGAAGTTCTGAGTTTTCATTTGGGATTAATAGGCTTTTTAGTGTATTTTGCCACGCCCCTTTCTTAAATGACCCTGTTACAGCCACCCAAATGCCAAAGTTCATCTTTTTTTTGATAATTATTGATCTAGAGAGTCCAGAGAATTGTCCTAGACTGGTTCGGTTCCGATCGGGCGAAAAACCAGGGACTAGTTTGCAAAAGTAGGTTTTGGACAAAATTCGACATAGCAGAAAACTTTCCCTGCCTACATCAAAATCGGAGATAGCCATTTTGTCTGCCTTGAGCCAAGGATTCCAACGATATAAGACACTTGATCCTGAGACAAACAGTCTAAGAGTTATGAGCAATTTTGAACTTTTGGTTGCTGTAGCGCCACCTATGGGCCATTCGGGGTCATACTCTGATAGGTTGTCCCCAAACTGAGGCCTACCATCTGGCCAGGTTTCAAGTCTCTAGGCCTTACGGTTTGGCCTGCACGATGCGTTTTACGAATCCTTACAATTACAATAGGGTTTCAGCATTTCATGCTTGAACCCCTAATAAGAAGGAAGGCTTTTTGCCAGTTATAGCGCCACCTATGGTCCGATCTCCATGAAACTCTGCATGCTTCCTCACCATGTTCTGACACATATGGTCATCAATTTTGGTGAAGTTCTGAGTTTTCATTTGGGATTAATAGGCTTTTTAGTGTATTTTGCCACGCCCCTTTCTTAAATGACCCTGTTACAGCCACCCAAATGCCAAAGTTCATCTTTTTTTTGATAATTATTGATCTAGAGAGTCCAGAGAATTGTCCTAGACTGGTTCGGTTCCGATCGGGCGAAAAACCAGGGACTAGTTTGCAAAAGTAGGTTTTGGACAAAATTCGACATAGCAGAAAACTTTCCCTGCCTACATCAAAATCGGAGATAGCCATTTTGTCTGCCTTGAGCCGAGGATTCCAACGATATAAGACACTTGATCCTGAGACAAACAGTCTAAGAGTTATGAGCAATTTTGAACTTTTGGTTGCTGTAGCGCCACCTATGGGCCATTCGGGGTCATACTCTGATAGGTTGTCCCCAAACTGAGGCCTACCATCTGGCCAGGTTTCAAGTCTCTAGGCCTTACGGTTTGGCCTGCACGATGCGTTTTACGAATCCTTACAATTACAATAGGGTTTCAGCATTTCATGCTTGAACCCCTAATAAGAAGGAAGGCTTTTTGCCAGTTATAGCGCCACCTATGGTCCGATCTCCATGAAACTCTGCATGCTTCCTCACCATGTTCTGACACATATGGTCATCAATTTTGGTGAAGTTCTGAGTTTTCATTTGGGATTAATAGGCTTTTTAGTGTATTTTGCCACGCCCCTTTCTTAAATGACCCTGTTACAGCCACCCAAATGCCAAAGTTCATCTTTTTTTTGATAATTATTGATCTAGAGAGTCCAGAGAATTGTCCTAGACTGGTTCGGTTCCGATCGGGCGAAAAACCAGGGACTAGTTTGCAAAAGTAGGTTTTGGACAAAATTCGACATAGCAGAAAACTTTCCCTGCCTACATCAAAATCGGAGATAGCCATTTTGTCTGCCTTGAGCCGAGGATTCCAACGATATAAGACACTTGATCCTGAGACAAACAGTCTAAGAGTTATGAGCAATTTTGAACTTTTGGTTGCTGTAGCGCCACCTATGGGCCATTCGGGGTCATACTCTGATAGGTTGTCCCCAAACTGAGGCCTACCATCTGGCCAGGTTTCAAGTCTCTAGGCCTTACGGTTTGGCCTGCACGATGCGTTTTACGAATCCTTACAATTACAATAGGGTTTCAGCATTTCATGCTTGAACCCCTAATAAGAAGGAAGGCTTTTTGCCAGTTATAGCGCCACCTATGGTCCGATCTCCATGAAACTCTGCATGCTTCCTCACCATGTTCTGACACATATGGTCATCAATTTTGGTGAAGTTCTGAGTTTTCATTTGGGATTAATAGGCTTTTTAGTGTATTTTGCCACGCCCCTTTCTTAAATGACCCTGTTACAGCCACCCAAATGCCAAAGTTCATCTTTTTTTTGATAATTATTGATCTAGAGAGTCCAGAGAATTGTCCTAGACTGGTTCGGTTCCGATCGGGCGAAAAACCAGGGACTAGTTTGCAAAAGTAGGTTTTGGACAAAATTCGACATAGCAGAAAACTTTCCCTGCCTACATCAAAATCGGAGATAGCCATTTTGTCTGCCTTGAGCCAAGGATTCCAACGATATAAGACACTTGATCCTGAGACAAACAGTCTAAGAGTTATGAGCAATTTTGAACTTTTGGTTGCTGTAGCGCCACCTATGGGCCATTCGGGGTCATACTCTGATAGGTTGTCCCCAAACTGAGGCCTACCATCTGGCCAGGTTTCAAGTCTCTAGGCCTTACGGTTTGGCCTGCACGATGCGTTTTACGAATCCTTACAATTACAATAGGGTTTCAGCATTTCATGCTTGAACCCCTAATAAGAAGGAAGGCTTTTTGCCAGTTATAGCGCCACCTATGGTCCGATCTCCATGAAACTCTGCATGCTTCCTCACCATGTTCTGACACATATGGTCATCAATTTTGGTGAAGTTCTGAGTTTTCATTTGGGATTAATAGGCTTTTTAGTGTATTTTGCCACGCCCCTTTCTTAAATGACCCTGTTACAGCCACCCAAATGCCAAAGTTCATCTTTTTTTTGATAATTATTGATCTAGAGAGTCCAGAGAATTGTCCTAGACTGGTTCGGTTCCGATCGGGCGAAAAACCAGGGACTAGTTTGCAAAAGTAGGTTTTGGACAAAATTCGACATAGCAGAAAACTTTCCCTGCCTACATCAAAATCGGAGATAGCCATTTTGTCTGCCTTGAGCCAAGGATTCCAACGATATAAGACACTTGATCCTGAGACAAACAGTCTAAGAGTTATGAGCAATTTTGAACTTTTGGTTGCTGTAGCGCCACCTATGGGCCATTCGGGGTCATACTCTGATAGGTTGTCCCCAAACTGAGGCCTACCATCTGGCCAGGTTTCAAGTCTCTAGGCCTTACGGTTTGGCCTGCACGATGCGTTTTACGAATCCTTACAATTACAATAGGGTTTCAGCATTTCATGCTTGAACCCCTAATAAGAAGGAAGGCTTTTTGCCAGTTATAGCGCCACCTATGGTCCGATCTCCATGAAACTCTGCATGCTTCCTCACCATGTTCTGACACATATGGTCATCAATTTTGGTGAAGTTCTGAGTTTTCATTTGGGATTAATAGGCTTTTTAGTGTATTTTGCCACGCCCCTTTCTTAAATGACCCTGTTACAGCCACCCAAATGCCAAAGTTCATCTTTTTTTTGATAATTATTGATCTAGAGAGTCCAGAGAATTGTCCTAGACTGGTTCGGTTCCGATCGGGCGAAAAACCAGGGACTAGTTTGCAAAAGTAGGTTTTGGACAAAATTCGACATAGCAGAAAACTTTCCCTGCCTACATCAAAATCGGAGATAGCCATTTTGTCTGCCTTGAGCCGAGGATTCCAACGATATAAGACACTTGATCCTGAGACAAACAGTCTAAGAGTTATGAGCAATTTTGAACTTTTGGTTGCTGTAGCGCCACCTATGGGCCATTCGGGGTCATACTCTGATAGGTTGTCCCCAAACTGAGGCCTACCATCTGGCCAGGTTTCAAGTCTCTAGGCCTTACGGTTTGGCCTGCACGATGCGTTTTACGAATCCTTACAATTACAATAGGGTTTCAGCATTTCATGCTTGAACCCCTAATAAGAAGGAAGGCTTTTTGCCAGTTATAGCGCCACCTATGGTCCGATCTCCATGAAACTCTGCATGCTTCCTCACCATGTTCTGACACATATGGTCATCAATTTTGGTGAAGTTCTGAGTTTTCATTTGGGATTAATAGGCTTTTTAGTGTATTTTGCCACGCCCCTTTCTTAAATGACCCTGTTACAGCCACCCAAATGCCAAAGTTCATCTTTTTTTTGATAATTATTGATCTAGAGAGTCCAGAGAATTGTCCTAGACTGGTTCGGTTCCGATCGGGCGAAAAACCAGGGACTAGTTTGCAAAAGTAGGTTTTGGACAAAATTCGACATAGCAGAAAACTTTCCCTGCCTACATCAAAATCGGAGATAGCCATTTTGTCTGCCTTGAGCCAAGGATTCCAACGATATAAGACACTTGATCCTGAGACAAACAGTCTAAGAGTTATGAGCAATTTTGAACTTTTGGTTGCTGTAGCGCCACCTATGGGCCATTCGGGGTCATACTCTGATAGGTTGTCCCCAAACTGAGGCCTACCATCTGGCCAGGTTTCAAGTCTCTAGGCCTTACGGTTTGGCCTGCACGATGCGTTTTACGAATCCTTACAATTACAATAGGGTTTCAGCATTTCATGCTTGAACCCCTAATAAAAATCAGCACAAATACAATAGGGTTTCAGCACTTCGTGCTTGAACCCCTAATAATAATAATAATAATAATAATAATAAATATAAAACAGTATAATATCATTACTATAATTAATTAAATATTACAAATTCTAATTTCCCCTGTTTTACACCCACTTTAATAATAATAATAATAATTAATAATAATAAAAACCAACAACAAAACAACAACGTAATTTTTTTTGTGGTGGCAATAAAAAGGTTACACTATTTTAAGATGCCTTTGTAACAATGTAATTATACATTTACTGTAAGTACTGAGTAATATTATTTAACTGCATGTACTTATAGGGTTTAGGGTAAGTTGTAGGGCTGCAACGACGCGACTACGAAAATACGTCGACGTGCGTGAAATGCGTCGACGGCACATTATTTACGTTCTAGAATGGAACAGAAGATCTAGAATAATGGTGGCTTCTGCTCCCGAGCATAGTGAAAATGATAATTTATCATATAAAGCCAGACCGCGACATTCAAAAGTGTGGGAGTACTTTAAACAGACGCCGAATAAAACTGTGCTTTGTTCGCTCTGTAACGCCGCATTCACACGGGGCGTTGGCGTCAACGCTTCTCGTTTACTTTAAATGGGTGATGTCATGCGTTGACGAACTGACGATACAGATCCACTTTCGCGGCACGACTGAAGCGTGGTGTTGTGACGCTTCCCCTCATGTGTATGTTGATGGGCGTTCCTCAAGTTTACCGCTAAGGGTGTGTGTTTGAGCCAGCGGGGAATGAAAAACAAAGGACCGGCGAGAGACTTCCCTCCGTCTCCATGTGCTCTACTTCTATTGGATAGTCGCGTTACGTTCAACGGATTCATTTGCATAAAGTTGAGCTTCGGCCAGCTTTTTTGACGCGCGACATTTCTTCAAATGCAGCGCCGCCTTCCCGGAATGCTTTGCGTGCGCGTTAAAGTCGCTTGACGTCACCCATAGGAATAAAGTGGAGTGCGGCGCGACAGAAGTGTTGCACGGACAAGTGGATCAGCACCCTGACGATACAGATCCACTTTTGCGGCACGACTGAAGCGTGGTGTTGTGACGCTTCCCCTCATGTGTATGTTGATGGGCGTTCCTCAAGTTTACCACTATGGGTGTGTGTTTGAGCCAGCGGGGAATGAAAAACAAAGGACCGGCGAGTGACTTCCCTCCGTCTCCATATGCTCTACTTCTATTGGATAGTCGTGTCGCGTTCAACGGATTCATTTGCATAAAGTTGAGCTTCGGCCAGCTTTTTTGACGCGCGGCATTTCTTCAAATGCAGCGCCGCCTTCCCGGAATGCTTTGCGGGCGCGTTGAAGTCGCTTGACGTCACCCATAGGAATAAGTGGAGTGCGGCGCAACAGAAGTGTTGCACGGACAAGTGGATCAGCACCCTGAATTGTGGGTTCCGTTGCGTCGCGTTGCAAGCGGCAAAAGTTGAAGATTTCTCAATTTTTCAAGAGCCAACGTAGGCGTCATCCAATCAGATCACCCTATGCAAATATCCTAGAGCAGACACTAGCCAATCGCTTCGTTTAAAACACCAGTGAATGAAGAGTGAAGAACAATCTAAAATGGAGGAAAAGCTAATAATTCCGGTGGGTAATCACCCGGTCCTTTACTACCAATCATTATTTACATACCGGGACACAAACTGGAGAGACCAGGCCTGGAAGGAGTTGGCAGAGACGGTTGGAGAATCTGGTATTATTCCGTCCGTGTACTCTGTTTATCATTGAATGACAGGCAGCATATCATATCATGTGTGGTTCAAATAGGCGCTATCCCCCAGCCAAATGAGGAATCAAATATTAAAGTGATCAGTTTTCATACACAAAATAGTCTCACAGACTAGCTGTCAAAAAAGGCGCTTTTTTGTGTTGTGTTGTGGTCCAAGCGGCAAGTATGTGATTAGCTGTTGTCACTTATGACGGTAGCGTCAACACCAAGCTTCAGCCACGCCCTCCGTCAAGCGTTGACGCCGAAGCCCCGTATGAATGCGGCGTAACGCCGGTTTCACACTGCGCGCGGTGGCAGAGCAGAAGCTGTGCGCGTGGAGAGCGGGAGCTTTCACACTGCCAATCAGTGTTGCCAAGTCCGCGTTTTTTTCCGCGGAATTGGGCTACTTCTACACTGTTGCCGCGGGCTGTGTCTCATGTCCGCGGGTTGAAGCAAAAAAAAAATATGGACGTAGTGTCCGTGACGTCACCCATAGGATTCTGATGAGCCGTTCTGAAGCGCAAAGCCGGTGTTACAATATATTCGGTTCCTGAAATATTTGGTTCCAGTGGGTGGTGTTTTCATGAATATTCATAAGTTTCCCGTGCTATGGGCGTGTCCTTGAGACTACGCGCAAATCAATGGAACAGAAAATATTAGCACACACTCCGATTAATTATTATTTCAAAATAGTAAAAAAGTTTAATAAAAAAAAAGTGTTTAATAATAAACAACAACTGTGCAACAGTTTCAAAACAACTCATAGTTTGATAAATCGTCAGAGCTGTTTTGCCTGATTGATTGCAGACATTCAGATAATGCAGAGCAAATGAGCGAATAACTGGTGAGTCTAGCTTCTTTTAACTCTTTGATCTGTTTGGCCTTTTTTTTTTTTTTAAACGTGTGAGGATTTAAAATTAATTTGAATAGTTTCCTTGTGCTATAGTTGTCATTCAGTGATACACGACTGAAATTAATCTCCTGTGGCCTAATAATATGAATTTAAACTGTTTTGATTATTCTGTGTCATCCTTAATTTCTTGTTCATTTTGTAGAAAACCCCATCAGTAAGGCTCAAGTGCCCCTTATCAACACCAAACTACAAATGTTTTCCTTTTTGTCTCACATTATACTGCATAAATTTGTATCATTAAAGTCACAATAATAAATGCACAATTAACCACATAAGCTACATACCGAAGAAAAATAGTATTATTCTTTGTAGTCATTATAATAAACATTGCAGTATTATAAAATACACTTTTGAATTATTTGTTCTGATGATGACATATTCTTCTTGGACAAAGGTAAGCAGCAACTTCAATATTTTTTGGAAAGATGAGGAAATATGTCCTCACCAATGTATCTTCTATGTTTTCATTGTCATGCAAAGTCAGATTGTCTGTTTTGGATTGGATGTGAGAGCTGCAGACGCTGGTTCTGAATGTGTGTGATATGGACACATATGGAGGATGTTCTCATTTGCCAAAGAGTGACCAAGCTCTGTTTTAATAAACAGTTATATGCAAACATGCAAATGTTTTGTTAAATTGAAATATTAACTTAAAATATCAGGAGACTTAAAGTAAATATTTTGGGTCAACTGAGTTTGGCTGGCAAAATAGTTTGGCAATCCCTGCCCTACAAGATTATGGTTTACCTTTGTTTATCATTGTATGGTGTATAGAAAAACACCTCTGATAGATTAGATAATGTTACACAATTAAACACACCTCTATGGATCATATGGATCATTCTGGATGCTTCCACACATTATATTAACATGACATGTTGGTTATTTCAAAATAATTTTCACCACAGTGCAACATATTGTCAAAGAACAGACAACATGTTAGTCTATGTTTTTGTGGACCCATTTTAAAGGGATTGTCACCTACATTAAAATGGTCACCTTCATTGTATTTCAAACCTGTATGACTTTTTCTTCTGTGGAACATATAAGAATATATTTTGAAATTATATGTGAGAAAAGTGTTGTAGTTTTTTTCCCCATTAGGAATATATTTTGTGCTCCACATAAGAAGTCATACAGGTTTAGATAGGCTACAGTATAGACAAATATTTTGATGTTGCTTTTTTTTTTTTTAAAGCTTTCTGACTTTAATGCTACACAATAACCAGTATAATATGGGAAAATAAACATTTGTAGTTGTTGAAAAGGGGTACTTGAGTCTTATCGATGGGCCTGTGGAGGTCGGGAAGCACTGGCTATCTAAAAAATAGGCAAGAAATTAAGGATGACATGAATAATCACACCAGGGTAGCACATGCATTTATTTTATACATTTGTGGAGGTTTATCTCAGTTATTGTTGTCGACACAAACTATTCCAATTAAAGTATCAATCAAGCCCAAACACATCAAAGTCAAAATAAATTGTATTTCTTATGCTTTGTATTTGAATGCATCTAATAAATCAATCAGCACAACAGCTCAGTCAGTATCATAACACACAAACTGTTTTGAAAATGTGAAGAGTTGCGTTGAGTAGTAATCCATTAAACATGTTGCGATTTGAAGAGCGTGCACCAATATTTTCTGTTCCATTCGTTTGCGCGTAGTCTCAAGGACACGCCCACAGCACGGGTAAACTAATCAATATTCATGATTGCACCACCCACTGGAACCAAATATTTCAGGAACCGAATATATTGTAACACCGGCCGTTGCCATCTTGGCAGCGCGTCATCGCGCGTCACTCCCGGATAACAGAAAATGGGCAAAAAGGCGGGACGTGGGCGGAGCTTAAGTGACGTGATGACTAACAGACAGCAGATGAATGGCTATCCACCTGTCACTCGAAGTGGCCACGCCCTTAATTATGCAGAACTTTAAGGCTTTATATAATGTTAACGAATGAGTTATAAAAAAATTCACCCCCCCTCACAGTTGTCATGAAGGGCAAAATGAGCCGTATAGACCAAAAGCACAATTTGTACCAGGCTGTAAACATGTTTTATTCTGCTGTAAAGTTGGCCATTTTAACATGGGGCTCAATGAGATTCTGCTCCCTTCTGGATCCTGTCCCTAGCGGCCAGTCGATGAATTGCAGTTTGAGGCACTTCCGTATTGGCTTCAAGAGAAACTGCGGGAGGTTGCCGCTTGAAAAAAACACACATATTTAACCCCCCGAACGCGATGTTTGCCAGAGAACCTCCCCGAAACGCGATTGGGCTTGTTTTGGGCTAGTTTTGAGTAACGAATGGGTGGGTTTTGTTGTGAAAACCTGGCAACCCTGCTGCCAGTGTTCTCTCGCGCAGCTGAACCGTGGCGCGTGTATTGCGTGTATTTTACAGTCTATGATTGCAACAGACGGTCACATTTTCCGGTGTTCACTCCGACCCCAGTACGTCTCGTGCTTTTATTTATTATGGGCTGCATATATCTCCTGTTAATGCGACCCGGTTCCCCTCTGTCCCAAACACATATGCATAATAACATGCTGTATATAGGTAGTTTGCACGATTAAAGTAACATTAAAGTTAAGATATGCCTCTAGCTTTAATCATTAGGGCCCAAGCCCTGAAAGGGCGCAGAGCCCTATTGTTCTTCCTCAGATTATTAGGGCCCAAGCCCAAAGGGCGCAGAGCCCTATTGTTCCCCTAAGGATTATTCTTTGTTTTTTTTTTTATTTTTTTTTTCGACTTCTCGGGTACTTTTGGGGCACTTAACATGCTCGAAAACTCTTGAAACTTCGCACGGGCGTCGGAATGCGCGGCCATCAGAGCCGGGCTGAAGCTGGTACCCGGGCGTGGCAGGGGGGCTCGACAGCGCCCCCTAAAGTGGGGTCTGAAAACTTGGTCCATATATCAAACACACTTGCACATACATGTATGAAACTCGGTACACATATAGACCTCATCGGGCCAAACAACTTTCGTGCTCTAAGTTATGCGTCAGCCCTACAGGAAGTGAGCTATTATGGCTTGTTCGGAAAACGCATGCTCTGGAATTTAATATACTCCTCCGAGGCCATTGTTTCGATCATTGCCAAACTCGGTCAGCATCAAGTGAACATATCCAGGATGCTAAATTGCGAGCGGATTTTTGATATCTCAAATGGTTTGGCCGTGGCGAAGCAACGAATTTATGGCGAGAAAAGGGAAACAGGAAGTGTATTTTAACTTTTGCAAACATGGACTGATTTGGATGAAACTTCAGCTGTGTGTTCGTTGTAAGAGGCCGATCACATGGATATGACTTTTGTGAGTCAAAGTTATAGCGCCACCAACTGGCAGCAGGAAGTGTGTCACTTTCAAAAATGCTTTGAATCACCATTTTATTTTGACCCGATTTATTTCAAACTTCATCAGTATAATGTGAAAACATGACAGATAGAGACGTATGAAATGGATTCCTGAAATTTCAAATACTGTTGCCATGGCAACGTGTCAAAGTTTAATAATCTTTTGGCTGTTTTGAGGCTCTTAGCATGCTTGAAATTGCTTGAAACTGCTTGAAACTCAACACACACATCAGAGATGTCAGTCAGTACACATGGGCAAAGCATCAGAAATGGGCGGGGATGAGGGCCTCTCTAGCGCCACCTTTTGACAAAAGTGGGGGGGTTAGTTTTATCTTCAGTCACCAAACTCGGTACATATATTGTTCTCTTCGAGCCAGACAACTTTCTAATTTACAGTCATTAGCTCCGACCAACAGGAAGTCAGATATTTTGGTTTTAAGGTGAATTTTTGGTTAAATCGGGGTCTGAGTTTTTACGTTCTCCTCGTAGGCGATTTATTCAATCTCCACCAAACTCGGTCAACATGAAACAAAGATACGGAAGATGCTAAAATGTGAACGGATTTTGGATATCTCAAACGGTGTTGCCATGGCGAGGGATTAAATAAGGACAAAAAAGGGGAACAGAAATTCTCTCATATCTTGTAAAATCATATTTTGATTTCAATTAAATTAAGATTGTATGTTTGGCAATTGAACTTAGATTAATTTTAAATGACTATACTATTTTTCAGATGAATATATATATATATTTTATAAATATTTATTTGTATAATGTATTGTGCCTGTGTGTGCCCTCCCCTCAATGAACACAAGATGGCAGCATTGTGTTAGTTTTGAAACAGGATAAAAAAAAAATATTCCATCTCTTCAAGGATTTGTCTGTGTGTGTGTGTGTGTGTGTGTGTGTGTGTGTGTGTGTGTGTGTGTGTGTGTGTGGGGGGGGGGGGGGGGGGGGGGGGGACTGGTAATCCCTGATGTTGGGTGCTGCCCCTTTAAGGACGTTGTTCCGGTGAGCGCAAGTGATGTGATCGTGCAGGAAGAAGTGCAGGGAAAAACAAACTGAACTTAGAGAACTGAGTGAGAAAGCCATGTTGATCTCAAATGAAGATTTGAACATTTAATAATTCCAGCTAAAACTATTATCTTACATTATATTCCCAGCGTGGTGAGTAGTGTTATGTTGTTTAAGTGTTGTGATGGTTTGTGTATCACTATGAAGATCGCTATTTGCGATTAGCGCCTAAACGCCTATATGTTATATATTTGTTTTGTTTTAGACATTTACAGTTTGTATTGCCTGTAAAATATGTTGCATTTAGTTAAACAAAGTTTAATGCTTAGTACACAAAGCTGATGTTACAATGTTTTAGAAACGTATTTGGTGATGTGAACATTACTAGATAATAATTGTGAATTGTTTTGTGTTTGCAGTTTGACCACACACGCACACACATAAATGTGCACAAATACTCAACTAAAGTACCACCAAACTCGGTCAACATGAAACGGAATGACTATACTATACTTTTTTAAGACCTTCTCAAAATATTTAAAGACCTCATCGGCGATGAGAACTACTGTTGAGCAATAAAATAAAAATATATAATCATAAGCTATAACAAAAATATATATTAAATTAGGTGAGTGGATAGTTAAAAAAATTTGCAATTACAAAAAGTAATTCTTGAAAAAACATCTCTGGACTAATTTTATAAAATCTAAAAATGTTAATGAAAAGGTACAAATTACTTTGTGTTCTTATTAAATACATTTATAAAAAAAAACAATTTATATTTAATTTATATATGAATGTAAATAATTATATGGGCCTACACAAATAATATAACATTTCAAGATTTATAGTTTATTGTAAACGTAATGTGCAGCTCTGTAAAGGGGCAACAAATATATGATAGATACGTGAGAACAAGATTTTTTTTAATCATCTTTAAGTGCACAAAACTATGAAAATATATGAAAGCGTGGCACAATGCGCTTATGCGCATCCCGGGTGCAGAATGATGCGCTTAAAGCAACATGGAGTCAGAGGGCGCAGTGCACCGCGAGTGCACATTAAAAAGTTCACGGCATAAAGAAACGATGAGCGTTGAGCGCACAAATCCTAGTCTACTATGTATATCGGTCGGTTTCTTCACAGTTTTAAATTCCGGTTATTGTGCGTGTGATGCCTTGTGTTGTCACCCGGGTGGCGAGCACAACATCGTTCAGAAACCGCTAGATAAACTCCAGGAAGATAAATTATTTTATCTGCATATCAAGTATTATAACGGGAATATATCATCTTGGAGTGAGCTTTACCGAGCAGCTGACTGACTGTAACCAAACACGACGCGCAGTTTGAATGCTGAACGGAGAATGATGGACAGCTACAGCGGAGGAAAGACATTCAGCTATGGAATGGCTTTAGATGACTTTGTACTAGCAAATCATAAAATACTAATAAAGATTGCTGAAAGATCATGTGACAATATATATTTCTGATGATTATTTAATTACCACGACATGCCTAATCTGAGCAAGTGACTGCCTGTCTTGAGTTTTGTCGACAGACGGAGGTGGCACGAAATGTGACGGATGCGGCCGCTATGCAGGAAAAACCATAGAAAAACCCTGCGGCCATTGTTTAAACTCATCCTACTCCAACCAGGAGTCCGCAAATTTACATTTCCCCATTTCGGAGTCTGTTTCGCAACGTGTGGAGGGCGACACATCACCTAACCGCGCATTTCGCAAAATACGTGACATCACCCATAGACGGTGTGCACGCCCGAGCTGATCTCACTGACATATCACTATTCAGACAGGACTAGTTTTCTAAATTATATTTGAGTTACAATTCTCATCACCCAACATCTGTGATTTCAAATATATTCAAAATAATGTTTTCAGAGATTGAAGTAAAAAAAACTTTCTCCCACCATTTAGATTTTAGATTTTATTTTTTTGTTGTTGTTAAAATCTTGTGAATCTTGTTCAATGTGCAGATTGCCTCTCTCTCAGTCCTTCCCCTCCCCCCTCACTCTCAGGCTCACCCTGGGTGTGTGTCAGTGATGCGCGGGTCAATGTATAAACAACCCGCACCCGACCGACGTTTTCAACTAACCCGCCCGCAACTCGGACCGCAAAAAAAAAGAAGAAAATATTGTACCCGACCCGCTTCCTGACCCGCATTTTTTAAAAGTAGTAAATGCTCATCGTAGCTCATTGGGCCATTGAGAAAATGTTTCAGGCCCTGGCGTGGTGCGCTCAGAGGTGCAGCAGCGAGAGCAGGAAGTTCTTGAGGCGGCCCATCATTTTCCATTTCAGCTCCAGATGCATATTATTGATGAACGCGATGTTTATGTTTCGACCCGGCTTGAAGAATTCATCAGCCCACATTTGGAAAACATTTGGAAAAGTGTGAAAGCCCTTAGGAGCGCAAACTGTTATTTTTCTGAATGCTGTATGATATAGCCTAGTGTTAGGCTTGATTTATTCATTTATTTCGTTTAATTTTCTTAACAATTAAGATGCTGCATGTGTTTATCCAGTCTAATCGAAGTGTGCGTCTCTCCCCCGACTTTCCCAACAAAAATCCCGCCCCCTCTCAGAAAATACATAAAACTGACTTTAAATGCGTTTAAAAGTAGCCTATTAAAATGGTACAATGGCATTGCTCAGTTCAACGTTTTGGGAAATCGGGCATTTTGTCCCGCGTCAGCATTTATTCAAAAGTTAATAACGCTCAACATTCAAAAGGTAAATAAGGATTTATTGACGATCCGACCGACCGTGACCCGAATATCATTAAAAATATTTTTGGATGACTCGTAACCGCGGGTAACCGCGGGTGGCCGCGGGCACCCGCTCATTTTGGATCAACCCGCGCATCACTGGTGTGTGTGTGTGGGGTCTCTCTCTCACCCTGTGAGTTTGTGTGTGTGCCTTTCTCTCTTGATGATGATAATTTACCCCTTTCATATCATAGACTATCACAAATAACTATCACTTGTGAATAAGTAAAAAAAGAACTATACAAATACCTTGAATTAAATACTGGCCTTCTGGACTTATAACATTTTGAGCAGGAAAAGATAACTTTTCACATATTTGAAAGAGATCTATTTCATCCCATGACATTAAAAATCATCTACATTTAAATGACATCATGGGTGTGGCTTGTGGTGATAGTGGCACCAGCTGCTGCGGTAAATGTGACATATTCGAGCGATTTAAAAAAATTGTCCTGTTTAAATGCATATTGCCTGCCGTGCACAGTTATGCTGATGCCACCGGCGTGGCGGTGC
Source organism: Gobio gobio (assembly GCF_949357685.1). Lineage (NCBI taxonomy): Eukaryota > Metazoa > Chordata > Actinopteri > Cypriniformes > Gobionidae > Gobio > Gobio gobio. The sequence continues at coordinate 31,718,068 of NC_137111.1, read as the reverse complement.
CACCGGCTTGGGCCCGTCATCGCTGCTCGCAGCTTTAATTCTTTGTTTTTTTTTTTTTTTTTGTTTTTTTTGTTTTTTTCGACTTCTCGGGTACTTTTGGGGCACTTAACATGCTCGAAAACTCTTGAAACTTCGCACGGGCGTCGGAATGCGCGGCCATCAGAGCCGGGCTGAAGCTGGTACCCGGGCGTGGCAGGGGGGCTCGACAGCGCCCCCTAAAGTGGGGTCTGAAAACTTGGTCCATATATCAAACACACTTGCACGTACATGTATGAAACTCGGTACACATATAGACCTCATCGGGCCGAACAACTTTCGTGCTCATAGTTATGTGTCAGCCCAACAGGAAGTGAGCTATAATCGGTTGTTCGGAAAACCCATGCTCTGGAATTTAATATACTCCTCCGAGGCCATTGTTTCGATCATCGCCAAACTCGGTCAGCATGAAGAGAACATATCCAGGATGCTAAATTGCGAGCGGATTTTTGATATCTCAAATGGTTTGGCCGTGGCGAAGCAACGAATTTATGGCGAGAAAAGGGAAACAGGAAGTGTGTTATAACGTCAGCAAACATTGACTGATTTGGATGAAACTTCAGCTGTGTGTTCGTTGTAAGAGGCCGATCACATGGATATGACTTTTGTGAGTCAAAGTTATAGCGCCACCAACTGGCAGCAGGAAGTGTGTCACTTTCAAAAATGCTTTGAATCACCATCTTATTTTCACCAGATTTATTTCAAACTTCATCAGTATAATGTGAAAACATGACAGATAGAGACGTATGAAATGGATTCCTGAAATTTCAAATACTGTTGCCATGGCAACGTGTCAAAGTTTAATAATCTTTTGGCTGTTCTGAGGCTCTTAGCATGCTTGAAATTGCTTGAAACTGCTTGAAACTCAACACACACATCAGAGATGTCAGTCAGTACACATGGGCAAAGCCTCAGAAACGGGCGGGGATGAGGGGCTCTCTAGCGCCACCTTTTGACAAAAGTGAAGGGCTTCGTTTCATCTACAATCACCAAACTCAGTATATATATTGACCTCATCGAGCCGGACAACTTTCTAATTTACAGTCATTAGCTCCGACCAACAGGAAGTCAGATATTTTGGTTTGAAGGTACATTTTTGGTTAAATCGGGGTCTGAGTTTTTACGTTCTCCTCGTAGGCGATTTATTCAATCTCCACCAAACTCGGTCAACATGAAACAAAGATACTGAAGATGCTAAAATGTGAACGGATATTGGATATCTCAAACGGTGTTTCCATGGCAAGGGATTAAATAAGGACAAAAAAGGGGAACAGAAATTCTCTGTGTCTGCTGCTCTCCCCTCAATGAACACAAGATGGCAGCATTGTATTAGTTTTGAAGCAGGATAAAAAAAAAACTTGTTTCTCTCTCTCTCTCTCTCTCTCTCTCTTGTTTGTGATTTATGAGGACACAAATTTGTATAATGACATGGGTATTACACTGGTATTACAACGTGTATGTGTGTGTGTTTAAAAACATACTAAAACAATGTTTTATTAAAATGTAACCAAATAGCTTTAAAATAATCATACTATTTTTCAGATCAATATATTTATTTTATTTAATATATTTCTTCTGAATATTTATTCTCTGTCTGCCCTCCCCTCACTAAAAGGTAGCAGTGTTGTTCTGAGGCTCTTAGCATGCTTGAAATTGCTTGAAACTGCTTGAAACTCAACACACACATCAGAGATGTCAGTCAGTACACATTGGCAAAGCCTCAGAAATGGGCGGGGATGAGGGGCTCTCTAGCGCCACCTTTTGACAAAAGTGGGGGGGTTAGTTTTATCTTCAGTCACCAAACTCGGTACATATATTGTTCTCTTCGAGCCGGACAACTTTCGAATTTACAGTCATTAGCTCCGACCAACAGGTAGTCAGATATTTTGGTTTGAAGATGAATATTTGTGTAATTCAGGGTCTGAGTTTTTACGTTCTCCTCGTAGGCGATTTATTCAATATCCACCAAACTCGGTCAACATGAAACAAAGATACTGAAGATGCTAAAATGCGAACGGATTTTGGATATTTCAAACGGTGTTGCCATGCCGAGGGATTAAATAAGGACAAAAAAGGGGAACAGAAATTCTCTCATATCTTGTAAAATCATATTTTGATTTCAATTAAATTAAGATTGTATGTTTGGCAATTGAACTTAGATTAATTTTAAAAGACTATACTATTTTTCAGATGAATATATATATATTTTATAAATATTTATTTGTATAATGTATTGTGCCCGTGTGTGCCCTCCCCTCAATGAACACAAGATGGCAGCATTGTGTTAGTTTTGAAACAGGATAAAAAAAAAACATTCCATCTCTTCAGGGATTTGTGTGTGTGTGTGTGTGTGTGTGTGTGTGTGTGTGTGTGTGTGTGTGTGTGTGTGTGTGTGTGTGTGTGTGTGTGTGTGTGTGTGTGTGTGTGTGTGTGTGTGTGTGTGTCTGTGTGTGTGTGTCTGTGTGTGTGTGTGTGTGTGTGTGTGTGTGTGTGTGTGTGTGTGTGTGTGTGTGTGTGTGTGTGTGTGTGTGTGTGTGTGGGGACTGGAAATCCCTGATGTTGGGTGCTGCCCCTTTAAGGACGTTGTTCCGGTGAGCGCAAGTGATGTGATCGTGCAGGAAGAAGTGCAGGGAAAAACAAACTGAACTTAGAGAACTGAGTGAGAAAGCCATGTTGATCTCAAATGAAGATTTGAACATTTAACAATTCCAGCTAAAACTATTATCTTACATTATATTCCCAGCGTGGTGAGAAGTGTTATGTTGTTTAAGTGTTGTGATGGTTTGTGTATCACTATGAAGATCGCTATTTGCGATTAGCGCCTAAACGCCTAATGTTATATATTTGTTTTGTTTTAGACATTTACAGTTTGTATTGCCTGTAAAATATGTTGCATTTAGTTAAACAAAGTTTAATGCTTAGTACACAAAGCTGATGTTACAATGTTTTAGAAACGTATTTGGTGATGTGAACATTACTAGATAATAATTGTGAATTGTTTTGTGTTTGCAGTTTGACCACACACGCACACACATAAATGTGCACAAATACTCAACTAAAGTAAACTACAATAACAACGACCAAATGTGTACTGTGTGAGTTCTGCACAAGAGGAATAAAAGTAAAAAAAAAAAAACAATTTCCAAATTAATGTTATCATTTCATGGGTAACACCTACGTTATGGGGACAAAATGTCCCCACAAAGATGGCAATATCCGAAATCCTCATCCTTGTGGGGACATTTTTAGGTCCCCATGAGGAAAACATCTTATAAATCAGACTAAGTGATGTTTTTTGAAAATGTAAAAATGCAGAATGTCTCCCTTGATGGGTAGGTTTAGGGGCAGGGGCAGTGTGTGTGTGTGTGTGTGTGTGTGTGTGTGTGTGTGTGTGTGTGTGTGTGTGTGTGTGATGGGTAGGTTTAGGGGCAGGGGCAGTGAAGGGGGATAGAATATACGGTATGTACGGTATTAAAACCATTACGCCTATGAAAGGTCCCCATAAAACATGAAAACCCAACGTGTGTGTGTGTGTGTGTGTGTGTGTGTGTGTGGACACCAACTGGCAGCAGGAAGTGTGTCACTTTCAAAAATGCTTTAATTCACTGTCTAGCTTTAAAAACATACTAAATAATGTTTTATTCAAAATGTAAAAATGCAGAATGTTTTCTGTGATGGTAGGTTTAGGAGTAGGGGTAGTGTAGGGGGATAGAATGTACAGTTTGTACAGTATAAAAACCATTAAGTCTATGCAATGTCCTCTGCCTTTCCTTCCCCTCCCCCCCTCACTCTCACTTTCTCAGTGTGTGTGTGTGTGTGTGTGTGTGTGTGTGTGTGTGTGTGTGTGTGTGTGTGTGTGTGTGTGTGTGTGTGTGTGTGTGTGTGTGTGTGTGTGTGTGTGTGTGTGTGTGTGAGAGACTTTCTCTCTTGATGATGTTAATTTACCTCTTGAACCTGGATGAATTTAAAATGAATATACAATTTTTCAGATCAATATATTTATTTATTATAAGGTTTTAAGAAAGGTTTTATTTACAACAGCATTCTGATGGTGTAAAGTTTAACTCATACATTTGTAGGCATAAATGTGGTGTATTCAGATTACTTTGATATAGTTATTTTACATTTATTTGTAAATAAATAAATTTTACATATTTGAAAGTGATCTATTTCATCCTATGACATTAAAAATCATCTACATTTAAATGACATCATGGGTGTGGCTTGTGGTGATAGTGGCATCAGCTGCTGCGGTAAATGTGACACATTCGAGCGATTAAAAAAAATTATCCTGTTTAAATGCATATTGCCTGCCATGCACAGTTAAGCTGATGCCACCGGGGTGGCGGTGCCACCGGCTTGGGCCCGTCATCGCTGCTCGCAGCTTTAATTTAAATATGTCTTTGAAGTTTGGGCAAAAACTTCTGGCAGCTTTAGTCGTTGTTTATGCACATGTATCTTCAAAATAGACGACTAGTTTTACATTAAAACTATGCTGAAAGCTCCTGTGTGTGAACCTTTTGCAGATAAATACAAGTGCATTTTCGTTTACTATTGACACAAATCAATAAGTAAATCATACTCAACTATAGTAAACAACTTTTCCTAATTAGGCCTACTCTGTATACATTTTATGATGAATAGTATCATTATATATTATGTTTAAAAAGCTTCTTGTGTTCATATATTTCATTATAAAATGGCATACTATGTACACTACCCTTCCTAAAATACAATTAATAATGTCATCATTAATTGATTTCATGTTAAAATAATATACAAATTCACTACCCTCTTTGAAATACAATAATCAGTAAAAAAGAATAATAAGATTAATCCGGAAAAATAATCGTTAGATTAGTCGACTAATCGAAAAAATAATCGTTAGATTAGTCGACAGAAAAATAATCGTTAGTTGCAGCTCTAGTAAGTTGTATGTAATTATTATGCATAATTTATAGTTATTACTATAGTAACTTCATGTAACAAGAACACTAAAATAAAGACCTTAAACGTAGTATACATGTACATTACCTTTCTAAAAGCTCTTATATAACAATAACACATTTTCATAGCAATTAACATGATAAATGTTGCAGTGTATGATTATGTGTTAAAGACATAACATCTCAAAATGAATATCCATTTGATGTCATACACTGTATTGTTGTGATGCCTAAATTCTCTTGCGGCATTTAAATAATTGTTTTTCATTTTTTAGCATTTTATTTTTTACGACAAAACGGACGTAATTTTAATAAATCATACATTTATCGGTCAGCAGCCATATCAGCGCATGTTCATAAAAAAAAAAAAAAAAGATCTAAAAACAGCAAAAGCCCCGTTTCCACCGAAATTACCCGGAACAATTTGTACCAGGAACCTTTTTCTACAGGAACTTTTTTCCCCCCATACCTGCTACTGTCTGCATTTCCACTGCGGTCTAAAGTACCGTGAAGATTAGGCAAATTAGTCCAGAAACGTGGGACTGCACGTCATTTTTGTGCGATACTGTCTGCAACAATAACAAGTATAGAGGAGATGCAAGCAGTGCTGCTTTTGCTAGTTATGTATTGGTTTACTAAATATGTAATTAACAAAACGGCGGAAAAGAGACGAGCACTGATACCTAAAGCGTATTCTGAAAGCTCGTAAAGCTAGATTTAAAAGAAGACAACATATTACCAGCTACTACGGACATTGACCGTGCGATTGCTGACACAACGTGCGCCATCGGACAGAAAGAGCAAGACTGATATTTACTGAACGCAGAACGAACCTCGCAAGGCTTAAAAATGCCGGTTGAAATGAAATACTGCGTGAGCTCAACCGATCAGCATGTTCAGCGCCCAAGTCCCACCCCCGAAGGTTCCGGAACTTTGAAAAAGTACTACCTCGCGAGCAGGGCCGTTTGGAGGGGGAAATATATACCCGGAACTTCATTTAGACCCTGGTTCCTGCGGTCGAAACACACCGAGTACCACCCCAAAGTCCCTAGTTCCAGTGGAAAGTTCCTGCGGCAGCTAAAGATGGACGTCCTGTGTGAAGGGTGAAGAGTTTCGCATTTCCTCAAATCATAATCCGGTGGTAAAAGGGCACTTGAATTCCTGGAATTATAGGCTGAATTTTTAAATAGTAACAAACATCCAATTCTTAAACTGTACGTTCACATCGCCAGGTGGGGAACAGGACATTTCGAGGTCAGGAACTTGAAGTGTCCAAGCGACTCGTTGCAGTACCATGTAAACAACACAGTCACGCCAACAATGAACATTCCTTCCTGTAACCACAAATCACCACAAGTTAGTGATGGTGCTTTTATTGGTCAAAATGTTGCAGAGGACTATTTTTAAATATTTTTTTAATCCAGGGCCAAGCTCATCCCTGTGTGATGGGAGGGCAATTTCCTAAGAGGGCAGCATCTCCCAAGCAGCCTGTTTATGTCGAGCGGAGAACCGACAAGAGGGCTGCCCTCCTCTTGACAAGTCTTCCTGCCTGTCAGCAGTAAATCAACCTGCACTGCACTCTTTCAGTGGAAACAATGGTTGAAGACCGCACTCGCTGGCCAACCTAAACCATCTGCACCTCCACCCCTCACACTGGGCTTTTCAAGCACCCGTGTCAGTCCACATGACAGGACCACAGACAATGGCGATGAATGTTTGAGGAGTGTGCTCGACTCTTACCCACTTCGCTTTTAGTGTTTCTCCATAAACGCTTTCATAGACCAATGAATGCCATGTCCACATCTATTATATAACTTAAACACATCAATAAACCATACTTAACCAAAGTATGAAACAAAAAAAACAGCAAACTCTCAGCAACAAAATTAATTAATAATTCATATTATAAAGCCATTGCTATATTGGAAAACACAGGGTATCTGCAAAGTTTTTCAAATGCATTTTTAAGACAGACAATCAAATACAATCTGAAAACAAATCATGTATATTTGGTTATTTTACTTAAAGTGAGTGAGTATATTGCAAATTGGTTTACTGTATGTATACATTTATTCAAATTAGAGGCTGATTGATATTGAAGTTTGCTGATAAAATAATCAGTTTTTAAAAAGGCAATAAAAAGATCAGTGCCAATACTAGCTAAATCTACTGTATATACATTGAATGTGTTAAATAACACTCTTAGACTTATTTTGAAATATCTATGGGTTACCACTTCCAGCTGATCTTTCAAAAAAAAAGATAAAATAAGCAACATAGGTCAATGTTTACGTTATGGTCTTTATATTGTAATAACTCATCCAGAGTAAATCATGAGCAATCGCTTGCCATAAATGGGTGTTATTCATTGACGTTAGAATATGCAACAATCACTGCGTTTTGACTTTTAATTAAATAAATTAAATCACATTAAGCTGTATCACAATTCCTGTTGTGGTGGCAAGTGGACCAAATTTAAGACAATTAAGACTTTTGTTATCCCATTTAAGATTTTTATGACCTTGAATTGGATTAAACTGAATTTAAATTGAGACGTAAGGACCCGCTGGGACCCAGCAAACATCATCCTTGAAATATCCAGAGCAATCTGTTTCTGCCTAACATCACATAGTTAAAAAAAAAAAAAAAAGAGCACTAATTCATCATACCGTTCACAACAGCTAATAATTCACAGGCAACAGTTGGCTGTGGGACCAATTTACATTCATTTAAGCACTACCAACTCCCAATTGTGTTTACATCAACCCTCTGAGATGAGGGAAACACGTTTCCTGTGATGGTTCTCAAAGTGGTTGAGTGAAGATATAGGCTCTCTGAATCACAACCAAAAGCAGTTACATCTGGTCATTATAACAGCAGTAACATGAGTGTTTGATGGACGCAATCGATACGGTCTCAGCTAAGTGCAGCGCTAACGATGTTACGTCCAGGGGCTAAGATAACATTTTTAAACTTGAGAGTTATGCCATGTTCAAACTGCACTAGAAAGACAGGTTTGTGTAAAATTTTAAAACATTTGTTTTTGCTAATTACTAATGTCCACTTAAAATTTGGCTATATTATTGACTTGAATGCACTGACTCTATTAGATGAGAACTGAGCTGTGCTGGATGTTTTGTAAATGATTTGAACTCATTGAAATTCAGAATGAGCTTTATTCAAAGTTTTCAGTCACATGACTGTCGCGGAGGCCTGGAGGACAGATAATAAAAATATTTTTATTTATTTATTATTATTATTATTATTATTATTATTATTATTATTATTATATTGTGGGTCTTTATTATTGTTATATATTATAAGTGGGTGTAAAATATTTTTTTATAATTATATTATATTATATTATATTATATTATATTATATTATATTATATTATATTATATTATATTATATTATATTATATTATATTAATTATTATATTATATTAATTATATTATTATTATTGATGGTAGGCCTAATAGCAGGGAATGAGCAGTAGGATTTTATTTTAAAGAAATTAATACTTTTATTCAGCAAGGATACATTAAATAGATCAAATGTGAGAGTAAAAGGCAATTATAATGTTACAAAATATATCAATTTCACAAATCTTTTTTGCTCCGCAAATTAAGCTGCATTTATTTGATAAAAATATAATACAACAGTAATATTATAATTTTTTTTAAACTTAAATCATCTTATTGATCCCAGACAGATCAAGTCTTGTACTGCCTTCTTTATATGTAAAATAATAATAATAATAATAATATTTAGGGCTGTGCGATATTGAAGAAAAATGCAATATGCAATATCCTTGTTAAATAGTGCGATATTCGATATGCGATACGATATTGCTTTAAGTGTGTAAAATCTATTTCTTTCCCCAACTGATATCTTTCACTTAAAGGGATAGTTCACCCAAAATGAAAAATTCTGTCATCATTTACAAACCCTCAAGTTGTTCCAAATCTGTATGAGTTTCTTTGTTCTGCTGAACACAAAAGAATATAGAGTGAAGAATGTTTGTAACCAAGTAGATAGAGCAACTATTGACTACCATAGTAGGAAAAAAAATACTATGGTAGTCAATAGTTGCTCTATCTGCTTTGTTACAAACATTCTTCACTCTATATTCTTTTGTGTTTACATGAATACTTATCAAGACAGCCATTTTGACACAACTGTGTGTATTTGACAGTTCGAGTGTGTAACAAGACACGAAAAAAAGAACGGCTTGTGCGCACGTTTCGGTGTGTGTGTCAGACAGCACGAGACTGCAAGGAGTTGTTTTTCGCAAGTTATTGCGTTTAGAAACTTTAACGTCAAGCAAGTCACATAAGTAACAGTCATGTGCTTAGTATATTCTCTGCTATAAGCATCAAACTAAAACATACACTTTTCACAATGTTGACGTAGCCTATTAAAATCATTGCGTGCCCTTGCGATATACATATTGCGATATGTACATTTGCGCTATTTCGATAATTTCGATATATTGCACAGCCCTAATAATAATAATAAAAATAATAATAATAATTCTGGAAGACTGGAATTCAATTATTATATTTGAAAGGAAAATAAACTTTTAAGTTGTTGAACACTGAAAGGGATTTTTTAGGTAAAAAAAAAAGTAGCCAAAACGCACCAAAAAGTAGCCCAAGTTAGCAAAACAAGTTTGTTCAATAAAACGGAATACAAAGGAAGCTCGAAGTTCAGCAGTATAAAAGTATTATTTCAAACCATTATTTCAAAAGATGATGGAAAAATAAAATGAATCCTAAAATGCTAAGTAACACTCACCGGTTCAAAACCCCAATGTATAGCTTTGATCAACATTTGCAACACATTATTTGATGCAAAGAAGTGTGAGTGGCCATTTTATAGTCCCCAGAAATTCTCATTTGCGTCGTCAGCAAATATGACATTCCTTCAGTAAATGATTTTCCCCTGTGAGAGCCTTCAGCTTAAATGCAAGCGTGACTTACAGCTGATTAGATTCATAACACCCAAGAACATTTACTGCATCTACACTGTAAACCCGAATGTTCATATGAATTAAATAGATTAAGTAGTGTATACTCAAAGTTTTAGAAAAAGTTCTACTAACTTAATTATTTCAAGTTGGTGTAACATGGTCTTCCTTTTGAGTAATTTCAACTAATAATTTTTGATTAAATGGAACTTTTTTGTGAATAAGTAAGCATAAGTTAAAAACATAAATTAAGTACAACTTAATAGAATTAAGTAATTACATGCTAAGAATGATGAAGTCCTGTTATTTCTGTTGTTTCAAATAGAGATGATTTAAAAAGAAACTTAATTTATATAGCACATGCTAAAATACAATAAAATCTCAGAGTGCTTAACCAAATAAGTAAAATCCATCATAACAAATAAATTACAACCATAGCCTATTAAAACAATTTAATTGGGGCAAACTGAAATGCGTTAGTGGAAGACAAAATGTATTTATTTTATTTATTTATTGTATTTTTATTGTCATCAGTTTAATGTAGCCTATAAACTAAACGATTTTTAAAACGTGTACATAAGTTTTGTTCTCCGGTTTAACACATCACACAATAAGCACTTCTAACTCCTGCGAGACTTACTCACACACATACATCAAGAATCAGCCTATGAATCTCAACAATGGTGACATGATTCATGCCGCAATGCATTCTGGGTGCATCATGCAAAACTCATCCATGGCTCCCATAATGCATTGCGGCATGAAGCGTGTCACCATGGTTGAGATTCATAGGCTGATTCTTGATGTCTGTGTGTGAGTAAATCTCACAGGAGGTCAAAGTACTTAACATACAATCTATTTTATAACTTATTTAGCTTTTCTGATTGAAACCGTGCTGGTTCTCAGTTGCCTCAAAATTTTAAGTTTGGAGGTAAATGATTTTGAGTTGTAACAAGTCTATGTTTTTGAGTTATGGGTAATCAGAAGATTAATTGAAAAAACTAATAAATGTTATGTTCATGAAACATAAAAATTCTGAGTTTTCATGCTTGAAATGATTAAGTTCTCTTGAATTATTGCAATGAGAAAGATGAATAAATATTCTGAGTAGCAGAAACTGAAAATGTTTGAGTTTGCTTAATCAGTAAATTTAAGTTAATTATAATTTAAAATTGTATTTAAAATAAACTCCAAAAATATAAGTGATGATGTACTCAAATGTTTGAGTTTATGAACTTAAAAAAATTGTGGCAACTGATTGCCTCACTTTTTTTAAGTTCTGCTTACTTATTCAGGTTTACAGTGTAAAAGGACAATCTCATTCTCCATTTAAACTACTCATTTACTTTCCACTTACATTCACAGCTCTACTCAAAGACACCCTAATGATTCAGAACAGTCAATCCTGCCATGACATCTCTGACAGCCATTGAAGCCCTGAAGACAATCTGGACCTCAAGGACACTATGACCGACACAGAGATGAAGACGAAGTTTTAAAAGACTCACTGATTCACTGGGGAAGTGCTTTTCATGCATTTTTCTATCATTGTGCTGTGTAAGCATCTCCTTATCAAATGACAGGCCTCTCTTTATGAGGATCAGAAATTAATTGAACACATTCATTTTGACTGACTTTACCACAAAGAAGCACTGACAACGTTCTTCACATTCACTATGCGTTGTAATGCACACCACATAATAAATCTGATATATTAGGCAATGGAGAAACCATACATGTAGGGAAAATACTCTGTATAATATGAACAGTTCATTATTAGTGGAAAATGTGCTTTAATGCTCTAAAGAACCAAATGATTAACAAGGAAATGGTGTAAACGTGATTTTATGGTGAGTAGCCCGTGTCTAATGTTCAGATATGAGAGTTACTTCACTTTAAATAATGCCTTCGCTGAACTTAATTCAACTGTGAAAAGCATTGGAAATGGGCTTATATAAACTAAACTGTAAACTCTCCTCAAAAAATATATTGTGTAGTTTAAAATTAGCCAATTCAACTGAATCGCTTACAGTTCGATCTATCTGATTCTGAAGAACAAGCAAGCATCCATAAGCAAGGACCCATAAAATTGAACAAAAGTGACTAAAGACATTAATAATGTTACAAACAATTTCTTTTTTCAAATAAATTATGTTCTTTTGAACTTTCGACAAAAATATTAAGTAGCAAAGATTTGTAAAAAAATAAATGTGTGTGTGTGTGTGTGTGTGTGTGTGTGTGTGTGTGTGTGTGTGTGTGTGTGTGTGTGTGTGTGTGTGTGTGTGTGTGTGTGTGTGTGTGTGTGTGTGTGTGTATATATATATATATATATATATATATATATATATATATATATATATATATATATATACACACATACATACACACACACACACACTCTAAAAAATGCTGGGTTAAAAATAACCCAAGTTGGGTTGAAAATGGACTAACCCAGCAATTGGGTTGTTTAAACCCAGCGGTTGGGTTAAATGTTTGCTTAAAACAACCCAATCACTGGGTTAAAACAACCCAATTGCTGGGTTAGTCCATTTTCAACCCAACTTGGGTTATTTTTAACCCAGCATTTTTTAGATTTTTTTTTTTTACTATACTATATTTTTGATCAAATGAATGCAGCCTTGGTGAGCTTTAAAGACTTTATTTTAAAAAAATTACCAACCCCCAACTTTTGACCAACAAAAACAACAAACGATTAGTAAGTGAACAGTGCTGGCCTGAAGTACAAGGATGTGAAAACTGTAGTCTAAAACAGCATACACGACAATATTTAAATATATTAGCCTGTCCTCAACCAGCACAATTTACACTTTACCAACATTAAATCATTTAAATGTTCACATTATAAGAGAATCTCTTCTAAATCCCAAAAGAGTGATCATTAAAACACCAACAAAATCCCCCCCCCCCCAAGTTTTCATATTGCTCAAAAACACATTACATAGTACTTCATTTCAACATTTACTCTGCCCACCAAGACCCATGCAATGCATGCTAGGCACTGAAACGAGTGAAAATGATTCATGTTGTCCCATTGCAAACAAATGAATAAACTTATATTTTACCAATTCAAACTGACTACACACCATGAAATTAATTAGGGAAAAAAATAAACTGTGTTGAGAATTAGCTCATTTCAATTAAGTGAACTGTAGTAATGGGTCATTCATGAACAAACCCTTTATATGACTCTGGAATAACGAGTTGTCTCTGAGACGCTCCAAGACTTTAGTTCCCGCATAGGCAAGAAACCTCCCATGTCTCCTGGTCCGAGCCGGTCACATGACAGTTATTCTGTCTTCCATAGATAAATTAGTTATTTTCAAACTTTCCTTATTTTACAATTACATGAAGTGTTTCTGGTCACAAATTGCTGAATTTTTTTCTTTTCTTCTTACAATTTATAAATCTGTGAATTTCTGTCAAGAATGATATTTTCCATGACACTGAATGTGGTAATAAAGAGTTGGTTAATGCCTTGCACTTTATATGAATGATGTAGCAACTCATACAATACAAAAGGTATGGGAAAATCCCACATTATTGACTTGACTTTTGAAGAATTTTTGGATCAGCTGTTTTTTCCCTCTAATGATACATCTCTGTCTTGTATGATTTATTAAAGGGGTGGTAAAACACATTCTTTTGAAGGCTTGACTGTCTTTGTGGGGTGCACTGTAACATGTGTTCATGCTTCGTTTAAAAAAAAATTGCCTTATTTTTCATATATTTGACCTTTATTCTACACTGCTCTGTCCCTCCTTGTAAAACGGTCTGATGCTTTCCGGGTTGTATGAAGCCAGTCCCTCAAAAATACGCGATGGGCTCAGATTGGTTAGCTGGCCCAGTGTGTTCTGATTCGCTAACCGCCAAGTGCACGTTTATCAGAAACGTCACGCCCCTTACCTGGAGGCTGTGCTTTGGTCAGTATTAGAAACAATGGTGTCAAAACCATACCAATCTGAGCCCGAATCAGACCCAGAACATTTTAGTGAAGATGATCGAGCAGAACCTGTTCATTCCTCAAGAGTAAAGACTGCGGGTCTATAGTGATCGCTACTGAATGGCACTTTTACTTTTGTATTTTTAGAACGATTATAGCCAAATATCTGTCGCAAGAACTATTAACCCAAAACATTGGCTTTGCTAGTAGCCAAATCACACACAGAACCATGTTTAGCATGCCTGTAGATAAACAATACATAAAAGCTCTAATCAAAGAATAATTTACACTAATGTCAGGTTCGCTGTTGAGATTTTAACGTTAGTGTTTGTAACGTTAGGTGTTCGTCGGATAACGTTAAGTATGAATGAGCATTTAACAGACTGGTTTGCAGAACAGCGTTGTCATCTGTTTACTTCCTTGCTACAACCTATTACAGGAAAACACATCGATGAAAAATAAATCAGACTTACAGGTTGTGGCCCGTGAACAGCTTCTGTTTGTAAATCCAGCTTTCAGGACAAGCCGTTGTGCATATCCTGTATTGAACTCACGAAGTTTGTGGAAGTTTGTGTTGTCCTCCGTGAAATGTGCAGCGCGCGCGTCGTGCATCCACGCACCGGCAGTGTTTTTTTCATGCAGCTGACGTTGTGCAAATCTGGCATTGAAATCGCGAAGACGGTGGATGTTTTCCTCTGTTAGTGCTGCAGGGAGCCCTGCGCGCGCCTGATTCCCCGCTGACTCAAACACACGTGCATATAACATGTTTTATGTTAAACGCTCTGCAACGCACCCCCGTCCCAAGGAAGGCTGAACAGAGCAAGTACCCCAGACCTGCAATCCGGATGAAAATAACAGCGTTTCCTCGGCATCGCGGCAACAACACTCCAGCCTAACTAACTTATACCACAACAGCGCCGCGATACAAAATGGCCTCACCCCCCCTTATTTAATATTCTCGGAGGAGGGGTTTATGTAAATATTGAGCCTGTTGATGTCACCAACCCTGGAGGAATGTGTGTAGTCGCCTACTGGCCGTTTGCTGTAGTTCTTAGAAACTGATTTCTTTAAAAGCAAATATCTCCCTTTGCTTTAAACTTTGAACGTTGTAACTTTGCAGATGTTGTTTATGCTCAAGCAGCAACATTACACGCTAGCTAAAGTTAGAATAGTGAAATCGTGGTTTACCACCCCTTTAATGTTATTACTGAATAAAAAGAATATCTCAATATAGAAATGTTACAACTTACAAATCAGCATTAACACTGTTTTATATTTAGGATTCAAGCATAATGAGTCACTCACTGTTTTTTTTTGTATTAAACTAAAATATTAATATACCTTCCATGTGCAGATATTTAATAATAGAAATTGTCAGTGTAGTCCACACATTTTTCAACATAGCAATGAAGCACTAGACATTATAAACACAGTACACACTCTTTTGTTCAAATTGTGCACAATTTCTCTGGCAATTTCCCATTCATCTGGCGACATGGTTGGCAGAGACGCATTAGTGAGTGCCAGGGTGGAGATGAGGAGATCCTTGATTTCAGTGAATCTTTTCAACATGTGGAATGTTAAATTGGCCATATCTTGTTTTAAACGCAACTTCTCTTGACCCATCTGATTTTGTGTGGCCTTGAGTTTGAGTTTTCTATGAAAGTATTAAACTATGGTCTTGCACAGAATAATTCCTAAATGTATACAACAAAATATATAATATTACATTAGTAATAATAGGCGTGTTCAACTTGAAGTGCATGCCGCTTATAATGTATGAAGATTCAAGTCAAACACACCTACAGACTGTAATACTGAGCCGTGAAGCGGTCAAGTGACAAAATGAAAGACTCGGCCCAAAAGACTTGAAAGGTGAAAAAATAATTTCCCTTTCCGGTAAAGACTGCATAGCTTCAACCGTATGGGGAATGGGATGTCACGTGACAAAAGAACGAACACTTGGACCAGAAGACTCAGGAGGTGAACTATTCATTTTGGTTTCTTCAACAGATTGCAGAGCTTATGTGGCTGTCACGAAATAATTAATTTATCATTTCTGTTTCTCATAATTTGTCTAGAGACGTTTTGGGGGAATTTGGCTATTAACTTGTAACATTTTAAATAAATTCTGCCGAAATTAACAAAATAGCTTGGGGAAAAAAAAGATTAATTCATTTTGCTGAATGAAATTTAAAGATCTGAGTCAGTACAATGAACCGAACTTCCCACCACTAGTGAACTGAACAAGAAGCAAAACTCTACTTGAGTCAAAATCTGCTAAGATTGATTGTTTTAAAACAACAGTTTTAAAAAGTGATTTTTCACTTTTCAAAATCCACACCATTTGATTATCATGACATCAATGTCTGTTAAAAATAACGTGGACAATTCATGGTAGCATTTACAAGAAGCAGAGGTCCAGCGAGTACACGCATATCCTGGAAAACCCAGACTACCGGATGTTGTGACTAGGCCATCGCTTTCAGAGAAGAGGGAGAAAATGACGGCCTAAGGCTTCAACATGTCAAAGATGACAACATACCCAATACATAATAAGCATAGATTTGAGATCTTGATAGGTGATTTTTATAAAATGTAGTTTGATCACCATCTTCTCAAATCCAGGGTATGTTTACACAACAACAATTTACTTAAAACTGAAACGTTTTTCCTTTGCGTTTTTCACATACAGATGACAACATTGTCAAAACGATCCCGTTCACACAGATCCATGAAAACGATTAAAAATGCTGTATTATGCTACCAGGCATAATAGTAGTAGTTGGCAAAGCCACTTTGTAAAGAAAAACTATGCGCCTATAGACAGAACACTTTTGGAGTTTACACAGAGACAATAATGGCATCGTTTTAAAAGATAATTTACAGTGAAAACCTTTTTAAAAAGTTTGCGTTTTCAGGCACCCAAAACGCATTGTTGTGTAAATGAACGGCCAAAACGCACAAAGTTTTTCCATTTTTAGTTGAAAATGGTGTAGTATAAACAAGGCAATTATAAATGATAAAATTGAATTTTTCAAAAAAATTATACATTTTAGCAGATTTTGACTCATTTCTTGAGTGGAGCTAAAGCGTTGACTGGGACTTACTGGTCATGTCTGGTGTCAGGGACACTGCGGTCCATTCTGAGTTTGTCACTCTCAACCTGGTTGAACTTGTTGCGGGCGTAGGGATCCTGCCCTGGCCTCACCACAGTTGCTCCCACGTACAGGTCCTGGTCAAAGTCCTGCCACCTAACCTTCCCTGAAAAATGTGGCAAACAAATGATTAAACACTGGATGTCAGAGGATCTTTGCAACAAAAAAAAAAGTTTGTTTTTCTTGGAATTTCCATTCGAAAAAAAAATGCTTATTTTTACCCAGTGTGCACTGCCAAATACTGTGGATTGATTACTTTAACATACTGGTAGGCTACTTTACATTCTGAACAACTGTCTGGAACTATCAATTTGTCAGTAAATACATGTCAGAAGACACCCATATCACTCAAGACATCATGCTTTTCATTTACCAAGGACACATTTCTAAACAATAATAAAGAACAAAAGTATATTGAGCAGTTTTGAATGAAATGCAGAATCGTCTCTTAGTCAAGACACAAACCCCGAATGCACTACTGCCCATTATTACGTTATAAATCACAGTTTCCCAAAAGAACGTGAAAGGAGCTAGCTAGACATCTTTAGTTGATTACAACCCAGGTGAATCTGTCAAAGAAGACATTTGCCAAATGATAATATATGAGGATATTTGCCAAATGGAACAACTCCATAATAGTCGGCTCTAAATGATTTCCCAACCAAAAGCTCAGCTTTTTCTCTTGAAGAACAAAACGTGTTATTTTTCCATTTTGATGTCAGTCACATCCCACAAATACATTGGCAGCAGTGGTCGCTAACAGACCGTTGTCATTGAGTTAAACGGCAGAGATGGCTGGGATGATACTTAGACCTAGAAACATGTGGCAGAATTCGATTGTGTTATCCATCATTACAAAAGACTATAAGCAATTAATTTAGCAGGGCTCTGGCAGACGTCTTCTGCATTATAATTAGGCCGACCTGTTTGAGAATTACACGCCACTGATGCCAGCTCTCCAGCAGAGCGCTAACATCGATTCAGAGGCCAAGACCACTGCCACGGGAATTGTTAATGAACAAGGGACAATGCTTCAAATTAGGAGCAGGACCAAAAGGAAAAAGATAATGGTCTAAAAGCATTTACCACTTCATTATACACCACTACACCATAAACCATGTTTCTATCATGTTCATTTCTGTAAGCATCTTGTAGTATCATGTATGATTAGAACGTTGAAATAAGAATAGAATACCACAAATAAAAACAGCCTAATAATGCAATTTAAAAAGATATCATCATCCTCATCATTATTATTATTATCATTATTACGGTAATAAAAAAAGCCTGTTTTTAACATATACAGCAAGGAATATGTACAAAACGACAATAACTTTTTTTGAGTGGGCTAACATAAGCTAAAAATTCGACTTAAAACGTTTGAAAAAATTGTTACAGGAAGAATTTTAAGTAAAGGTACATTATGCAGACTTGAGTAAATCCAAAAAGGGCCACACAGTTTTAAAAAAGAAGAAAAAAAAAAAAAGTATATAAAAAGTATACCCTCACCTTTTTAACTACAATCCTCAGGGTGAAATCAAACACTCTGATGTGCAACAACCAGTTATCATGTCAACATTATGAAACCCGTAAACATCCCAAAATGGTACTGAAGGGGACCGGTGCTCATGCCTGCCGATCAATTTTGTTCAACATGAAAAAACAGCATAAAAGTTTAATTCAAGCGGATGAGGAGTCCCTGTTCACGCCATTTGGGAAAATTAAAAAAAAACATTTCAGCAAAAAATACTTGCACTTTTACCATTACATAGCACACTAGAATTTTTTATATTTTTGTATATATTTTTTGGTAAAAACAAAGAGGCGTAAATAAAAATACAAAGATGTCAATGGATCAATGTTATGCTTGATGCACAACAGTGATGTAATCGGGGACGTGTCGGTTATTTAAAGATGAGGTTAATTATCCCAAACTGCATTGCACCAACTGCAATGATCTACCAAAGGGTGTCAGTCACATTTATAACAACCCAGTCACACAATATAAATAAAGTTCACCCTCTGCAATGGCTGGGACAGAACGATTAGAAAAAGGCCATCTCAATAGTTTAGGACTATGATTTAGGTCAAAAAGTTTCCCACAGAAAGCTAAAGTATCAAAGTCTGGCATCTCCAATACAATGCATAACACAGCTGAAAGCTCAGCGAGAAACGCACAGAAAAAACAAACTCTCCTTGTGCGAGGTCGATAGCTCGTCCCACGGCAGAGGACTGCAGGGGCTGTCATCAAACTAATTAGATGCTCAAAGGAGAACAGAGCATCTCAGCTGCGACCTCCACACTTCACTTGACACTGCAAGATTCTAGACAAAGTGCTCTCCGACACGCAGCATGCACTCATAGACAGGGACTAGGAGGAAGAATGTGAGCATCACCACTTTCCAGGCTGAAATACTATACAGCAACATGATCTACCGGTATACCTCGATCCTACCCAGAGTGAGCACATACTTCATGCTTGATTGCAAAATATTATACATTTAATATTGCTAAAAATGATAGAGGCCCTTCTTCTAAACCTACATGACTCAATTGGTGCACCAAACAAATATTCTAAATAAATATATGTTTGATCATGATTTAAAAAAAAAAAAAAAAAAGACCTTCTGAGAAACACTGACGTAGAGCTTCTGACTCATTCAGTCGAAAAGAACTCTGAACTATGTTTGCCATGATTTTAAAACGGTGATATCCCCTGACCACTAATAATATTAATTTAGTGCAAAAAAATTGTATCTATACGAGTTTGTCTATAAAGCAAAAAACGACATGTTTAGCAGGATGACCAAGCCTTTTTTCCATACCAACAAATAAGACTGGTAACCCCGAATATCAAGCTGCAAAAAATTTTAAAATGTGACTAAAGTACTATAAAACCAACTTATGTGGTTTATTCCAGGCCTTCTAAAGTCAAAATGGCTTTGTGGGATGAACACACTGAAATTTAAGTCATTGTTCATAAAAACCTTGCCTTCTGTATAGTCACTGACAGCCAGGGTCACCAAACTCTAGGTGCAATTCATTAATGAATCACTTGATTGAGTTGATTCTCTTTAACGAATCAGTGAAAATGACTGACGAATCCATCTGGATTCAAAGGAACTGTTGAGAATTCATCACAATCTGATGCATTCAGGTTTTTAGGTTCTTTCAACTATTAACACTACTTTATTCATTCAATTTGAATTTGTTCGTTCACTAAATGCAAAATGGCTCAATCAGCTAATAAATTATTTTGGTCTCAAGTAGTTTCAAGTAATTCACATTGGTTACTATTTGTGACTCAAAAGGACACAAACTGGAAAATATGTTTTTTTTTTTTTTTTTTACATTTCATCTGAATCATGGACTGAATCAGTCATTCAATTCTCAGTAATTCAGCTCAGATGACTCTCTGAATTACAGGTTATTACTGCCGAGAATAGTGCAAAAATAATTCAGAAAAAAAAAAAAAATGAAAACGAAAATTGTATGTATTGTTAATTATATAGCAATTTGTTACGTCCATGTTCTACAAAAGGAAGAGAAATCAAACGGGAACAACACGAGGGTGAGCAGATGGCAATTTTTAGGTGCACTATCGCTTTAAATCTGTTCTCTTAATTATTACAGATGAAATCAGGTACTCCTATGTGAACGTTCAGCTCTGTGGAAATCTTTTGGGTGACCTAAATTACAGGAGTAACAGGGAGACAAGAAACTAAACTGATAATTCCCTGAAACAGTGCCTGGGAGAACAACAACAGACAGGAAACATGTTGTATGGCATGCAACGACACATGAATGAAATCTGATGTTTATGACAAATTTAATAGAGCAGCTCTCCGTGGACCTCAGTTCCAGAGCGATTGCATACCACAGAAACTAACGAGCTAGATAAATAATACATTCACAACCCTAATACAATACTGCTTTTAAATGCAGCACGTCTATAAAAAGCATATCATATCTTAATGTATTAAGCAGCCCAGTTCAGCTGGATCGCAATGGAGTACATTTCCAAAAGGGAATAAAGAGTGAAGACACTCAGTTCTTGTCTTCAGGCCAGTAATACAACCACTCTAGGATTACTGTCATGCATTTTTAAGTGCCTTCAAGTGAGTTTTTCTACACCTACATCCACAAATAACCTCAGGTTAAGTCCTGTTTATGGGAGAACAAAAACCTAATGCCCTGTTTTGTGCAAGCTGTTCATTAATGTCCATCTTTGAGTGTTTCCCTGAGAAGAAACGCTCCATTATTCATTTGGGACGGAAAAAGAAAACTTGAATTATGAGAGCGGGCTAAGCCTGACATGAGCTGATTATACACATGGGTTGTCAGGTTGGCTCTTACCTGGAGGAAGAGTCTCTAGGCTGTGGGCTTTGTCATCTGCATTGCTGTGAGATTGTATTTTGTTTGAATTAATGCCACTCCAGTCATCCTGCCAAAGAGAAGAACAGATCATGAGTATAAAGTCATGTTGTGGCAGGTTAAAATGGTAATTGAACAACAAAAGAAATGTTAACTGGTTTTAATCAAGCGGTTATGGTCATTGTACTAAGTCGGTGGTGCTGCAGAATACTGCCTTCGATACTATGGTAAAACATTCACAGAACAGTTATAGTACCCTCTGCTCGGACATATTTTTCTTCATGCAGATTCCAATAGGACAAAAGAACGTTTTGCAAAAGTCCAAACCTTGTGAAGATTACTTCACATCAAATGTATTCTCCACTGCATTAAGTCCAGTTTTAATAATTAAGTTAATTTTCTAGTTGCTGTAGTAACCACAGATCCCATGAGCAGGAGCTTGTGTTGTGTTGCATACCTCTCTCCTCCTGTTGAGTTTGATCATATCCACTTATTTTCAAGGGAATTCTAGCAGCAGATAATCAACCGAGGAATCTCTCTAAACAATCGTTTTAAAAACAATTGACAGCTATAATTCAAAAGAACAGATATCCAAACAGATGACATTAAATGGACACAATAAATGCTTTAACTACTAAATTAAATGACATTGAATTACTTTAGATGAGTGTGGTCATATAAAACATATTACATAACAAGGAAGTCAATACCAAAAAAAGGTAACTACCAAGTCTTTTCACTGTATTAGTATACCAAACACAAACTAAAACTATTTAATACCCGAGCGCTGCTGCAACATTCAAACCAGATGCATGAAAATGTTGCATCTGTTTTGTGCAAACTGTTCATTAAAGCCCATTTTGACTGCTTTCTGATTTTTACTTGAGCCTGCGGGAGTTTTGGACTAGTGTGTAATCTGTAAATATCTGTTATTATCGTTCGCTGCCTTCACAGTTTTATTTATTAGCAGCATGTTACCAAAAGACTTTTGAACAAAGTCAGTCATGGAGGAATTACATTACAAATAGCATACATACACAGTTTTACACACACAAAGACACAAAGTTATGGCATTTATAAAAGTAATTCAACCATGACAGTCTTTGTTCAAACTCTTTTGGTTACATGCTAATAAACAACAATGAAGCGAATTTCTATTGTACATTTAATTATTTTATTTATTATATTTTCATTCGTTTTTTTACAATTTCTAAATGTTTACTTCAAGACTTGATACTTCATTTGTTTACCTTATTAAAATATCTATATATAACTATGTATAGTCATCGTTACATATTCATCATCATTATTATTTAAACTTTTAATTTTATTTAATAGAAATGGCTATTAGCATATTGTATTGCTATGGCCTCTACATTGGCATCTAGAATCATGAAATTCCACTGGAATTGGTACCCACTACTGAAAGTTTGGTATTGTGATAACCAAATAGGCCATGAATGCAAGAAGCAAGCCAGAGCAGACATTATTCCCACAAAACCAGGGCAAAACAAGGCCGAGAGCAGAAACAGAAAGCTGGTGAAGATTACCCAATCTACAGGAGGCTTGGCATCAACAAAACAGTCAACTTGATAACCACCTCCCTTGATAACAAATGTCGGAAAATATGGGTATTCTGTCAATCGGGTCAAGGCCAAGCCCATGAGTAACAAACAACCATGCAACAAAACACAAGAGCTAGTAATAATTCACACCCAACCCTCTGCCAAGGTTAGCAGTAAATAAATGTGCAGTCTGGACAGGCAGGGCAGATTCGGCTAGCGGAGCCACTTCCAAAGCTCATTTGGACAAGCGTCTGGTCGACAAGCCTAGGAAAACATGACTCTGAGGATCAAAACCACAAATGTTCCACTGTAGAAAAAATTATAAATCACTTATGACCATTTAATACACTGTTAGCTGTTGTAACTTCCTTTAGAGGATTAGTGTCTCAAATGAACATGTCAGCATTGAGCAGCTAAGAGCTAAAAAAAAACAAAGGGAGATCAACTATTCAATGTCAAAATGGTGAGAGCCACTGACATGGATCAATGATTTTAATATAAACCAAATAACGTTAGAATTGGAACTAGATTCCCAATCCTACAATAACTCAAATCATCATGACGCCTTTGTTGAATATTCTAGCAAAGCCAGAGTTTTCACCTGACCCAGATTGTGATTCATGTTAGGGAATTCTGGCTCTTGGGTCAGCAGGTGTGAGATAACGCTGAGCACAGAGGAACGTCCAGCCAAGCTTCACGGAGCTTCCCCTCAGCAGCTGGTCTTCTTCTATAGCCCATGACCTATTACGTGCTATTGGCAATGACATTCCAGATAAGCAAGCTTAGTCTTCAGAGCACATTAAATTTGCAATCTATGTCCATTCATCATTTCCTGTTGTAAGGGGTTCCCAGTCTTTGCACTTTGGTGTCCCAATACCGCTTTCATTTTTCCGGTTAAATATTTATGACACAGATCACACGATTTCTGAAGTAACAACTATAAAGATAGAAAGACAAACCATTATAAAATGTTTCTCCTCATCTGCATCCAAGTATTAAAATCACACAAGTCGGTCATAATTTTCTGCTGATATTCAATTCATTGTGGTTCTGGGTGCTGGACAATGTCTCATAACAGTTGCAAAACCTAACTAAAACTAAAAAAATAAATAAAAAAAAACTAAATATTTAGTTTGATAATCAAGGTCAAGCACTTTTTTCAGAATTGAAAAAATAATAATCATAAAATAAAAATATACATAAAGTTAAATCCTTTGAAATTTGAGAAAAAAATATGAATGAATGGGATGTGCCATTTTCTGAGTCTGCTCAAGTTTGCAAAACTGCAAAAAGAACATGATCCTCAAGCTCTCCTCTACCATATTTAAACTCAAATCTGCTATGACAACAAGGTCATTGCTATTAAGTAAATTCCTGTAAAGGTAGCATCAATCAATCATTAAAACATACTTTTGGCAGAAATGATAGAGACAATGGCATTTCGGTGAGTAACATTTCTTTCCGCTGTCATTGTCAGCTGCCAGGAAGGCGTAGAAGATGCAATTCACCTCAGCACAAAACAAAAGGACTATTTTATCCCTTCATTACTGTGTGCAACAGGGTGGAACAAATGAGTTTCCACAGTGCTGTTACAACAGGAGCAGGCCGCAATCCATGGTTGGGTGTCAAAACAAATCAAAGACATTTTTCATCAAAGCTCAGTGCACAACGTCATGCGTTTTTGACAAACCCATATGTGAGGGTTAAATATTCAATGCGGCAAAAACCTCTTCTTAAAATAATCTAATTAAGTCTGCTTTATGATGCCAAGACAGGAAGAGTGAAGCAGACATCTTTCATTCACATCAAAATTGTATATATTAAGCAAAGGAATCGGTGCATTACTTCAACCACTGACTACTGGGTGGGAAGCTGATTGACGGCACAGGTGTGCATAGATTTAATGCGCACTATATTCTAGCATATTGCTCCGAGCAAATCTTTAAGTGTCTAAATTCAGGTTTTTACTGCATTTTTGTACAGAGCAAAAACTAATACTCCCCATTATGCTGTTCCAAACTTACTTCTGTGAAACACAAAAGGTACATTTTTGAAGAAAATACACTTTTGATTTAATATAAGTGAATGAAAACAGGGGATGTCAAGCTTCAAAAATGGCACAAAAAAAAGCACTGTAAAAGCATTATGAAATGCCCTTTTACATCTGCTGAACAGTAGCTGTGCATGGCATATTCATAAGAGAAGCAGTGATGTGAACAAATCAGTAATTTTCAATGAATCATCTAAAATTAAAATGTATTTGTACACTACAACTACATTTTCAGTCATTTCGCATGCAGTCACTGTTGTATGGCTTCAAAACATTTGGAATACAGCACAAGTCAAATTCTATGAAGCTTTTTTTGTCATTCTGGGGCTTGACATGAGGTTGAGTAAATATTAATGAAGGAATTTTAATTTTGGGGTGAACTAATCCTTTAAATTAGTTTATACTGGTGAATTTAAAAATTAAAGAGAAAGTAGAAGTACTTTCACTCTATAAAAGGCAGGCTCTGTAATGGACAGATGGATGTAAATATTTGTAATGGTAATATTGAAAAGTCCAAACACATTTGACTGCTTGAGCCATCCAACAGCTCCAGACCTAAACTGTTGTTTGTGGCAATGGGGTTTGCTCTGGGGGTTTTTTCTGTCCAGCTGTGCCGTTGCATCAAATGTGTCTGAGTGTGTGTGCCTTGCATTCAGACTACCAGTTACCACCTGACATGGCAACTTCTCGTAGATGGAAAAACTCAAGGCGAGTTCAGCCTCACCTGCTGTCTAAGGAGAGTATTATTCAACCCGATCACACCCAGAAATCAGCAGTCATGCTGTGAACTGGGGAATGAAATGAGTCACAGTCTGGCCTCTGACTCCAAGCAGGTGACACAGAGCTTAATTAAAGATTCAGTTTGATCACTGATGGGAATAGTTCATTAAAGAGTTGACAGCGGAAAGTAATTTATTCTAAGAGCATTTTTTATAAACATAAAAGTTAATAAAGAAAGGCTAAAAAATGAGGAAGTGAAATTAAGTGTTTTGTAATGTGTCCACCATTTCAGAACTGCAACCTCTTACATTTTTAATAAACAGTGTGGTATTTTAAAATCATTAGTCTGCTAAATTAACCGAAATGAAAGCGGATTTAATCAGCCATTTTATTTCCATGAAATGAAAGGATTATTAGATTAAATCTGTATTAAAAATAGACAATTAAATAACTTGGTAAAGAAAAAGGAATCGGAAAGTTAAAACTGAAAATTGAGCCAGCTTCAATTATTTTGTTTAATATAATTCATGTAATATAAAATACTAAGTAATTGAATCTAAGTAACTGTTGTGGTATAAGTCTGCGCAATTTCACCATTCATTGTCAAAATGTGGCAACACTTCCCACAATCCTGTGATGCGTTTCTCAAAAGCATCGTGAAGTTGATCTGAATGTACTTAAGCTTCCAAACTGCAGCATCATAGGCAGAGCACTATACTATACTATACTATACTATACTATACTATACTATACTATACTATACTATACTATACTATACTATACTATACTATACTATACTATACTATACTATACTATACTATACTATACTATACTATACTATACTATACTATACTATACTTATACTATACTATAAGGGAAAGAGTTACTAATGCAAATGACATTATTTGGGGTGATTTATGCTATATGTAATACCCTGTATTTAAGCATCCTATGGTACCCAAAAAACTCAATCATTAAATCAGCAGTGCACCAACCCAACGTTATAATCTTATATTTTATTTTATTTAAAAGGGGGGGGGGGGGGTGAAACACTCAGTTTTAGTCAATCTCATGTCAATCTTGAGTACCTATAGAGGAGTATTGCATCCTTCATATCTCTGAAAAGTCTTTAGTTTTATTATATTTATAAAAGAAAGATAGGCTGTACAGAGTCTTTCTGAAAAAAAAAACGAGCGGCTGGGGGCGTATCGAGTGGGCGGAGCTAAAGAGTCACGAGCGCACACAGCTATTGCGTTGAGAGCGTCTGAAAGCTCTGACATCCTTAAACGTGGAGAAAAAAAAACGTTATCCTAAATAAACCAGAGATCAATCAGATTTAGCCATGCATATATGATCCAGAATCAGATCTAGAGGCTGAAATTGAACAGGAGAAGCAGCAACGACGACGACTACAGCAGGACATCTCAATGGTATGTCATGCTCGCGAGTTTTACAACATTTGTGTGTGCTTACTCTTGGTTTATGAGGACATAATTTGGTTTATGGACTATTGTATGCGATTTAATGTTAGCAGTAGCAAACAGAACGGCTTTGCACGTCAGACTAGTGCGTGTTTACATAGAAAAACAATGAATAGTAGCGCATTTCAATGAACGAGTCGATAGCTAACAACACAAAGACATTTGAAGCAGTTTTACTCACCGCCTGCTTCCAACATACAACCGTGAACCTTAATCGCTGGAACCGCTACATCTTTCAGCATTAGACGAGCTACAAATCCAGAGTTAAACTGTACTTTGTTTATAAACCATCGTCTGCGAAATTCAGGGAACAAACAAAAACAACTCCGTTGCTGCTCCGGAAAAACAAACTCCATCCACTCTCTCATTAACGCTGGGTTCTTTGGGAAGCTGTACAGGGTTGTCTTGCCCTGACAACCAAAAACACATATCTTTGGTGACATTGTTGATGTCGTCCTGTGACTGCAGCGCAGCCGGCTTCCCTAAATCGCTTGCTCTCTCGCCCTAGTTGCACGCACTCTTCCGGGAGAAGATCCCGTGCGGCCCGTACAAGGACATTCCACCCACCCCATCTGACGTCAGATAGACCCATTCTCTTTCTTTTCCATACTCTAAAAACTTTCTGAAACTTATAAGAAACCGGAAGTATTTTTGGCAAAGAAATACTCCATCAAACGTCCAACTTTTTATTTTATTTTTTTTACTTTGTCTATGTTTAGGATGGGAATCCAAGTCTTTAACAGTGTAAAAAGCTCAGTATGCATGAAACAGCATTTCATACTTTTGTCATGATTCTTTCATAAAGCGAAAGTACAAAAGAACAGCGTTTTAAAAAAAGAAATATTTTGTAACATTATAAAAGTTTTTACTCTTCAATCAATCAATTAATCAATCAATCAATCAATCAATCAATCAATCAATCAAGTGCATCCTTGCTGAACAAAAATATGAATGTCTTACTGATCCCCAAACTCGGTATTATACGTCAGGCTGCCTTAGAGACCACACAAGCACTCTGACCACACAAAGCTGGTACCTATGGTGTGTTTCCTTTGAAATACAAACAGAAATTACATCAATGACTCTTCAATGACTCAGAGAATTATACTATTTATAAAGCATGCATGTCTCATTTCTAACCAAAAGTTTCTTTTATCATTAGATTAATTTTTTAAAGATGACCAGAAGCTGTCCCTGGCTTCAACATGACTTATTCTTCACTCAACAGTTTTCTTCATGAAACTTTTGAAGCTCTTATTGTACTTACAAGATTTTTCCATTTTGCCTATGTTGTACGGTTATAATTCGGCCGATAGTGGAACCACGGATTCAGGAGGAACAGTGTGGTTTTCGTCCCAGTCATGGAACACTGGACCAGCTCTATACCCTTTCCAGGCTGCTTCCAGGGTGCTCCCATGGTTCATGGGAGTTTGCCCAACCAGTCCACATGTGTTTTGTGGATTTGGAGAAGGGATTTGACTGTGTTCCTCATGGCATCCTGTGGAGAGTGCTCTGGGAGTATGGGGTCTGGGGCCCCCTGCTTAGGGCTGTTTGGTCCCTGTACGACCAGAGCAGGAGCTTGGTTCGCATTGCCAGAAGTAAGTCGGACCTGTTCCCGGTGCATGTTGGACTCCTGCAGGGCTGACCTGTGTCACCGGTTCTGTTCATAATTTTTATGGACAGAATTTCAAGGCGCAGCCAAGGGCCAGAGAGTGTCCGGTTTGGGGATCATGCAATTTCATCGCTGCTTTCTGCGGATGATGTTGTCTTGTTGGCCTCCTCAGTTCAGGACCTTCAGCGTGCACTGGGACAATTTGCAGCAGAGTGTGAAGCGGCTGGGAATCAGAATCAGCACCTCCAAGTCCGAGGCCATGGTTCTCAGTTGGAAAAGGGTGGATTGCCCACTTCAGGTTGGTGGAGAGTTCCTGCCTCAAGTGGAAGAGTTCAGGTATCTTGGGGTCTTGTTCACGAGTGAGGGAAGGATGGAACGGGAGATTGACAGACAGATCGGTGCAGCTTCTGCAGTAATGCGGTCGATGTACCGGTCTGTCGTGGTGAAGAAGAAGACGAGCTGTAAGGCAAAGCTCTCGATTTACCGATCGATCTACGTTCCTACTCTCACCTATGGTCATGAGCTGTGGGTCATGACCGAAAGGACAAGATCCCGGATACAGGCGTCCGAAATGAGCTTTCTCCATAGGGTGGCTGGGCACTCCCTTAGAGATCGGGTGAGAAGCTCGGCCACTCAGGAGGAGCTCAGAGTAGAGCCGTTGCTCCTCCACATCGAGAGGAGCCAGCTGAGGTGGCTCGGGCATCCATTTCGAATGCCTCCTGGATGCCTTCCCAGGGAGGTGTTCCGGGCACGTCCCACTGGGAGGAGACCCCGGGGAAGACCTAGGACACGCTGGAGGGATTATGTCTCCCGGCTGGCCTGGGAATGCCTCGGGGTCCCCCGGAAGAGCTGGAGGAAGTGGCTAGGGAGAGGGAAGTCTGGGTGTCTCTGCTTAGACTGTTGCCCCCGCGACCCAGCCCCGGACAAGCGCAAGATGATGGATGGATGGATGGATGGATGGATGGATGGTACGGTTATAAATGCATTAAACTTAAATGGTGAGAGCGCTGGTTCTCCGTTTGGTACATAGTAAACTCTGCTAATTTTGTAATATTTGTACTAGGGGTGTTGCGATATACCGAAATACAGATATTGAAGATAATTGTGATATTTTAAAAATGAAATATCGTTATTGTGTTTATTAGAAGTGTCGCAATATACCGGTATTGGCGATAACCGTAGTACATATATGATATGATATGGAAATAATCCAGTGCAATTACACAAAATAAGGCAATGTGAGGATTATGGAATGCTAAACTCTATGAATGTTTCATTCAAACTTGACACCGGAGGGCATCCTCATACAGAAAGTCCACAAGTGAGATTGAAAGGAGTAATACAAATTATGACATTCCAGGAAATCCCTAATATGGACTATGGTTGCGTTTAACTCCACTTTTAGACATACACTTGCAAAGTTCATTAAGCACTTCCCCCTTGGGGGAATTCCAGCCATTTTAAAGTGCGTTCAACTTCGTCAAGTGGGCGAGGGAAGTTTATTTTGACAGACCCTCAACTCCTCGATTTACAGAGCAAATCTACTCAAGAGAGATCTCACTCACAGAATGTAAATGCTCACGGCCGCTCAGATTGGGCATTAATAATGGAGCTGTGCGGAGCAAAGGGAGTGTTTCAACTTTTAAATGAATTCCTATGAAAGTTTAGCTTTCCATATGCGATCTGAAAATGTGCCAGACTGGACACGCGCGGAGAATGAATGCCACGCTTACCTCAGCTCTTACTTTGCAATCGTGATGAATGAAATCTGACTCCTGCTGCGTTTGAGACGTGACTTTCGTTCGGCTCACTCACGCGTTATTGAAAAGACACTAAATTATTGTTATGAAGATCAAAACGATGGTGGGGGAGTTTCCTCGTAGGGCAGCGAAGCAAGTGCATTGTGGGAGTTGTTGTCTTTCATCCACATGAGACAAATACATTTTCTGTCTTTTCTCAGTCTAGAAGGCACCAAATTCAAAAATAATTTCACATTTCGACTACATAAATTACCCAGTTTAAATACACATTCATCTTCCAAGCCCTGAAGTACCCTTTAAAGCTACCTTGTGTTTTTTTTACACAGTTATATAGTTTATAGGCCTGTAGAATGGTGCATAAAACAAATTCAAAAAGGAGAAAAACTGTAAATAATAAATCACCTCAATTGCAGATTCCAGTGATCAAGGGCTTAGGATGTTCCATTTAAACACATTGCAAGGGTACCGCCAGTAGTGGGCACTTGTGATACGCAAGTTATGATGTATAACCAAGTGAACTAGATAGAGATATTTTGACTGATTAAGCATGAGGAGAATTAACACACCATTGAGACAGTATATGATTGATCGGTGTTCTTCAAGCCATCTTGGGTATTTTCATAAGGATATTTATAATGCAATGCCAATCAATGGCAAAGTTTTGCATCATGCCAAGACAGACATGTCATGATGGGCCATATGATGGAGGTGGACAGAGAAACTTTTCCTTTTCAGGTAATAAGGCTTAGACTGCTTCAACTGAGTAGACTAACGTTTTTACCATCTGTAAGCTAAATCTTTGGATCTGAATTTGAAACTCTATCTCCCAAAATGTGCATCTTTTGGAATGAGTCATGCTTTCTTGTTTACTAAAGCCAACCTCACGTTTTGCATGCTGGGTGAAAAATTGGGCGGGAGGTCTAATGATTACATTGTGCTGGATTTACAACATTACCCTAGGTGTGGTGAAACTAAGGACAATAAAACAAAGAGCCCCAGTAGGCAGTTCAACTCTTCCAGCTTACAATCTGACACATGCAATAACACATAACTGTTTTAGTTGCCTTTGTTCCAGCTATATCTCAACTGTCAAGTACAGGTATGTGCTGAAATCCTCACCCAACAACTGCCCTCGCCCAACAGTTATTAAAAACAAACATTAGATTTACTTTTATGTCAATGATATGACACTTTGTTTGTCCAGATCTATTAATTTACAACAACAAAAAAACATTAAAAATGCAATTCATACATCCAATAATGTTATACACCTGTTTATTAATGAATATGTTATTAATTTTAAATCATGTTCATTGTGATGTTTTTTTTTTTTTTTTTTTTGGGGGGGGGGGGGGGGGTCACAAGGTAAAAAATCTCAGGCTGATACAACTGTCCAGGTATCATAATGAAGATAAAACCTTATTAAAAGACTGAGACTGTTGAGTTCATCAATATTTTATTTATTAGAAGAAGAAAAAAAACACTTTACTAAAACTGAATGACTACTAACTAATATTTGGATAACTAACCCCTGCAGATCCTTATAAATGTGTCAAGTCAAAGTAAATAAATCTCTTATATCAGATTTGATCTTTTTCATGAAAATGCAAGGTTATTTCAGGTTGCAAAAAAAATTTTAATTCATAAAAAAGAAAAAAACACTTTTTGAAAATTATTAACATGAGAATTGAAAAAAGAAATGGGGGGGGGGGGGGGTTGAGGTTCACTTTACTCTGATCATACCATAGACTGTAAAAAAATATGGACGTAGTGTCCGTGACGTCACCCATAGGATTCTGATGAGCATTTTTGAAACGCAAAGTATGGACGAGATAGCCGTTGCCATCTTGGCAGCGCATCATCGCGCGTCACTCCCGGATAACAGAACATGGGCAAAAAGGCGGGATGTGGGCGGAGCTGAAGTGATGATGACTAACAGACAGCAGATAAATGGCTATCCACCTGTCACTCGAAATGGCCACGCCCTTAATTATGCAGAACTTTAATGCTTTATATAATGTAAACGAATGAGTTATAAAAAAATTCAACCCCCTCACAGTTGTCATGAAGGGCAAAATTAGCCATATAGACCAAAACCACAATTTGTACCAGGCTGTAAACATGTTTTATTCTGCTGTAAAGTTGGCCATTTTAACATGGGGCGCAATGAGATTCTGCTCCCTTCTGGAGCCTGTCCCTAGTCGCCAGTCGATGAATTGCAGTATATGTCACTTCCGTATTGGCTTCAAGAGAAACTGCGGGAGGTTGGCGCTTGGATCATACCCATTTCCTGGGGGAGTAGGGGTCTAATAAATGCATGCTAATAAATGCATTGCCGCTCCAAAAAAACAAATACAATCTGCTAGTTGGTGTTTGGATGACTAGTCAACCATCATGACCCCATCTCTAATTAACCGGATCAGGAAGATACATCTTACGTTAAACAGAGGTAAATGACCTTGCGTTCTTGCTGCTTGGTACACTGACGGAATGAGGAAAAACCATTAGCATGCTGCCCAGGGCTGGTATAACTAATGAAGAGCACCTGGCCAGAGCACAGAGGCTTTGAAGAGCCAAAACCTCTGTTCTCCCACCCACAGACAGCTCGCTAATCAAGCCCAGCATCACAGAATTACTGCAATTACCTGCCAAGAGATCAACCAAGGTACCCAGCGTGTGTTGACAGCCTATGGCCACAGCCTCATTCCCATCATCCCTCTGCAGGAGAGCCACTCAGAACCTGTGAGTCGATTTGACCAAGACCTGTCAGGCTAGTTGTGGCTGAATGAACGTTCATGTCTCCCACACACAGAGCCTCCAAGAACAAAAGACCCCAATTATGTAGCTAAAACGCCAGTGCTGATGAAGATTTGCACAGAGCAATACAGACAATTCTGTTTGCTTAAGATTCAGAGCCACTGCTTGCAGACTGCTAAGTGAAATGGAAGTGCTGAGCTGGGAGAGTATCACAACTTACTGAAAGAGTCTAAAAATCGTCTTCACGGTGGAACAATTAAGCGTCCTTCCAGAACCTCTACCAACTCGAGTAAGAATTTGATGAGACTCCCAGCATTTAACTATTCAATGTGACACACAGTACATGCTGGTGCAAGACAATGAATGAAGACATGGCCGCTAACACAACCTTACTGGCTCAACAATAAGGACGATGAAGTGGTCAGGTCAAGAGTTACGAATTTTACTTCCTTGTTTTAACACAACACAACAACATGAAAATGTTATGTATTATCTTACCACACACACACGCCAATTCGACTACAGATTCCTTATCATGATGATCGGTCGATTCCAATACTTATCCTGATCATTTAAGCTTTATATAAGTGATATGTAAGCTGTTGACCGTCACTGTTAAACCCTTATGGTGTGTGAAAGCGAAGCGTACATTCGCATCGCGTTACTAGCTCTAGTTTACTCGTGGGATAACTTGTTTTTCGCGTCACTCATGTGATGAGGAGTGTTTTCACGCACATCAACGACATTTCTTTCTGCCATTTTTTCCGTCAAACTTGTTGGAGATAATTTGCATCTATTCGCATGATGCGTTGTTGCTAAAGCCAATCAGTGAAGAGAAGAGCTTATTGTTACATCCGGTTTGCCCGGTAAGCAAACTGGGCACATGTCATCCTTAAGTAACACTTGAAGCGGCTATCATCCAGGCACAGTTCCTGGAGAAGACGGTAAAATTCAGTTGTGTACAACTCTGGATGGTGCTGTGAACCCACATGTCTGCGTTTGGCTTTTCGAAAAACAAAGTTATCCCGCGAGTAAAACAGAGCAAGTAACGCAATACGAATATTCGCTCCGCTTTTGATGTGAACACACCATTACATCCTGAAGGCATTTTTAATTATTTAATGTCTAAGTAGCAATAGATTGGCCAAATTTAGTGACACCCGATCAACTCATAGAATGCGTTATCAGCCAATACCATTCTGTGTACGATTAAACGGAGCATCCCTAATTATAAGGCTGTAAAAACAGCCATTTCATTAAAATACAGTGGTTTAATAAAATGTAGCCAACACAAACCAGATTCATGCAAAGGCATTTTCTGAACTAGTATTTACTTAGAAAAATAGGAGCAATCCATCTCAAGGAAATGTAATACTTCAGATAAACAGAAACAAAATAAGAGCCACAATCATCTACTAGATTGTTTTATGGACAAAATAACCACTTCCATAAAGCACATAAAAGAAAGTGGAATGATACCGAATATATATATATATATATATATATATATATATATATATATATATATATATATATATATATATATATATATATATATATATATATATATATATATATATATATATATATATATATATATATATATATATATATATATATATATATATATATATATATATATATATATATATATATATATATATATATATATATATATATATATATATATATATATATATATATATATATATATATATATATATATATACACACATATACAAGAGAGCCATTATACCTTTAACTGATTGTGGGTGAAGGTGATGAACTAATGGAGTTATGGCCAAACTTATATTGTAGTCACTACTGAAGTAGTTCAGAATCATTAAAAAGTAATTGCTGGCTATATCCTCCATAAAACCCTGCAGTCAGACACGGTCACATGTTGCCATAATGGACTGCGACCAATAACTGAACTATTGCTGCCAGCGAAGACTCTGAGAACTGAGCAAAAAGATCAAGATTTATGAGGAAAAGCAACTCTGAACAAAAGTACCAGGCTGTTGGAAACAAGGAGATATTGTTGCTAAAGCAATGATAAAATGGTATGTCTCTTTCCCAAAAAACAAACAAATATTCAGCTCAGATTTTAACAATACAAGTATGAAGGATACTAATTTACATAGAATCATATCAAATCCACTTAAGCCAATTTACAGAAATCTGGATTATTTCACCATAAATTTACCTTCAATATCCTTAGAAGAAAATTTCTTCCAGCAAAATAAAATTAAAAGAAACACAAAAAGCTTATCAGTACTGTTATGTAGCCAAGATAACAGACTTGCACTGCACATGCTGCACTTAACTGTATTAGCATTTTCCTTTTCAAAGTGATTCCAATCATATTTCAAGCCATTCAAAACCATCATGGTGAACGGTGTGAACTAATAACAATGACATTGAACATGAACATATATATCGGCCGATACCGTTATGGTGGCCGATATATTGTGCATCACTAAAATAAATGAAGCCTTGGTAAGCATAAGAGAATTTCTAAAACATTAAAACAAAAACAAAACATTATAAATATTACCAACCCCAAATTATTAAAATGGTAGTGTACAATCTAGCAAGTCAATTTAATCATACTGAACTTGGAATCATCCCATATAATGTTTGCTTCCTTTAAGGCTTTGTGAAAACCTATTCCACAGCAATAATTACTATGAATAATATATGAATATTTCTCTTTGGGTCCACTTTCCATTCACACTGATGTTTTTGGAAGCCAGCCTGAATATTAAAATTACTTCAATACAGATTATAATGATGCTTATTGCTGTTGTGCATAATACAGCTGTATAACAACTTTTTTACTTTCGCACGTCATTTTAACACACTTTCACATGGGCTGACAGCAACGACCTAAAAATATTTGAAAAATAGTGAACTGAAACTTAAATTCAATACATTCACAAAGCATGTTTTTATCTGAAACATTCACATTCCTAATAAATAACTTATTAGAATGTCAATTTGTGATTTAAAGGGCACAATACATTGCAGGTATTGCAAATAATCACAAGTAGATAAAGCAATGGTGATATTAAGACCTACCAATGGCAATGTTATTACCTTTCTGTCTCTCTAAATACACCGAACTGAGCAAAACCTTAGAGATTAGGGAGCCACGTCTAGTGTGCGAAAATCTAATGAAATCCAATCAGATTTATTACAGCATTTATGTTTCAGGTGGTTCTTCTCAGGGCAAATCAAACAGCCATGACTCCATGGTTTTCTGCAAGCAGAGGAGTCGGTAACCATGGTTACCAAGTCCTGGACTAAAGACATGCTCCACGAAAGCATCTACACAGCGTTATTCCGTCAGACTACCCACTGTTTCCAATTTCCCAATAAAAAGTCAGAGCGAGGTGTCGGAGTCGGCTGAATGTGGCAGGAGCATTAACAGCCAACCTCACTGTCACTCAAGCCTGCCCAATCATCTTTAACTGCCCGCTGAGGAAATACAAGACCAGGAGAGAAAGGGACATTAAGAAAGGACACACTGCCTGCCTACTGGATAATGTATCAGAATATACTAAATGCTTAAAATCTAAATTATAAAACAGATAGTTCTGGTCCTGGATGCTGATTGGTCAATTTAAGTGCTCTATTTATAGGACTATACAGTAACAAAGTTAACAGGAAACGTTATTGCATTAAATAAAAAATATTAAAATAATAAAATAATAAATAAAAAAAGGTTAAAAGTTTATCACAGAACAATGGGTCTGAAAAATGCAACATTAAATGGCACAACACTAAAACGAATAGAAAGTTTAAAGTGCCCTTTATGCTATTTTTAAGGAGGTCTCCTACAACAGGTTTACGTGCCTCAAAGGTCAAAAAACACTTTCATTTTCTCATAATATACATTGCACATCACCACATTTCAAAGATTCTCAAACGACTTGTCTGAAAATTCAGTTTCTCTAAGCCTTTCCGAAAGCCTACACTCTGCTCTGATTGGTCAGATGGCCCAGTCTGTTGATTGGTCTACCGCTCACAGCGCGTGACGGAAACGAAACGTTCATTACCATAATTAAAGTTCAGCTCCAGAGGCTTCCTAAAGCTCATCCTTTGGAAGTGTTTACAAAAGACAATTTGCTTTTGAGACGAGGGCAGGTCAAAGTAGACGCCAATGAAGAACATAGGCTGACATTATGCAAACGAGTAAGGTTTTATCAGAAACCAAATTTAGATTAAAATCCCTTAATTCGCAAAAAAAAAAAATGATGCTCGCTTGGTGTTTTTTGACTTTTGCCAAAAATAGTTCATGCGAATAATGGGAGATTTGCCGAATTATTATTTATTTTTATTTTTTGCGAGAGGGACAATAACTATTTATTGTGCACTTAGACCTTTAAAACATTGCAGACCTTTTAAATTCACAAACATCTATATTACACACTGCATGAAAGGTAATCTCTGTAAAAGCATAATAGGGGTACTTTAAAAGATTTAAGTGCAAGTTTACCAAGTAAACAGGGCAGAAAGACAATAGAACATATCCTGTGTGAACAGATCCATACAGGGGTACAATAACCAAACACTTTCTATTTATCTTAATGACAAAAAAAAACATTGTTTTAAATGTCGCTGAGCTGTTATCCTTTTGGTTGGAATGACAAGACATTAAAGGAAATGTCAGGAGTCAAGCAAACAAGCTGCTATAGCACTCTGTGTGAACATTTACAGGCTGACTAAATGTACACTGTCAGTCTGACTAAATAATATCATGAACGAAATTACAAATTATGCACTAACTACCTAGTAAATCTTCATTTTGAAACTATAACCTGATTATGGTTAGAACATGAGGAAACGGAATGGGTATTGCTCAATAATAAATGAAAGATGACAAGACGATAAACAATGACACAATGTTGTCATAAGTTCCAAGTACTTTTAATGTACTGTAACAAATTTTTATATTCAATAGTTTCATTTAATAGCTTCAGTGGAACATGGACAGATTTTTAATGAGAAAAGGGCCTCAAAATAAACCCCTTTAGGATCAGACTCAATTCTTTTCCAACACTTATCCTTGCAGTTCAGTGCATGAGGGTCGTTTTTCACAAACATAACTCTATTTTGTGAGCAAAATAGCAGGCAGTGTCAAACAACAGCAATGATAAATCCCTTAATAGTATGTTTTATATTGTGCCTGTAAAATG
Organism: Gobio gobio; assembly: GCF_949357685.1. Taxonomy (NCBI): domain Eukaryota; kingdom Metazoa; phylum Chordata; class Actinopteri; order Cypriniformes; family Gobionidae; genus Gobio; species Gobio gobio. Next base: position 31,679,475 of record NC_137111.1, on the reverse strand, counting down.
GAATGTGCTTTGTCCACAAAAAGACCGTCGGCATTGAAACAAGAGCCGTTGTTCTTCTGCAGCTGCGGCTGTAAGATGCCACTGTAGTGTTGACAAGAACCAAAACTGCACAAACTGAGAATACAAATGTTCTGGAGTCGGTTTTCTCATCCTCTCACGCTTTGTTCTGAACTGTGGGGGAGGAAGCGGAAGAAATAAGCCAGGTAATTTTTTCTACATCCTTTATGTTTGTTCCCTGCCAGATCATACAATATGACCCCAGTGAACTTTAAGGCAAACTGTCCGATATCAACAGTACTACATCAGACTGTATCATATATCAGACTTTGGTCACGACTGACAGCGTTGCCCTTTTTTCCCCCCAATCATGTCACATTCTGACATCCTCATTGACTCACAAAATTGAAATGGTGCATAAACCCAAGCAAGCTCTAAAAAAAAAAAAGAATTCTATAAAAGTTGTCATGGCTGAGTCAAAGAGGGAAAAAAAAAGCAAACTTTTTTTTTACACTCTTAAAAATAAAAAGGTTCCAAAAGGGGGTTCACACAGCGATGCCATAGAAGAACCCTTTTTGGTTCCCCAAAGCACCATTCAGTGATCAGTTTTTAAAAGAACATGTTCTTAGTGTTAAGGACATTTTAATAATCTATAAGAACCTTTATCCACAATAAAGAACCTTTTGTGGTTCTATAAACTATACTTGATATCACCATACTTCTCCAATTGATAACTTACATTAACAATTGGAAGATTGTTTGAAATGATTTCAGAAATTAAATGTTTCAATATGATGCATTATTTAAATTAAACATGCACTAATTAGCATATATTTCCAAAACACAAATTCTGAACAATTCTGAACTGAATTCAAAGGTTTTTACAGTGAGGATTTGAATCCCTCTGAAACCTTCAGAGTATAGATAACACTGTGTCTACACCGGACGCGGCCGTTGACACGTTGCATCGTGTGGCAACAGTTAAAAGCTGTCTACACTGGACGTGACAAAGCGACTTTTGCAAATCCATTTGTCCTTCCTTTGAGAAGTATTGCGAGTGCTTGGAGGGGTACGTCATAAATATAGCGAGGCATCAGTTTACTGATTATAATGGGTTCTATTGTCTTTTGTTGTGCCACTCGCATCCGGTGTAGACACGGTGCAAGAATAACCCAGGAAAGTTTGCAGTAAGTAAGTACTGCTGAAATGGAGATTTCTGGCTCAGTATATAAGACTCATTTTATGAAAACAGGCTTTAAAAAGATATGAATTGTAACCGAAATCTAAGTGTAATAAAAAACACTTAAATGTGTATTTTGGATGTTTTCTTTCCTCTATTTTGAAAGAAAAGAAGCCATGGAAGCAGGTATGGTTTTGCCTGTAGTGTCTTGCTTTAAAAAGTTATTTAGAGTATGTATCACACTAAATAACGAAAGAGATCTCTCCTAATTTCAGCAAAAACCATGCTGTGCGCACCCAACTTAGGACTGACTAACGGGCACAGCTGACGGTTCGAGGGCAAAACCTGTGCAGAACAAACTGTGAGAAGTCACGCTCGAGTGCAAGCAGAGCTAAGGACATTCAATGAGACAATTGTGTAGCCTTGAGCCCTCCGCTGTGTTTGTCCACTGCCCAGGTCTCTGAGGTGTGAGAGGAACTGGAGGTCTGACATGCACTGCCCCCAAACTGGCACAATCAGGTCACTGGCAGAGGAAAAATAAACAAAAACACACAACATCTGAAAATACTAAAACTCTGTATTTCGTATATTTAGTGCCATATCGGTCATCCCTATCCTTTAAAGAAAATACTTTTTTTTTTACATTTATTTGCAGCTTATGAATATCACGGTTGTTTTTTTTTGGTTTGTTTTTTTGAGTTTGTCGACGAAAAATTATTGAGTGTGTTTATATGGTACAAAAAGAAGCAAACCCAAATGAAAACACAGATCTTTGCTCAATACGCTGATTTTGCTTTACATTTTTATGCATCGATATACTGCCAAAGCTGTAGTAAAGTGCATTGTACACGTGTCCATTTGTGCTTCAAGGCAAAAAAGTACACATCATATTCCAGTTTTGTTAATCACTATGCCTGTTGATTAACCTAGAGCCCTGCTCCCAAAACTACTAATTAAAACAAAACTACTACTTAAACTAATACTTAAACAAATTTCTCTCATCTCTATGCCAGAGTAATTGATGTTGGAGGTTTGCATTCATGCAAGGAGCTGGTGCACACAGAGAAAATTAAATGTAGCTCACGCTCATCTCAGGGAGAATGAAAAGAAACTGAGGGACTAGGTACAAAAGCACTCATGAAACCAGTTTGCAACTCAAGCCTCGACTGCTGACTGAAAGCTCATAGGCCAGCTGATCATAATTACAGTTCTTGAGAGGAAACCCGAGGACGTGTAATGACAGACAGGCCAGGCCACAAATTGCTCACTCCACAGTTCCCACAGTGCTGCTGAATCTGCCGTGACAATGCTGGAAGCACCTTAACCTTTCAAGTTTGCACATTTGTGTAGTATCTCGCTTTTTTACTATTAACTAAAACATACTATTTAACTTGGAGAAGTGCCAATCACGTTGGTGCCGATAGCCTCGTGGGCAGCGTGCCGGCATATAGCGTTGTTGCACTTCGGGCGAACCAAATTTCAGTCGCAGACCTTTCCCAATCCAGTCCCGCCTCTCTATCTCTCCCACTTCACTTCCTGTCTGCTTCATAATAAAGGTAAAAATAAACCTTAAAAAAAAGAAAGAAAAGAAAGAAATGCCAATCACACAAATGCACATACACACAGCCGTTCAAAAATTTGGTGTCAGTAAGGCTTTATTTATTTATAGAAAGATGACGCTTCTGCTCTCCAAGACTGCATTTATTTAATCAAAAACAAACTACTACAATTTTAAATATTTTTTTCTATTTTAATACATTTAAAAATTTAATTATTCCTGCAAAGGCAAAGCTGAATTTTCAGCATCATTACTCCAGTCTTCAGTGTCACATGATACTTCAGAAATCATTCTAATGCTGATATTGCTTAACAAACATTTCTTATTATCATCAATGTTAAAAAAAGCATTTCTGAATAAAAGTTATTTTCTTGAAAAAAAAAAAAAAGTTCCTGTTAAATAATGGATAAACTAATGTTAACTAATATAGCCTTATTGTAAAGTGCTACCATAAATAACAAAAATAAGTGAGAGTGTGCGCATGTGTGAAAAAAAAAAAAAATCCAGTGAAAGACTAGTGAAAGTTTTGGCAGGGCAAGTAAAAGTCTGAAAAGTCTTAGTTGGGCCAGTGGAAAAATCCTCATTGTTGAGTCCTGATTGTGCAACCAGAAGTGGGGGTTTCAGACAGATAAGCCTTTGAATCGCTCAGCTTTATTGTTCAGTCACAAGAATCACATTAATGGCTTTGGACTTACAATGATTTCTCTCAAAAACATCTGTGAACCGCAGGCCGTGATGGGTTTGACAAAAGCACTCTTGTTGGAAAATGTGGCAAAAGAGTTGTAAACAACATGTGACAGCAGACCTGATCTATCAGAGCAGAGATGATGAAACGGCACACAGCAAAGAAAAGTTGGAGTGGAGCAAAAAAAAAAAAATCCATTAGCACTCAAAATGGGGATTGTGGGAATAATTTGGGTCAATGGTTCAGACGTATTGCCAGTACGTCCTGTTTTAATTCCCATTGATTGCATCTGACATGTCGAAACAAACCATTACACATTTAACTGCCTGGTTGCCTGTCATTTTTATTGATGGAGTGGGAATTATTTTGTAGTCAAGAACTCTTAACACGCCCTCAAAAAAGTAATGATTATTTAAAAAGCAAAAACAAAGTTTAAAATACTGCATATAAACACTTTAAAGCTGCTGTCTGTAACTTTTTTTGTGTTCAAGATTTACAAAGTTTATATAATGAGAATGTACAACATGAATCCATTTTCCAAACCGTGTTTTTGTCTTACCCTGAATCATTATGGTACACTTCTAATAAGTGTTTATATTGGGACTATTTCAGACCAGACTGGTAGGAACCGCTGCGGAGGAGCACAGTCCCTGCGTGACTCGCCATAGACATAGAGAGAAGTAGCTCCGGCTGCAATTGGAGAGGTGGTGGTCCAGTGGGTTAAACCACTTAACTGATATGCAGAAGGTTGCTGGTTCTATCCCAGCGGTCACCACCAGTGTGTCCTTGAGCAAGGCACTTACTCCACGTTGCTCCAGGGGGATTGTCCCTGTAATAAGTGCACTGTAAGTCGCTTTGGATAAAAGCGTCTGCCAAATGCATAAATATATAAAAAAATATAAATATAAATGTTCTTCCGCAAGACGCATGCAGTTCTGTTTATTAACCGCTAGAGCACAAAAAGTTACGGACTGCAGCTTTAAATATACAAAATGTGAACAATATCTCATAATAAGATAATTATCTACATTAGTATTTACATAACATGCATCTTAGAGTTCTTAATGTTCTGTATTACTTTAACATTGTATTACTTTAGACCATTAAGAATGCAACACATGACAGGGTCTTTAACAAAAACTTATTCACGGATGGACAGGAGCAGACAGAAACGTGCATAAGCCCCATGCGGTGCCTGAGATTCCTTTTGACTGGATCCTTCAAGCAGCACGATAGGAGATGCCCGCTCACACAATAAAAAGGCAGTCATGTTTAATTAGTCTCCCTATGCCTTGAATGCCAAACAGGTCCTCGGGGTAAAAAGAAATCCTGCTACCGCTTCAAATGGAGATGGTGATAGCATGTGATAAGTTGCAGAAAAGACGGCAAAGCACGAATGCACTTCAGGCTGAGGAGTCGCTTGTGCAGTAATTTAATGTCACACTTCAACTTTCTCATCCAACAAGGGAGAGAAAACGGTCTTACATTTTGCAACAGGGGAGCGCGGGGTAAGATGGGACAGTGGGTGTCGCTACAATCCAACACGATGTGCTCAATTCTGTCATATGATAAGTTTGAGGTCAGTAAGAGTTCTTTTTTTTTTTAAGAAATGAATACCTTTGTTTATTTAGCAAGGGCACATTCAATTTATCAAAAGTTAAATATTTATAAAACTACAAAAGATTTCTATTCTATTCCAGATAATCTTGAAAAAAAAATGGTTTCCACAAAAATCTCAATACTTATAATTGGTGTTAGTTTTTCAAGAGCACGTCTTTATCTCCGTGCAATGGTGCACTTGATGAATTCATTACACAAAAGTTATTCATGTCTCGCAAAGAGAGAAACACAGACTACAAATATATCGCCAAACAAACAAACAAACAAATATATTCATCCACTAATTAGAGTGGTTCCTGAACTTAAATTAAAATTAAAATTAGAGGAGAATCGCTCACATTTTTCTGTGGGTGCTTGAGCCCCAGGGTAACGTTAGTAAATTGGGTTTATTTTTTGGCCATTTTTATCTGAAATGAAAAGATTGCAGGTTAAAAAGTGGCACATCTTATGCTGCGTTCCAGGCAGGTTTTTGAGCCCGTAAATTACAACTTCAAACCACGACTCACGACTTTGTAGTGTTCCAGGCAAAGTCAAGCCAAACTGCCTGAGCGCAAGGAATTGTGTGGTAGTTTGATGTAAACAAAGCATGGCGGACCGTACGGGGTGTATGCTCATTTACAATCATTTCTATCGCCAAAGGTGCTTACTCCTTGCTTATTTGAGGGAAACGGAGGAGAAAAACAGCGCAGGCGGCAAGAAAAGCGATTATACCTTTTATTTTACGTTATTTGTATATTTGTTTCATAAACACTGCATCCGTAGGGGGCTGCCATTGTTGCTTTGCGGGCTATGTGACGTCAAAACTCGTATCTGGGAGTACATCGATCTAGTACGAGTTCACGGGTGGGAAGTCACGGGTTTGGCTGCTGTTCCAGTCCACTTTCAAGGGTAGAAGGTTGGAAAAACACGGGTTACGGGTTGTCTGGAACGCGGCATTATTCTTACTCCACTCTCTACTAAATATAGACACCAGGATTTGGAGTATCTGTGACTGTTCAAGGCAAAAAATAAAATAAATAAAATAACTGCCAAACATTGAAACACTTCGTTAAAGCCTGACAACCCAAACAATGCCAAACCCAGTGAGGGAGGGCAGACAGCTGAAAATACAGGCTAAACATCAACACTTGCCTCTGTCATGCTGTGGGCAAGGGCATGACCCAGACTGACAAAAACGCAGTGTTTCTGCATAATAGTTCTGCATAATAGCCTTGAGATCAAAAGCATGTTCCATTAACAAATCTCTCATTTCCAGCTCCAGATATACCGTAATTTCTACAATATTTAGTTCCGGTTCTCTATTATTATTGGCCAAGCTGTGTTCAAAGACTGGTGATATTTAGTATAACAGCACTGGGAGATGTCAACCTTTAGGCTAGATAATTTCACTTCGTGACATCGTGACATTCCAATCTTGCCTACATACATTATTTTGGTTTAAGCTTCACAGATTTCACCAATGGTGCGTTTTAGATGTCTAAAAGCACTGCCGTCCAGAAAGGGTTAAAACATGTTGCTCGCTTTTGTTTTATTCTCGTTAACTCTAGTGTTAGATTAAAGGATGATTACCTCACTCGCCAGGAGAGAGGCACCCATTCTCCAAGCCTTCGGGATGGGGAAACTGTAGGCTAAAAATACATTATTCCCATACATGGAAAAACCTTTGAGGGGTTCTGAGCAGAGTTTCTCAATTTTCTGCATAAAAAAACTTCAACTGAGAAACACTTACTATGGTTTCCTATTGCAAAACGACAACTGGTTCTTATTGTGATAATGCAATAAAAAAAAAAATCAGAGGCTGAACCTGCAAGCCATGCTCACATCTCATGCAAAGCCCAAAATACCCACAACCCTCCCCTTTCTATGTAAAAAAGCCTCGTCTAACTTCAACATTTACCATTTCTGGACAGACATTTCAAATCTATGACTTAAGGGAGGAAAATTGTACAACAAGTTGAAACCTGAGGAAGTATGTGGCGAGTTTTGCGCATGGACACAGGTGGTTCTGCACGTCAATGTTGGCAGCCAACAAATGGCTTAATGTACAACAGAAGTTTAGTGTTAGAAAACTGAATACTAAGTACTAGGGCTGAGCAATTTTATCGATTCTGCGATATAAATCGATATTTTTTCTCCCACGAAAGTATCGATTTTTAAGCCGCGAGTATCGATACATTAGTCCCATTCAAATCCCCGTGTTTACCCCCATTTGCGTTGCAGGAAGAGCGATTTGGTCAGCCAGCCGCTAGTATCGCTGTAGAGCAAGTTACCCGCACTAACTTTACACAGACGCCGACGTCTATCTCTTCTTGTTTACGGAGTCAGAGCGAGGAGATTCAAGAAAATGGCGGCGAATATAAATCCAGTAACGTTACCTTCATGCTTAAAAGCAGATGTGTGGGAGCACTTTGGGTTTAAAAAGAAGAAGGAAAGCGACGATTTAGACTCAGGGGTCAACAACATGAGTCGCCCGCAAGGACCACATGAGTTGCCCGCGGGTCTGTTCTAAAAATAGCTCACCATAGCAGCTGCGTTCAGTCGCTTCCGTGTTAATTTAAGCGCAGGGCTCGAGTCCAGACTGAAGCCGAATATATACTAGTGTCTGTAAAATAAACTGCTAAATTACTCCTGCATGTTATGCGTCTGTGTGGATGACGAGCGCCGCGCGCGCACTCGCTCTTGTAGTCTCTGCCGACACAGAACGCATAAACCGTCACTTCATGAGAATTTACATTTATCATTTGAGAAAACTGGGTGCGTCTCATTCTGCTCCTGGTTCAGTAGTCAGGGCACTGATCAGGACATAAGTCAATGGGCTGATCCCTGACTGAACTAGGGAGCTGAATGACTGAGACGCGCACCCACTGTCATATCATGAACACAGACACTGGTAATCACGGCAACCCGTCAAAATAAAAGTTCGGTTTAACGTGAAGAGATTGACTACAGATTGTAGCCTACAGTAAATTTAGCTACGTCTCTATGTAATAATAATACGTCTCTACTAATAATAATAATTATGAAATAAATAATACTAATTATATAATTATTAATGGTTGCTTATTTTTCACTTGATCTTTCATTTATAAACAATGTTTACTTTTAAACAGCATAAAGCCTTTACATGTTTATGTATTGTTTACTTATGATTATCATCATATATAATAAAACATTTATTTAAAAAAAAATAGTGGTATTGTACCGACTACTGGAACTACTACTATACTCTTTCAGGTGTAAAACAGTTTGGATAGTTGTTAATAAGAGAATTATGATGCATTATTTAAGAGTTTTAAGTATTATATAACATGAGTAGCTCTCTTTGACTTTCTTTTTTAAAAAGTAGCTCTCAAATGAAAAAAGGTTGGAGACCCTTGACTTAGACAAAGCATTGTGGTTGGTTTGCAAGCTGTGTGACACAAACGTGAAATACTCTGGAAATACCAAGTGTCAGTGTCAAGCTAAAAAAGCTGTCAAAGAAACTGTTCAGAACAGGCCACTTGCTGCAATTTTTAAAACTCCATTGTTAATTTCAATACTGCAATTTATTTACTTTTCAAAGGCTTGTAAGCTACAGTTTGCACTGTTTCAATAAATGGAACAAATTTTCTCAACACATCTTTGATTCATTTTGTCCAGCATTTGCAAGCTGTAGACTCTCTGTCCCGTCAGAGACATATATTGTGTAATTGATGATTTTAGTTTTCAGTTCAGTTAATTCAATCCAAATGAAACGCTCACAAGATGTCACCAAAATCACTCTGTCCCCTTTAAATCTTTCAGAAAATGATGTAAGTGTATCGAATTATATCGAATCGTATCAAATCGTATCGTTGGCTGAATATCGTGATATATATCGTATCGTGAGCTGAATATCGTGTATCGTATCGTATCGTGAGATTAGTGTATCGCTACAGCCCTACTAAGTACATTTCTGCACAACAGATGCTGAATGATGAGCTCAATGCACTATACAGTCTGGCATGGGAATGATTTGGGAGGGAATATCCAGTGCACATGATCATTTTATAGTAAGTTTAAGGGAGAACTAAACCTGCCATTAAAGGCACCACAACAGCAGTGTGGTGTGGCACATACTGTACTTCAATAATTCAGAACTCCAAACTAACTCCTCACCGTTCTGCCTAAATATCATATTTCACTTAATCAGATTGAGTTAAAGCCGAGTTTCCAAGACCAACATGGAGAACACAATGAGGTTGCAAGAATGCATACAACGTGCCCTGAAACCTTCTTGACCCAAAACTCATATCATTCCAACCTAATTATCTGGTGAAAAATACTGATATTTTTCTTCGGCCTGGCCTTTGTTTAGCTCGCTAATCAGAATAAGAAGTGTCAATCATTGAGTCATTGTGGGACAATGACATTTTTACATGAAAAACAATAAATATGGATGAACTACAATGGCTAGGGACTGCCAAATATACTGTCAAAACAACGTCCCATAAATCAAAGGAGAAAGACCATTTTTATGTGGAGCGGCCTCACTACCATAAAAGTTTGTTATAAAGAAACAGCTTGACGGTGCTGCTGATATAAAAAAAAAATAGGGCTGGGCTTTAATTGATTCACATTTTTACAAACAGACAGATATTGCATCTTAAATCCCAAGAATCGATTAGTCCATCCTGTTTTCAGTTGATGAATGAACGAAACATTGTAGTGCAGCTCCTATCCAAAAAATATTGCAATAAACTTTGGGCTTTGTTACTTTTGATATGAAACAGATGAAACAGCCTCAGATTTATTCGGTACATTTTATAACGAAAATGTAAAAAATAAATACCGTTTTGACACTGTTTAATGTGGCATGACAGATCGCTGTAGCACCTCAGTTCAAGAGAAGCGGCAGCATGGGCCGCATGTGAACTGATCATCTCTGGTTTAATACCAGGGGCCGGTTGCATAAACTGCTTTGACTAGTCTTAAAAGTTAGTCATCTATTTTTTTCTTCAAGACTGTTCTTAACTTTTTAAAGTCAGTTACATAAAAAGTTAGATTGGTCTAATTTGAATCAGAAAAGTAAGACCGATTACCTCTTGACTAATAGTGTGTCAAATTAGTTCTTAAAGGGATAGTTCTGCTTACCCCCAAGCCATCCAAGGTGTAGGTGTCTTTGTTTCTTCAGTATAACACAAATGGAGATTTTAATTCACTATAAACTTGTTAGACTAACTTGTTAGTTAGAAACGAGTTAGTTAGAAAAATTAACTTGCTTAATATATGCACCATATTAATAATAATAATAATAATAATAATAATAATAAACATTTTTTAAATGTTTGAATAAATCCATCAGGTTATGACAGCAACCATTTAAATTTTTATATTTCAAATTCAAATTGGAGTACAAATATAATCATGCAACTGTAAAGTTATCATTATAACTTTATTATTATTAAAACTTCCTTTAGTGTAATTTAAGTGTTCGTATACAGATCAGTTCATTTTAACCTTCAATATAATAGTAATGTAATACCTCCCATCCCATGTATAGTTTACAGCATTAGTTTTTTCTTTCCTTGGAAAAACAATCGATATTGAATCGAAAGCCTGTGAATCGAATCGTAAAATTGTCAATACCAAAAGCATATTTTAGAATGTCAGACCCTAAACATTGTCAACAAACTAATATGGAAATGACCTGAAATGTAAAAATCACAAACTTTAAACTTTACATACAAACTTCCTTATAATGTTATTATAATGTTATAAGTAATATAAACGTTAGTGCCACAAAAAAAACAATGCCATAATTGAGACCTTTTTTTTCATGTTAAAAGATGTTATAAGACATTTCACAGTTTTGCTAACTTCCTCCGCTTTGCAACTTTAACCACAAACCATCTCTTCAAAAGACAGCACCTTTATGTTTTTTCTTTATATCAGATTTCTATGGTGAAATTTAGGAAAGCTTGGCATTTTGATTATGACATCATCGTTTAGCATTGTTTCCTTATCATGAGCTTCTATGTGGAAGGAAATGCTTCACACAAAAACAGTAATTCTCCATGGCTTACGGTTTCATTCTTTTGGCAGTAGATAATGTTTCTTACAAGAAATCTGTATCTCCTTGGTGATTAATGGAGTGTTTTTCACTTTAAAGTATTTTTGAAATGTCCCTTAAGTGGAGATAATGGGAAAACAAATAAAATCTCAGTGAAATTATCAAGGAAAGTCCATTATGGATCCTTAAGGCATTACAGAAACTTTAAAGAGTAGGTCCTGGTTTTCAGTGATTGAAGCCAGATGATACCTAGATATTAAATAAATCAGTGTTCAGACTGTTTCAAAAATTATCATGATTTTAACAGTAAAAGACTGTAAAAATGCTACGGTTAAAAGCAGTTAACTGGTTAACAAAAAGTTTCTGTACTATATACGGTGAATAACTGTAATAGATCTAACCTTACATTTAATGTAATTTTACAGTAAAATACCATTACATTTACAGTTTTTGGAAGTGAAAAAAAAAACGTAAATTGACATTCCCAGAATTCCCTGTGTGACACTTCACATTTGATACATTTTCATTGAAATAACAGTTCCTTCTTAGTTTTTCTGATCAGTTATGTACATTAGGGTTTTATGTTACACTTAATTTTGTTAAACAACATTGTGTTACCATGATGGTGTTTAGTGTTTGCGTGAATGACACTGTGCACCTTCTATATATTAGTATTGCTTGTGATGAGCTTTGATCATCATGTGATTGGTGGTTGTCAGTATATATCAAAGGTACATAACAGATATTAGTATTTCAATAGGTTGGTAATTTAACATTTTAGTTAATGAAATATGGTTATTTACTGTAAATCTAACTTAAATCTGTAAAACCTAGAATGTTGCTACCGTATTTCTTACAGTAAAGTTCCGGCAACCACAGCAACCAGTTTTTTACTGTAAATTTTTTTTTACACTTGCAATATTAAAGTACATTCATGAATTAGATTTTTATTTTATTTCATATCTTATCTCAAAAGATATACATCTTTACCAAACAGACTTCCATTCACCAACCATGCAAGAACAGTTATCATCAACCAATCCTGTTAATGAAAATGGACAAATACAAGCCAACTGATGAGCCTGGCCAATATATTGTCTATTACTAGTGACAGGTTATATGACTCTAAAAACAATTAATAGACTCAACTACGATGATTACTTACTGCCCTAACGGTGTCATGTAAATAACAACCATAAGAGATTCTGTAAAACTCCAAAAGTTCCTTGACATAATTGGCGCATAAGAAACGCCTAAAAAGCAAGATCATATGTTCAGTGAATCTGTTGTCAATTATTGGCTTATCCGTTCAATATCTGACTGCATGGAACTCTCCCTCTTCACAAAGTAATTCTTCTTCAAATAACATCCCCAAATAATAAATCAGTATATGGAGAAAACATAACAGCCTCTAACTGAACTGAGCTATTTGTCCATTCCTAAACAATTATTTGCATGTCAAATCAGGGAAAGTAATTATTCTGCAGATGTGAGCATTTTTTCGAAAGTGAATAATCAAATTTGGTTATAAAGGAAAAAAACTCATGACTGGCTCCAGGGATTTCGGTTTTTTTTTCTTAATCTAAATTTGTGACAACAACAGTTTGAACCGAGAGGCTGAATGTTGTCCTTGGCCTGATGGTGTTTGAGCGCGGTCGAATTTGCGAGGCAGTTAGCTCTCTCACACCGAGGTTATGTTATGCATTTCACCCTAGAGGTTTCATTTTAGCAAAGAAGTGACATGACAAATTTCTACTGGTAGCTTTAGATATTTTGCATTCAAGGAAGATCACTAAAGGTGCATTGCATACAAACCATATCAATTCTGAATAAACCGCAAAAAAAAAAAAAAAAAAAAAAAAAAAAAGTATGGTGGATGTACAATATTAGCAAGGAAATCTGTTTTGCCTGAACTGTCACCTATATTTTCCTCTATGGACTCTGTCAATAAAAGAGGTGCGTTGACATCTCCTTCACAGACATAAAAGCAAATGACATTCAGAGTGTTTTTTAGTACAATAAAATAACGGCAGTGCCGATCTGTACAATGGAATCAGTTGTTTTGTGTGAGATTTGCCTTATAAAGTCTCAGGATAAAAGATCTTAAAAGGGACAGTTCACAATTTACTCAGCCTCATGTCTTTCCAAACAGGTATTACTTTTTTGATATTTAATTTTTTTTTATCTTTTTCCCCCTTAAAATAAAAGTCAGTGGGTGCTATGTTATTTTGAACCACATTGAGTTTCATTCTATGGACAATAACAGTAAAATATCTCCTCTGTAGAAGAAAGAAAAATATACAGGTTTGGAATGACAAGGCTCAGTAAATAATGAAAATTAAATAATTTTCATTTTTGACTGAACTGTCTTTTTAAGATGCTTGTGAAAATGAAGGAGACAGAGGAGAAGGAGTTCTTGCCAATCTCCCCGTGAGTGTAGTGGCACCAGAACTATTTTTCACCCTCTATCAAGACAAATGAAACCTGTTATGCAGAGAGTAAAATTATGCCAAACAAAATCAGGCATCCTGTCAGAGAATTAGACTACCTCTCACTGACATGCCAGCGAACTGCTACGTCAAAAGGTGAGAAGCTGTCGACTGCAAATCTGCACTGGGCGTCCAGAAGCCGTCACTTTGTATATGGAGACAAGTGCAAATTGGCTGCCCTGCAGGCCCAGCATGTCAATCTAGAGGCTGCCGAGATCAGTTCACCAGGCCCGTCGTCCTTCACCCATCTGTCCAAGCGTGCTAAGGCTTCATTAGCAAAGCTAATTACAGCACTAACAAAAGGAGTACATTTCATTGGTTAAACAATGACAATTAAGTTTTATTTACTTACTTTTCTTACTGCAAGAATGATACTGCAAAAGCATAAAACTACTACTATGATACATCAACATGCAAAGCACCCATTTGCTTATAAAATCATTCAAATGAATGTTCCGGGTTCAGTACAAGTTAAGCTCTATTGACAGCGCTTATGGAGTAATGGAAATTATAAATAATTGACATATCGCTTAGTTTTTTGACAAAAACAAAAACTGCTGTTACAATAAAACTAAAAGCTAATCAATAAAAGTTAAAAGACACATTATTAGCCACTAAAACAAGTAGAGCATAATTAACTTAAATATTAAAACCGGGCACCATGACTGAATTGTTTCCATAACCTTGTCTGGTGTACAATTACTTGCAATTTCATTGTCATTACATTACATTACATTATAGTAAAGCCTGTAAACCCAGAAATGACACAGCGTCAGTGCAAAGTTACCAAGAAGGGAGGTGAAGCAATCCGAAAAAGTTGTTTGTCTTGAATAAGCAAAAGAACAAACACAATTCCCTTCGTTATCTGACTGGGCACATTCACAATGTCTGACAATGGAAACCACCCAGTAACAAGTTTAAACTAAAAGGTCTACTACACCTTCACCTGACACCAAATGTGACAATATTCCTCTGTTGATGCACTGGAAACATAGCCTAGAAATCTAGATGCACCCTAGCGGCAGAAAATTTATTTTGCCACAAGTGTAGTCTAGCAACTCTTGGTAGACCTGAGAGCTGGAAAAAACAAACTCTGGTCAGGCCAATCACAGCGTGTGTAGAGTCAGTGGGCGGGCTTAACATAATGACGGCACGTCACGGCAGAGTTGCGGAGGTTCTGCGTGCTACTCGTAAACAAAGAAGCTGACGAACAGCGGTCTTTTGAATCGGCTTTGGCCGCGACTCTGGAAGACTTGGAGTTAAGCTTTTCTTTGAGAAAAGAACGGCACTGAAGTTATTCTTAAGAAAAGAAGATATGTTCGAAGTTTTGTCGACCGGATACGGCGAAAGTCTATCAAATAACGTTAGCTCGGCTTCACCTTCTTCTTTGCTCTGGTTGGTTGTGGCGCTCATGGTGCTATCCAATTGCGTGCAGAGGAAATTTGAAAGACAACCGTTTATCCAACCGTTTATCCCGCCCCTCGGATTGAGCCCTGTCAATGGTGAGTTTCCAGACCCAACATCTTGATGTGGGTCTGGCTTGTCAGGCTACAGGAAACACATATATATAAAAAGAAGATATGACATGGTGCCCAAACCGTTAGACCAATGCATTTTCATGATTTTCAATGCATTACTTTGTACGATTGCACTTGTATTTAGTATATTATAAAAAAAAATTGAGGTGAATAATCATTTCACAAAATTGGAAACAAAAAACTTCACTAAAGCAATAAAAGTTGTTCATTTTTAAATCCCCTGACAAGATTTCCAGGAATGTGGGAAGTCTGAGAACCCTGCAACCAGAAGTTACCAATAGTTTAATCAATAGATACTGAATGATCTGAAGATTTTCAATAGCAACCTGTGATCAAACATACATTTATAATTATAATCATTAGTCATTTGTATAGTTATTAATTTATTCATATTCATATTATTATTAGATTATATAATTTATAATTTATTCATTTTGTTTATTTACATCATATATAATTGAAATAATTCATTTGTCGTTTATGTTTTTTATATTACTCATTTATTTTCCATTGTTTAATCCTATGATTGTGTGGTCTAAAGGGAAGTTTGTCTTCACAAGTAGGAGATAAGAGAACGTCTCCATTTCAAGGTTTTTAACGTCAAAGGACGATGCTGTGAAGCAGTAATTTTCCATTGTTTTTCCCTTGGTATAATAACACTTGTTGGAATTGTACTGGACAGACGAAGTCAGAGCATTGAGACATGCACAAATAAGATTATTTAATAAACTCTGCCCTTTTATTATTATGACTTCGTCTCCTGCTTCTGCTGATCCTTGGCTTTCTCAGTCAAACTCTCAGGCTGATAGAAGGCTTTTAATAGAGTCTTGAGGTACCAGGCAAGACTTTCTGTTGACAGGTTTTGCTGGTTTGCACACTAGACGAAACCGATATCTTTTGACAAGAGAGTGATCTAACAATATATACTTTAAATATTAGAATTAAAATAAATATGAAAGATCCGACGGATAGCATATATCCACACACACTTATCCTAAAACTACTGCCACCATTTACTACCATTGTAAGTGCCATTGTAGCGTTGGTCTGGTTTCACACTCAACTTGATTCTATCGAACCCTGGTGTGTTTGCGTTCATCTTACAATATCATTTTGACACTTGGGTTTACTGTATAGGTGTTGCATGAATGCGGCTTTCTGCTGCTTGCAATCGGACTCTTTTTAGGAGAGAGCAGATTGCAAGCCATTCATTGGGTACCCCAGTGCGTTCCCGAGTCTGCATGACAGCTTTCACATTTCCACACTGCCAGTGTGAAAGCACACAGTCTTATCTGTATTTTGGCTTTTTTTTTTTTTTTAATAAGAGAACACTGAATTTTGAAAAACCTCCACCACACATCAAGGGCTTTAAATTCAAAAGCAATAGAGAACTTATTTTCTTTGTCTCAGCTTGTGTCCTTCACTGATCTGGACCAGGTGGGATGATTCACAGCACAGATGTTCACCTTTCATTAAAAAAGGTATGTAAATTAAAATTAACCAAACAGGACAGGTATGAGGGACAGTCAGAGCCCTCGGGCACAGTGAGGGTGAAAAAAGACAGCGCAGCAAGAACAAGCCAAATGGTTTATTGGTTGGTCTGTAATGTTAATGAAGATGCATGCGGAGCATTCATGGAAGCCACAGACCTGGCAGAGGCTCAGGATGTGCCTGCAAATAATTAGATAAGCAGTGAATCTCTGCCGGATGCCACACCTCCCTAAAAGCAAAGCTGGCATTGCCCCGAACAAGATATCCAAATGAGAGCCTGCTCATTTAAATGAGACCCATGGAAACCGGTCTAATAAGTCTGCCTAATTTACAAACTTTCAGCTCATGGTCAAAACATTTATTAGTGAAAGGACACAGGGTACATTTACATACAAAGTCATAATAAACCTACATTCTCTATGCAGGATTTTCAACTACTGTTTGCAAACAACATTCAAACTTGGCCCCTCCTCAAGGACAGGACCAACACCTCTCCTCTGATATAAGTTGTACAACACACACAACCCAACCAAACCACCGGCAGAAAGATGAGTGATGAGCCATTTTACAAACATTTTCAAATATTGTGTTTATCATGAAGAGCAGTTCCACTAATAGTTAGATGACTGGCTGTAATTTGTTAGCGAATGTAGCCATCTTCATTCTAGCTCACAAATAAACAATACGTGTCATCATAAAAATGTAATTACAATGCCTAGTAATCTGTCGAATTACAGATAGCAGTCAAAAAGGCAATATCAACATTAGCGGACTGGTTTTTGTCGAGACACGACAACTTGGTGGAGCTTCAGATACAATGATGGCCACCATTATTGGCTGGGGCGACACATCCACTGGCCAAAGATTCCAGCCCAGAAACGCCCCAAGCACAGCAATTCAAGAAGAAAATAAGAAAATACAAGCATGGGACAGTGTATCTAGTTACAAACACCACTACACACTTATAGTGAACCTTAAGTAATGATTGAGAAGCATTATTTTTGTACGAGTATATACTTTTTTCTTTTTTTCATCTTGCATAGTGCACCTTTAAAGTCAGCATGAAATAGTAATTCACCCTAGTTTCTAAACGAATGTTTTTGATCTTATTGTGAACGATTAATCCATGTATATGTTTTTTGTTTCATTTTTAAAAAGTATATAACACACAGTTTCTGCCAATCTCATGTTAATCTTGAGTACCTATAGAGTAGTATTGCATCCTTCATATCTCCGAAGCGTCTTTAGTTTGATCATATTTATAAAAGACAGATACGCGGTACCAATTCTTTCCGAAAACAGCAGAGCTTGCGGAGGCGTGCAGTGGGCGGGGCTAAAGAGTCACACACTCACACACACACACGATGCAGTTTCACTCACCACCTGCGGTTTCGACTCATGACCGGGAACAAACAAACACACTTGCAGAACTCCGTTGCTGCTCCGGAAAAACAAACTGCATCCACTGTTTCAAACATGTTTGATATTAGAGCCAATTTTAGAGCACATACTGTCATATTTCATGCATCTCCTAGCAACGAGTTGCATGTTTCGGTGCGAGTTTGTTTTTTTTGCAACGACCTGAAAGTCTGTGTGTGACCCTCAGTTGTTTATTAGCTTGTTCGATGCCCAATTTTTCTCAGTAAACATTTACAAAGTTTGCTAGTGTATGATCCCCAGTGTTCGGATTTTGTACGTAAACGCACTTACAGGCGTTTCATGGTTAAAAGGAAATAGTTCAACAATTAAATTACCCTTCAGAGGATATAGGAAAACATAAAAAGAAGAAAAAGAAAAAAAAAACACCTCAAAAAGTTCTCATCTTCCGTCTTTGAAATGACAGTCTGTGGTTGCATATGCATGAAAGGTAACATCAGGCTGAAAGACAAGGGACCGCAGTCAGCAGTTCCTGAGCACCGTCTGCCCTCCACTGCATGTTAATTAGCATGTAATTGTAGATGCTTCTGTGTGCTTTTACAAAGCCACGAGAATGATTACACTGTTGCATTCTTGATTTAGTTTGGTGCAGAAGAATTTCAGACTAAATTGTATGGGTTAAATTATACATTGTGGCATCAGTAAAGGCAATTTAGTTCAAACATCACATTAGTTATACACTGCATCCGAGCAGGCACGTGGTTGCTCTCCATCTCACACTGAACAAGTTGAGGGATTGCTCTGAAAAAAGGATAGCCATTCTCGATAAATGCTTTCAATCAGGCTCCAAGAGCCACGTACAAGCTGACAAAACTAGCTCGTCTTCAGTGAATCAAGTCCCCCACTGCAGTTGATTTCTGTCAGTCAGAGTGTTTCTGGTGCTCTTCGACTGCATGCTCCGTAGGCCGAAATGAAGATGTGAAGCAAATAAATTGAACACCGGCTGGCAGTTAAGTTGTTAAACAGACCAAACATCTGGTGAGAATAACTTCTACCAGCTCACCAGTCACATAGTTGGCGTCGCTCTGATGTAGTTTTTCCACTGGTTGAATATTCTAAAATAAATATCATATGCTTTTCTGATATTGTGCAGCATGCGTTACTGGATTAGAAAACCTTAAATATCTTGAGCACAATGACGGAATTAATTTTTGTGAGGAGAAATACAGAGGTGTTTACTTTAGGGTTGTGTATTTCAGTGCATTTTCCGTGCAAGGTGTGTCCATAGCTTCCCGTGGCACAAAAATAGCTTTTAATCAGCAGCTACGCAAAATCTTTCACTGATATGATGATACATCACTGGAGGCTATTCAAAAACCCAAGATCATTAACATTATATGGCTGTAATTTCATTGGTCTGTTGGTCACGGAGATGCAGAGGCGGCAAACAGCCTGGAAGTACTTGGCTAGGAAAACCCTCATCTTCAACACGTTCATGGCATCTGGCATTATTCTCAGTGTTTTCCTATTAGTGTATATGTCTCGATACATGAAGAACCGGGCCCTTACACATCGTCTAAACAACTCTGACCGCTCGCCGCTCATAGACGATCTTTGTTTAATCTATGTGGGAAACATGCTATGAGATTTCAAACACAAGCTGACAGAGCAGATGTGTCTGCCGTAGCCACAAAGCGGAATTTCAATCTCAGGATGTGTTACTGGTTTCCATGAACAGTGACTGTGAGGAAAAACTCAATTGCACTGTAAAGCATTGTCATTCAAAATGACAACAAATAGGTTAAGCAAAATACACATATACATAATTTATTTAAAGGTTAGTTTGGTATTATAGTGTGTAATATAGAGTTTACATATTTCAAAGATTATTTATTGAACAAAAAGGTACAAACACATCATTATCACAATATCCCTTTAATGATAGATGATGGCAAACGTAATTTAAAGACCCCGTGTGGTGAAAAAAAGTTTTTAATGTTGTTTATATGTCTATGTGGTGTTTTTAATATGCTTTAAGATGAATCATGAGAAAAATTCATAAGTCAATACCATTGCTGAGTATTTTCTCCTTAAAACTGCAGTGAACCAAAGACTCAAAAAAGCAGTTTGAAATCGCAGTTGATCTCTATGTCTCAAATATGTTGAAACTAATCCTATCAACGTGCGGGCGGGCTTTAGCATATCATTACTATGATGCGAAGCAGAGGTGTCTCAAGAGAAGCCAGGTTATCCCAGTATATTTTTCTGTTGATATTTATAAAAGGAAAAAATTATATATAATTTTCCGTCTCCTCAAAAGAGTCTGTTTGCAAGCAGCAAAGCCGCCTTCAAGCGACACACATACGGTAAACCCAAGTGTCGTTTACTCAGCTGCACATAATAGCACCAAATTAATTTAAAAAAGCCCAATATATTGACCCGCGTTCTGTTTTCTATCACGCCCGTGCACGTTTGTGATGACGTAAGATGAACGCAAACGCACCAGGGTTCAAGTTGAGTGTGAAACCAGACCAACACTGCGGAGGCGGAGGGAACAATCAGACTCGGACCGCAGCAAACGTGTCCAGTATAAAACACCCTGAGAGCTGACTGGCAGCTTTTAGGAGCGTTATTGGCAGCGCCTCTGGTTACATGAACGCGTCAGCACCACATCAGCACCGACAACATGGGGATTTTTTTGGACGATAATCGCACATACTATTCGATATTCTATAATTAAATAACTAATCGAATATTCGAAAATCGCGACCCATCCCTAATATATACACATACATACATACATATACTCAGGTACAATTAGCAATATAGCTGGTGAATTATTATGTATATTACAATGTTATGATGAACTGTATGCCATTCTCTGATGTTCAAAGCGTTTCTAAGGTTGCTGATTTTTAAAAATAAAAACTGAAAGTGCAAAAGGGAACATTGTTTGTTTAACATTAGCAACACCTTATTAGCTTTTTGATAATGTAGTCAAGCAAAAGACTAAACATATCAATTAACGTTGTGTGTCTGACTTTGTAGAGAGCGATACATAAAACAAATTACCATTCTGATACATCGACTTGTAGAGCCTGTATAATTCACTTCTTTTGAATCAGTGTCTGGTTCAAATATGGCTGAATTAAACCAGTATTTCCACGTGTCATTGTGCAGCGTTTTCTACAGTAAACTTGGCTAAGAGGATCAGGTATTCTGATCTTGTTTGAGTAAATGGAGGTGGGGCTAATTTGCATATCCATGGGCCACGTATACTAAATGAAGAAAGGATTACATTCAAGCTATTTTAAAAAGGCATGGGGAGAAAAAACCCAGGAACAAAAAACATTTAAACATTTCCCTTTGGTGATCAAAGATGAGTTTTAAGGGATAACATGATTGACTACAGGAGGACTTTAAATATTGAAATAAGCAGTAACCAATAAATACTCTATTGAATATCAACCACTACTGATAAATTAAACAATAAATATAAATATTTCACATAAATCAATAACCGATAGGGTGCAGATATATTTTGAATCCCTAACAATGACACCAAATAAAACGCCTCTAAATCAAATCGTTTCCCTGATTTTAAATTAAACAATTAACTAAAAATGTTGTGGTTAATTTTTCATGGGTCTTTTGAAGTCCTCCTCACATTCTAGCTATGAGAGAGCTGCCTTTAGGCTTGAACACTGGGAACAATGAGACACACTTCACTGCATTTGATATTCATCTCTATTTCAAAAGGATGGAGGGGGATTATGTTGCTCTTCTAAACAGCCACAGTCAATTATATCATGATCTTAAAATAGATCTTTAAGTTAGACGGTTACCGTCTACCCATCTGAAAGATCATTTGAAGATGTACCCAGTTCATATACGGCCCACCTGGCACCACTGGACAAAGATCTTCAGAATGTTTTTTTTAACCCAAGGCTAAACTCTCTGCTGTGGTATTGGTTGCATATGCAAGAAAATTATGAGTTCCATCTGCCTTCAGAGAATACAGATATTCCCTTCACGAGCGCCATACCCTCTACTTTCCAGACTAAGATTGCCTGGTGGGAAACTAGGCTTAAAAACATGTCTAAACTAATTTCACGACAGATATCTCAAAAAGCTTGAGCCAGTAAGTGCTTATCATGAACAAGCACTCCGTTTTTGTTATGTCTTGGAGATGACGGAGCAGAAGAGTGATAAAACTACAGCTGATAAAAAGAGACGTTTGTTATCACATTGCAAGAATGTTAATTTGACGACTGTACTAAAAAGTAAAAAGATGAAGGGCAATCATTTATGTAAAGTGTAGTTGACGCATAATGTGTCCATGGACTTTTTAAATCACCAAACTTTAGGTTAAAATACACATGAATATAAAAGAGAAAGTGTATATCTTAACTCCTTTATTCTCAATTACTAATCAACGTTTTGCCTTCACCAATTCATTATAATGGACTGCTGTGTGCAATTCGTTTATAAAAGGTATAACTAATGTAAGTCTCTCAATTAATATAAGGTCATACAAGCTGCATTCATACTCTTTTTAATAGAAACATTTTTTTTTAAATGTATAGCTGACATGACATTTTAACAGGGTCTAAAGATTTTTTTTTTTGAATGAACATTTTATAATGTTGTGACGTGCGAAACACTGTAACTGACGCAAACACAACGTACGTCTAACAAAAACAAATGGTGTTAAATGGCCCCTACACTTCAATTACATCGACTAAACAATCATTTACCAACAAATTTCCCCCAAAAACATTGACCTTTTTTTACAAACTGTTTCCAAAGATCCCTACAAAATGTGAAAAACACTCTCTTTATGGTCTCTAGGTCTCAATGGACCAATAAGGCGGCTGACTGTGTTAATCATAAAAAGATAACATCACAGAATGATGTCACCGGGTAGCCACAAGGGGAATATCCAGTAACTAAACCCTGTTGAAGAATGAATGACCCTTAACATCAAAAGCTCATTTCATCTCATTTGCATTGCACTCATATACATCTCGCAGTTGCTAATACATATTTCACAAAGACATGCAAGACTGATGACTGAACTAAATGTGAAAAACACAGAAAGATGACTACCCTGCAGAGGATAATCGATTTTCTCTAATCACATATTCAGCTGGAGATACATTTCCCTAGACATTGGCCCTTTGGGTAAACAGGCTTGCCATTTTCCACCTCTACATGTAATATTTGTAGACCCTTTGGTAGTTAAGGTGTCCACAGATGCAAGTCTTTCCGTTTTCTTTTGCTAGTGCATATTCCATTCTATTTTCTTATGGATTTTGCCATTCATGTTTCACTTCCTCCTGGCTCACGGCCAGTGTGCTGACAAGACTTTGGGTGAGTCTGAAATGGAACCCAAATAGTCCTTCCTCTTCCACCGTTCACTCAGACAGACTCAATCATCTAAAAACAACCAGGAAAGTGCTGGTTAATGAGAAAAAGAACAGTGCCTCTAGTTTAGAATCAAGCATGAATGCATAAAGAATGATTCTAAGAATAGGGATTATGAAAAATTGTCTCTGACAATGTGGTTACAGACTGAAGTGGTAAGCAGGGATGTATTAATTTTTTTCATATCTCACTCCCTAACAGAACAGGCAGTTGTGGGAGAATTGAAAAGGATTTCTGCAAATCCCCACAGAGACCTTTATCTTTCCAAATATTACAGAATTCATCTCTGATGCCGAAGGCCTCTGTAAAAATGTTGAATCTTCTGGACAAGACAATACTTCAAAAGTAATCTGTGCTTCATGTCTTCTCTAATGCAATGTTTTACTGACAAAAGTACTGTATTTGATTTTTAAAAAAAAGGAATGACTTTAATATCTTGGAGTTGTAACTCAAAAAGGATTTGTCCAAATAAATAAAACAGTTCGGCATCAAAATATTTTAATGTACAGTGAAAATGGATATATTATATCTTTAAGGAAGCACTACATGATTGTAAAGATATCAAATAAAATAACCTAGAAATCTAAAACATAACAATATAGCAGAAATGAGCATGCACATTAAAATACAATTAAATTTAGCACCAAGGGTCTAAAGACAAAAAGCCAATAGGATTGGATTTGGATTATTGCAGGAAATAAGTTCTGTTAACAACAAATATTTATGACTCTTACACATTTCGTTCATCAAAATAATCCTCAAAAGTTTAGGAATTCTAAAAATCAACCCCCATAGGCAAAACATTTTAAAAGGAACTACACCAGTTGCGTCACCACCACTAAGATTCGGACAAATCTCATGAGTGGGGTATTAGGCCGTGTGTCCACCAAAGTGTTTTTTCACGCGGCTGGCTGGCGTATTCAATTGTTCTCAATGGTAGTGCCACAGTTGCAGAACGGCAAACGTTACGAGGTGCTGAGCGAGTATTTCAGTTAAAAGCTTTCAGCGTTTTTTACTGGTCGCCGAGAGTTGAAGAATGTTCAGCTTTGAGTAAAATGCAGCGCTCATTGTCACTTTTCACCCAGCCGTCCAATCACAGTGGAGGAGGGGCGGGACAAATACAACACCGACCAACCTCCACATTCTGCTTACAACGTCAACAGATGAAAACAAGCAGCATAATAACGGAACTAAATTATTTAAAACAAGAGCCAAGAGCAAATACTTTACATTGTATCAGGATTTTTATATAGAATCAATACAGAAACAAACTATCGGTGAAATTAGATACTAGTAACCATGGTCGTCGGAAGCAAAAAAAAAAAAAGATGTGGGTGGGTCCTCTCTCAGAAAAAAATGTACTGGAGTAAATGCCATTTACATTAAGTACAAATATACTGCATTGTTTGCTAAACGTCTGATTGGGCCAGACAAAATTATGGAAATCACTTTATCATTTAGCAATAGTGTAGGGGTAAGATGCATGGCATCAAGTTGACGCAAATCTACCGAGGTTCGAATCCGAATGTGCCGAACTCGCTCTACTCCCTTTTCCCATCACATATCAGATCGGAAAGGCATTCATTTTCAATTAAGAAAATATTAGAAAAGTGGAAATAAAGGATCTAACACGTGTTTAATAACAAGTGTTAATCAGTTATGGTTAGGTAAACAGACGTGCTGAATTAGAGACAATAAAAGTGAGTTGGTCCAATATCATTGGTTGTAAAAAAGTGGGTGGGTCTTGTCCCACCCACATACAATGGTTCCGACGCCCATGCTAGTAACACTTCCGCGTATATACCGTATCATGACAAGCAAAGAGTCTCAACTGAAAAAAATGCTGCGCTGCCAAAACGCTCTCAAGCACCCACAGCGAGGCGTTTTCAGCTGGCTAAAAACGCTTTGGTGGACACGCGGCCTTACTGATGCATCTTATGTCGTAGAATAAAACATGAAAATATATCTTTAGCTTCTATTGACCACAGACCTTATTTCAGGCATTTATCAAACAAACTAAAAAACTCACTTAAAATGTGCCCGTTCACTCACACCATTTCAGCTAAAGCCCTTGCCTCCATCTGGTAGAAACAGAGTTGACAGAGAACGAGGAATTCCATGGTCATAAACTCTGCAGCTCAATGACCTTTGACCATTGAGGTCACAGTTATCCATTGTATCCAAAGTTACAGAGGAGTCTCTTTCAGTGTCTTTAAATTCCTTTATGGATAGATATATAACCATGTTCCTGTCAAAGGTCAGATCATAAAAAGCAATACGTCTCAGATCATATACGATTGTCAGCTAATATCAAAGGTGAAAACAGGAAGAACTCTTACAGGTTAGTTTGTAACTAGTTCATGGCATTGTTTAAAACATAAGGCCCTGATTCATTCCAACCTCTGGAATTAAACTCTGCTGATTCAACAAATTGACAAAACATAATCTTGTGAAATCCGGTTGCCAACTTAAAAGCAACCAAAAAAATATATATTGAGGTCTTTTGAAGCTCAGCTGGGAGATAAGATGTATAGAAAAACATCCCATGGCAAAGAGCTACAAAAGCATCATATTTTCAAGGAAGCAGACAGAGTTTTTGCAGACAGGATCTCATGGAAGAGATAAAGTCAAATAAGCTTTCAAATATTGCCCTTCAAATTTAAAACCCAATTCACCCTCTGTTGAGTAAAACGTAACCTCATATATCAACGTCCAGGATATTCTTCCACGCAAAACCGATTGGGGCACAGAGGCGCTATTTGAGCTCTGGCATTCGCTAGTGTTTAGCATCGGTCGCCCTCAAAATTCACTGCACGTTGGCATCTCCACGATATCAGAAAATGAGAAACTCACAGTCTCTAGTCGCCATAAAATGAGGGCCCCTGCTTTGCTTTCATTTCTCGCATAAAGTTCATCTGTATGACAGTCATCAGACCCAAATGACTTATTTTCCTCTGGTATCAAAGGGAGAAACAAAGAAAAAAGGAAGGCGCACACAGCTTTGTGAGAGCTGACCGAATCTGTCCTGCACTTTGATTCATCCTGATATTAACAAGCTTTGATTTGAACAAGTGAGTGAAAGGAGTAAAGCCCCATCCCAGCACCGCCACTGTAATCCTGCCAACAAGGGCAGAACAATCAGCATGTCAATAATTGTATTGTGGAGCACACATCAGATCAAACGCATTTCTCGGTGGAGATAAAAGCCCACAGTTTCCCTATCCCGCCCGCATCCCAGGGCAGCCGTGGCTCCAAAAAACAATCGGAAAAGGAAAACATTCAGAATCTGACCCTTGCATAACTGAGGTACTAGAATCTGTGATGAGCATCTGTACAACCCCACCACCGTCCCGCGGCGGTCGTCCACCCTCGCTGGTTGCATGAACTCATTTCCTCGCGGAGAGACGATCTTTGACATCTGTTTAAAATCTATTGCGTAACTAACTAGCACAGTTCTCACAGAAACAAATGCAAAAGGACAAGGCAAAGGTCATGTCAATTTAAACTCTTCAATAAAATGAATTCATTGTGTAATTTTAAGGATATAAAGGACTATAAGCTGCGCACAACAGCAGCATCGATGTCCTATTCAACAAAGAGAGGGATTGAATGTGAAGTGCCCTGAGCCAGAAGAAGGAGCACTAACCAGCTGTTCTTCCACCAGCATATGCTACACTACATGAAGCTTCAAAAACAGATCCACAAGCAGCCGTCTTCATATACTATAGGGGTTATTTGATAAAAGCTGGAATAAACCAGTAGAGAAACTGGTAGTTCAACCGCCATTTCAGCCATGCAGTACAACTGCAGGACAATAATGAATTGTGAACGATGCTACACTACAAACAATAGCATTACATTCAGTAACGTACATTCAGAATGCCAAAAGGGAGCAACTCCCAAATCTACAGAGGTCCATTCCCTTCATTGTGCCTTGATCACAATATCAAATGCACTCACAACAGAAAATGAGTTGGCTGAATGCTGCTGACGGACGGCTATGGAAACAAAACACGAAACACAACAAAACCTCAAGACAGTGTGTGTCACTCAATTTAAAGGGAAGAACACACGCTGAATATTTGCCTGAGAGCTGAGCAAACATCCTTCGAGACAGATGGTGTGTTACTAAAGAGTGTAGCTTCATGGCACACCACTCTCACTTAAAAGTGCAACATGTACACACTGTCAAGTGATGATTAATGGAATCCAGACATGGAGCTTTTAGGGATCAAAACTTTATGTAAATACATGAAATTTGAATTTTGAAAGATTACACACTTTATATACGACAGACACCTTTTTTATCAATGCAGAAGTAAATTATTTCCTGTAAAAGGCACAGTATGTAAGATTTTTGTATAAAAATCTCCACTAGAACAATGTTATATATTTTGTTGACTTGCATACTTACATTATCCCAAATGTTTCCAAGAATGTTTAAATCAATTTAAATTAAATCAAGCAATTTTAACCAGGACACAGATCGTATCCGAGCTTCGCCTATCAATGACATCATACTCGCGCTACTGTGGAACCAAAGACGCTTTAATATAATATATACGCGTTTTATTAGACGTGAGGTGAGCAACTGTTTTGATACATTCATCAACAGAAAACTAATCATTGATATAGCTCAACACAGTTAGCCTCATTGTTTAAATCATGTTTTCTTGATTTACTGCAAGTACCATGTTTTACCATGCCTAATATTGATCTAGCTTACTGCAGTGCAACAAGTGTCTCATAGTAGCTGCAGAGCGAACGCACAAAACAGGCATTATAACAATGTTCAACACACTCAAATGTAGGGCTGGGTGATTTGGCTGAAAACTGTATCACGATATAAGTGTTTCATATCGGTCGATATCGATAATTATTGATAAGTTTTATGACCCATTTAAAATAATGACCAGGAGAAAAATATATTTTACATTTAAACATTTTTATTTTAAACTTAACCTTCCTCTGATTATAATCCCCTCAGTTATAAAGGCAGAAATGTCAACAGAACCATGGAAAACACTCAAATAATTTAAAAAAATAACAATGAACACTTAATTATCTCTTAACATTAAGGTGCAGTGCCTCCGTTATTTCTTTGTAACGGTTAACGTTTAGATGCTTTGTCATAAGGCACTGATGCAGAGTAACATTACCTCTGTAACATGTTGTTTCAAAGGCTGAATCCAAAATCGCCCCCTATGCCCTTAAATAGGGCATTATTTGGGTGGACAGCCATTTGTAGTGGTGTCCAAAACCATAGTGGACGTTATTGAGTGCACTCATTCTATCCCACTTTGCACCGCAATAACAAATGTACAGCCATTGTACACACAGTGCCTGTCCGAATTCGCTCACTTGTTTTCATTCACACCTTCAAGTGAACTGTATCAGTGGACTAAAGTAGGGAATAGTGATTGAGGGTTTAGGGGGCGATTTCGGATTCAGCCAAAGTCAAGAATAGCACAAACGAACGAGGCCCGCGTGCTGTCAGCGGAGGCTCGCGCTGACCAGTCTTGGTGGGGACGACGGACAGACTTATAAAAGCCCAAAAACTACCATACTGGCGAGCTGACTTGTTTTCCTGTTTTATCAACAATTTCTTCGCTCGCTGCGGCACTCATTTCCCACTTATCACTCCACGCCGGTTCTGTTTTACTGAAGAATGAATCCAACACGAGACAACGATAAGGCGCATCCAAACTAGATACAGTTACCTGATTGGCTGTTGCCCTGTCACTCCCTACGTTGCTTGGTTACCACAGAGTGAGTGCCTTTGTTCATGCAACCAAACTTGCTTCGCAACCTCGGCTTTCTTCCGACGATGGAAAAAAAAAAATTTGAATGTTTTATCGAACGCATTTTTTATTGATATCGATTACGTGTCTATCGCGATACATATCGTTATCGTTTTATCGCCCAGCCCTACTCAAATGCATCTAATATGATAAAACAGTGCCGTGTTACCCCACATACGCATGAATGGAAGAAGTGGAAGCAGTCGTCTGCAGCATAAAAGCCCCACTGCTCTAGAGCTATGTGTCACACTTCTCTTATTAGCAATCGCTGAAGCGGCCTCATTCCACTCCAACGGCTTTCAGCCCCACCCTACTTCATTCTACAGTAATGTTAATAAATCTTTAATACATTAGCTCATCCATGAATACAATTTCTGCCCGAGTCCCGTCGGATTCTTTTCCACCAGCTGTAGAGGTGAAGACAACTCCCATGATTCCGCGAAATGAAGGCGTCATCAAACTATGCCTGCTTTGAATTAGCGAACTCTAGCGGCGAAATTGACATAGTGCCTGTAATTTGCAATTATTCTGATTTATAAGTCGCTACGGAACTAGAAAAATAAAGTGTAGCAAACTGTAAAATTATTTGCTTAAAAATAAATTCACAATTCAACTCGAATGAATACAAGTACCACTTTGCAGCACAACCGACTAAGAAAAAACTTTTATTTGTAGTACAAAAGCAATATAACAATGGTGCTCACAACTGCGCTGTTTTACTAAATATCACTCAGCTTCAGAGTTTTTTGATAGCGAACAATTCACCGACTTGCAACCAAGCGGCAACCTCCCCCAGTTTCTCTTGAAGCCAAGTGACTTAAACTGCAATTCATCGACTGGCCGCTAGAGACAGGCTCCAAAAGGGAGCAGAATCTCATTGAGCGCCATATTAAAATGCCCAACTTTACAGCAGAAAAAAAACATGTTTACAGCCTGGTACAAATTGTGGTTTCGGCCTATTTAGCTAATTCATGACAACTGTGAGGGGGGTGAATTTTTGTATAACTCATTTGTTTACATTACATAAAGCTTTAAAGTTCTGCATAATTAAGTGGGCGTGGCCACTTTGAGAGACAGGTGGATTGCCGTTTGTCTGCTGTCTGTCAGTCATAATGTCAACTCAGCTCCAGTCCCGAATCTTTGCCCATTTTCAGTTATCCGGGAGTGACACGTGGAGATGCGCTGACAAGATGGCAACGGCCGACTTTACACATCAAAAACTGCTCTTCAGAATTCTATGGGTGACATCACGGACACTTATTTCCATATTTTTTCTACAGTGCATGCTTGCAACAAACAAAAGCATACTTCATTGTGACGCCACCTACTGGAGGGACGAAACAGCAGAAAGCGTCACAGAAGGTTCTGAACGAATCTTTCACTGAACTTAACAGTTACTCAAATTACTCGAGTCACTCAGAGGAATCAGTCGCCACGACCAGTTAAAAAAGTTCCAGAATAAATATTACCTCTCAAGTGTAATAATCTGGAACTAACTCATGTATTAATTTTAGCCTTGGCACTACTTTTTAAATTACAAATTGTAACTTAAACTTAATACCTACAAGCTGCTCATAGCTTGCATAAAATACAAACATGAGCAGAAAATGTTTGAACAGTAACGTATCATGTATGTTACAGGCATACAAGTAACTCATGTTTGTATAGCAAATAAACGTCCCTCTCGCTTCTAAAGAAAACCGGCGTAAACCAAAGCCTTTTAAACGAATTCAGAATAAATGCGCCTTTTAAAAAAAAAAAACGCATAACAGCATATGCTTTTAATTCAGTTAAACCAAGCGGGTTATTCGATAGTCTCGGCAGTTAAATCACAGCACGTAACGATAACACTATCTTTGTGAGTCCACTCAATAGACTTTGGCTATTTAAACGTGCGGGCTTCTCTCGGTCGTCTTCTCTATCGCCGTAGTGACTGATTTTCCTCATTCATCCGCAAACGAAATGTCTCCAAACAATCTCCCCAAACAACTTATATTTGCGCCGATCCGGGAGCATGCAACATGAAGAAAACAGCGAAAAGAACAACCTACCTTTCGACTCAGCGTTGTCCCCGAATAGAAATAATATGCTATGCCAAGAACCCAAAGCACAGCAAAACATAATAATATCCTAGATTTCCTGCGCATTGCTGTGATTTTGGATGGGATAATACAGTGGCTGACTCGGGGTTTGTGCCGTGAAAAGCCACTGACGTCCACGTTCTGCGTCTCGCTGTGGCTACAGCGCTCAACTAACACGAAATCACCAGCAACAGCGGTTGGATAGAAGAAGAAGCAGGAAACAGCCAGCATCACCGGGTTAGAGGGGAAAGGGTAACCGACTTTAATCCAATCACGCTCCGCAGAGACGCGTACGGAGGAGGGGTGGGGGTGGGGACATCCATCGTTAGCCTGTACCTCAAGATGCACCGAGGAATCATTGTTTGGTTCATTCTGGAGATCTGGCAAATGCATTAGTGTTACGTTCTTTTCACTTAAAGATGCAGTAGGAGATCTGGGTAAATGCTAACTTTAGCCTGATAGCAGTGAAAAAAAATATGCTCACTTTCTGCTTATGCACACTGTTTATGTAACCTGATGTGTACTGCCTATATTATCATGCACAGTGCACATTATATCTTTTTACTATACTATTTTATTTATTTTAGCAAATGGTATTGGATTTTTAACATTGTAAGTAAAGTAATTAACAAAAATGCATCAAATTAGACTTTAAATAGTTTCATGTGGAAAGAATGTGAGCAGGGCTGTAACCAAAAAATCTATAGGTAGCCTAGGCTATATCCTATTATGCATTTACCTAATTTTCAACTAAATGTAAAAAAGGCCATAATAACAATGTGCATTGTTATTTTTGTATTATTATTTTTGTATTTAATGTATTTAAATGAATGATTTTAAATGAAAATGAATTAAAACTAGATATAGACATAGGGCTATTTAAAAAACTGAAACTAATAAAATGACAAATACAACAAAATTACCACAAAAAAAGGACAACATAAAAATGAATTCAAAATATTATTTAAAAACTATAATAGTATGATACTAAAATGCCATAATATGTCTCTCTCTATGACCCCTTTGAGGTCATGGAAAAACAAAAGCAGATTTTTTTTGGAGCTAATGCATTTGCTATGATTTCCCATACCTCTGTATATGGGAAAAGTGAAAAGGGGAAATTATTTTGGTCAAGAATCATCTATTTAGACAGCAAGAGCCATGTACTGATAATGTAAAGCAATAAATCACAGTTCTGTCATGAAAACTCTTAGAGAGATTGGCATGGTAATGGATATAGCAATGTTAATGTATTTGGCCTTGGCTGAATAGATCTGCTCTGCTGCTGCTGGTACTGCACTTTGTACTGCCAGTATATTCACAGACACGATGTGAGCATGTAAGGCATGCTGCTGCACATGTAACATACATGAAATAATAACCCCCGTAGCAGATCGACAGGTGGAGCTGGGGAAGAAGTAAAGTTTCTGAAAGTGTGGGCTGCAGACTGCTAAGAGCAAGCAATGTCAAGTATTTGAATGTTGAGCAGCAAACTCATTAGCTGCTGATGCAACAGCAACCAATCAGCAGCGCTATATAGATAACGATGTGATCACTAACATCTAGAGTTTCAAGAATAAACTTTGTATATAAAACCATTTAAGTATATTGTGGTCCACAGTGATTCTCAACCTCTTTGACTACAAGGCTTTTGATTAGAAGACCTTTATCTGAGGCAATATTTGAATATCTATATTTGCATTCCAGGGGGCACTGCAATACAACCAAAAAGGCACGATTAAAGGAGCAAGGGCAGGGCCAATGTCTGCTGGAATCTCCAGAAGATTTAGATTTGAGGGAGACCTTCAGAGATTTCAGGATGAGCTGCAATATGTCCAATGACTTGATCTCAGACGGTCGATAGTGACAATCACTTATTCATCAAAATGGGTCCACTGGGTGTGTCTTATTTAAATGATTTAAATGATCAGTAGCCTACTGTAATGAATTGAATCCACAGTTGGACAAACTAGATTCTTTGGTTTTAAAGAACCCATTAAAATTTGACCCGAAATCTGACATTTTTTGAGCCTTCTAAAAATTTGAATAAAGGACGAGGCTGATTTAGAAGCTGCACTTCAAGGAAACACTTGAATGACCTACTTTTCATATGCTGACAAGCGCTGCAGACTGAATCTTTATGTACACACAGTGCTGCAGTTAAAGATTTGGGCTGGCAAGTGCCACCCCATTCAATCTCGCTTCAAACTTGAGCAAAGCACTTATCCTCAGATTGCTTCAGGACAGCTGTTGATGTTGTAAGTGTGCTGTAAAATGATTAGGATTGAGTGTCTATGAAATAACAAATAGCCAGCCAGATGATTCTATCATGATGTGCCTAGACTCAGAGCACTCAAATATAATAACATAATAAGGTAAAGGGGTTTGTTTATTTATTTATTTATTTGTATGCGTATATATATATATATATTTTTTTTACAAATGGCACAAATACATACAGTTGGTAATAAAAATACAAAAAAATACTTTGATGTCTG
Source organism: Gobio gobio (assembly GCF_949357685.1). Lineage (NCBI taxonomy): Eukaryota > Metazoa > Chordata > Actinopteri > Cypriniformes > Gobionidae > Gobio > Gobio gobio. The sequence continues at coordinate 31,645,702 of NC_137111.1, read as the reverse complement.
GAAGAATGTGTAAATTTTATCTGAATACTACAAACGTGAAATAACCTCTGGCTTCTGAGGGGGAAATTTAAATATCAAGATTTTCAAATGTCATCTGGGAATGGCAATGGACTAAATCGTCCCCAGAAACAAGAGTTAAAGAATTTCCCATGTCTGGCTCAAGTTTTGAGCCTCCATGTCCGTCTCATCACAATGTAAATTTGTCAGTGTCCCTTCATAACAGAAAACGACCTCAAATGACCTGTGCAGTATTTTAACACCCTTAACAAATTTGAAGCTTAATAAAATTGTTTTGTTGTCAAAAACCAACACAAGCCTCAAGAATGTCATTAAACACCATTGTTGTTCTGTGTGGTTGTGCATTTCCTACTCTTAAACTTGACATTTGAAACCTCTTCACAGACCATTTGGCTTATAGCATAATTGGAGAATGTGTGTCACTTCCTATAGTGTGCATTTATTATAAAAGGTCTACAATACTTTATTGCTCCCCAACACTTCTACCTCTTTTCTCTCCAAATCAGTTGTAAGATCTTCCTCTAGATTAGAAGAACGAAAGGTGAGGCTACGCTTAAACTGTGATATTTAGGCAGGGAACTTAATTATGACCTACCATTTCATCATGTTGGTGGCTACAAAAATGTGTTTTATTCTCTCGTCACATTAAAACCCCTGAGCATAAACATCCACTTGGCCATTCAGGCAGTTTCTGGTGACAGTATTTGAGTGACAAGATCAAAAACCTACAATAATCATTTTCTGTTCTGAGATACAGCCTGTAGCCTGTATCTACCAAGGCGTTTATAGAAAATAAATATATCCTAGTGGCTATAATAGGTCAACATGTTTTTATGAACACTCCATCTCCATTGGGAAATAACACAGCATTCTCAAAATTGGCTGCTGTACTTTTTAACAGCAAGAAGTCAATGACCACTCTTAACCTTAAAAAACCTTAATCTTAAAAAACATTTAAAAACAATTTGATTGCAAAAGAAAACATGTCATATTTAAATCAGTGCACATTTCCAAATATGCCAACACTGAGAACTCTCACTGGGCAATTCAGACTCAAATATGAAGCCAGCTGACTATTCGGACAATAAACGTACGGTCATGCATGAAATATGGTAGAAATAACATTGGAACTCTATATTAAACACACATTGACATGTTGTTATAACCTTTGATAAATGTGCAATTCTAATTGTCATCCAGAAAAATTTAGACGGACCTCCACATTCTGTGAGTGTGAACCGGACTGTTTCCATCTGATGTGGACAAATGTCTCTTCCCTACATTCTGTGGTTTGTTGCATCTAAGCCCCTGTTTGAGCCTTCACTAGGGCTAATGAGCCGAATCTGTTTTGTAACAGTCTTGGCTCTCTGCCAACTGGTCTGATCATTCTTGCCAGCTCCCGGCTGCCTTCTGGGATGGTTTCTGCCCCATTCTAGCCCTTCGCTTTCCTGCAAGACCCCCTACAGACACCAATTCTATAGGGTACCTGCCATTTCCTGACTCTACTGAACAAGGGAGATGAAAGCTGGGGAAGTTTCATACAGGAATGGCTGTAGAGGGTGATGCAACTCTTGAAAACTTCCTACAAACACAAACCTGAAGGACTGCAGATCAGCTGTGAAAGGGCTCCACCATCAGTTTGCCCACTAGACACACACCTACATGTTCCCCAGAGCCAAGTGCCAACTTGTTCTTGGATCTCTTTACTACATGCAGGATAGTGTGACTGACATGGTTGTGAGCAACAATGAAGTGTAAACCACCTGCAGGATTTCCTTTTTTAAGAACCTTGAGTTCCTTATCATGTGTAACAACCATTTTTGTCTTGTTAATACACTATATTGCCAAAAGTTTAGGGACGCCTGCCTTTACATGCACATGAACTTTAATGACATCCCATTCTTAAACTGTAGGGTTTAATATGGAGTTGGCCCACTCTTCTATTTTTTGACTGTTCTTCTAGAAGCGCATTTGATGTTGGACGAGAAGGCCTGGCTCGCAGACTCCGCTCTAATTCATCCCAAAGGTGTTCTATTGGGTTGAGGTCAGGACTCTGTGCAGGCCAACAAGTTCCTCCACACCAAACTCACTCATCCATGTCTTTATGGACATTACTTTGTGCACTGGTGCGCAGTCATGTTGGAACAGGAAGGGGCCATCCCCAAACTGTTCCCACAAAATTAGGAGAATGAAATTGTCCAAAATGTCTTGGTATGCGGAAGCATTAAGTGTTCCTTTCACTGGAAATAAGAGGCCAAGCACAACCCCTGAAAAACAACCCCACACCATAACCCCCCTCCACCAAACTTTACACTTGGCACAATACAGTCAGGCAAGTACTGTTCTCCTGGCAACTGCCAAACCCAGACTCATCCATCGGATTTCCAGAAATAGAAGCATTATTCGTCACTCCAGAGAACACGTCTCCAATGCTTTGCATTGCACTTGGTGATGTAAAGCTTGGACGCAGCTGCTCACCATGGAAACCCATTCCATGAAGCTCTCTACACACTGTTCTTGAGCTAATCTGAAGGCCACACGAAGTTTGGAGGTCTGTAGCGATTTCCTCTGCAGAAAGTTGACAACTTCTGTGCACTGTGCGCCTCAGCATGCGCTGACCCCGCCCTGAGATTTTACGTGGCCTACCACTTCGTGGCTGAGTTGGTGTTGTTCTCAATTGCTTTCCCTTTTTTTAATAATACCACTAACAGTTGACCGTAGAATATTTAGTCGTGAGCAAATTTCACGAATGGACCTATCACGGTACCACACTTGAATTCACTGAGCTCCTGAGAGCGACCCATTCTTTCACAAATTATTGTAGAAGCAGTCTGCATGCCTAGGTGCTTGATTTTATACACCTGTGGCCATGGAAGTGATTGGAACCTGAATTCAATGATTTGGAGGGGTGTCCCAATACTTTTGGTAATATAGTGTACCTTGATTTCATCACGACAGCTCCTTGGAATCTTTCTGGCTTGCTACAATTGTCAAGTCCAATACTTTCTAGTTCCTCATGAAGTCAGTATTTTGTTGTACTGTATTAGCAATATGTTCCTATAGTCCTATATTCAGTCTGCATCTGAGGTTGCTCTTGTTTTGCATCTAAATTCTCGTTGGAGGGAACATCAGGAACACAATGTTGTTGTACACTGCAGGACAGCTAAAGTTAAGGCACACCAGAGCAGATAGTGTGACTGCTCTATAAATGTTTAGCACCATTTTACAATATAGGTCTTTTGGGGTACATTTTTAATTGGTTATTTGTCATCCAGGAGACACTTTTACAGTACCCTAATTTTATACAATCCACCTGGAGCAACCTCAGGTTAATTAGTTTGCTCAGAAGCACAATCCTGAGACAGAATTTTACCAACTTTGGCTGATGAGTTGGGCATTAGTTTCAGGACTTAAGGTTGTCATGTAACTTTTTTTTGGTCTTTTACTTCAAGCATACATAATAGGGTTTTTAAAAATTACTGTTCTCGTAAAAAAAAAAAAAAAAACAGTTCAGTTTGACATGTACAAAAACAGAGTAAGTATAAAATACATGGTGGTGACAAAGATTTAAAGGGATAGTTCACCCAAAAATTACAATTCTGTCATAATTTATTAACCTTTATGTTGTTTTTTAAACCTGTATGACTTTCTTTCTTCTGCAGAACACACACAAGAAGGTTATTTTAGAAGAATCAAACAATGAAGACCACTGACTTCCATTATATAGACAAAAGAAATCTCAGATATCTTTTGTGTTCCATAGAATTCAGTCAGACAGGTTTGGAACAACTTGAGGGTGAATAAATAATGGCATTTTTAAACACTTCTAGATGTATACTTCTATAACTATAACATTAATTATAAGAAAAACTTACAGATTTATTTACTTCACAAAAACCGTTTTGGGCAGAGGATGCAATTGTCAGACGGTGTACTTTTCTTCCCCTTGCCTTTGAGATTTGTGATAGAGTGTATAATTATTGTACAGTTCATTGAACACTTCCTTGACACCCATTTGAAGGGTGGTGTTCAAAAACTTAATGTCTTGTTCGACACAATGGTCCAGGATACAGTATATACCTTCTGTTAGATGTGCCTTGATTTCTGGCTGAAGTGTCACCTAGGAAAATAAGACAGAAACGTATAGTTATGGTATACAAAGACAACAGTTATCTGCAACGTGCGCTAATGTGATTGTTCAGTGCAGTCTCAGGCCAGTTAGCAGGTCAAACGTATATCACACTTCAAGTTGACAAAAACAATTGGCTCTCAAGTCGAACAAGATAAAGTGTTCCTCCTCCAGTTTAAGGTTAACACAACCTCTGATCGGATAAGTCCCAGTGCATGAACTCTTAAGCTATAATTGTGTGGTTTAAGATTTATAACACCGAGAAGATTCTTCTCTAACATTCTAGCTAATTTTTACTTCAGGCAGGCTGCTCAAGAGAGCAGAAAAGACAATTTCCGAAAACATTTGAGTAGAAATTGGCATGGGCATGTGGTAGGTAAAAATAATTAATTGAGTGATAATGACTAGTCTCTCACCCTCTGCAGTTCACTGACATATTGTGCAACCATGAATGAGGATAGGACTGTGAAATCTTCGGCAGCATTGGCAATATGAGTGTACATCCTCTCCACCAGCCTAGCACACTTCAGAAGACTTTCTCTGTCTTTCTCAGAGGCTGAAAAAGAGATCACAAGAAGTAGTTGTATTATTTTAATTAGAACTGTTCAAACAAAATGTTAATATGTGATTAATTATGCTTAATGCCGTTGGTGCATTAAGATCATAACTCTGATTCTAAGCATCCACCCTCTCTCCAAAACCATGGCCTGCAATAAAACCGTAATATTGTGAAATATTAGTACAATTTATAATAACTCTTTTGTGTTTGAATATACACTGCCTGGCCAAAAAAAAGTTGCTGTTTGGATTAAAATAGGCAAATGCTTAAGAGTCAATGATTGGATCATTATTGCAGCGATTTTTATGTTTCTAACATGTTATATGTTTGGCAACAGTTCTTCCAAACCTAATCGATGGAGTGTGTAGCTTTTCATTTCTTAAACAACCATGAAGGAAGACACATAATGGCCATATTCCACGATAACAATGTCAAGATTCATCAGTCTCAAACTGTAAAAGAATGGTTGGGAGGGAGCATGAAGATTAAAAATAATGAATTGGCTCCTCTGAGTCCAGATCTTAAATTCATTGAAAGTCTTGTGGATGTGCTGGAGGAGACTTTACATAGTGCTTGAATCTTTCATTGTCAATACAAGATCTGGATCAAAAATGAATGCACGTCTTGATGGAAATAACATCACAGCATTTATTTTCATCAAGACGTGCATCGGTTTTTGGTCCAGATCTTGTATTGACAATGCAAGAGTCAAGCACTATGTAAAGTCTCCTCCAACACATCCACAAGACTTTCAATAAGTTTAAGGCCTGGACTCAGAGGAGCCAATTCATGTGTGAAAATGATTCTTCATCTTTGAGCCTGATGAATCTTGACATTGTCATCCTGGAATATGGCCATTATGTGTCTTCCTACGTGGTTTTTTGAGAAAAGAAAAGATACACACTGCATCAATTAGGGGTGGAAGAACTGTTGCCAAACATATAACATGCTAGAAACATAAACACTGCAATAATGATCCAATCCTTGACTCTTAAGCACTTGCCTATTTAAATTCAAACAGTGCATTCTAAAATGTAAATTATTATTGTGATGGCAAAGCTGAATTTTCAGCAGCATTACTCCAGTCTTCAGTGTCACATGATCTTTCAGAAATCATTCTGATTTGCTGCTCAAGAAACATTCCTTATTATCTTATTTCTTATTAACTTCTCATTATCAATGTTGAAAACAGTTGAAATCATGATACATTTTGTTTCAAGATTCTTTAATTAAGTTTAAAAGAACATCTTTTCTTTAAAATATATTTACATTTGTAACAATGTAAAAGTGTTTCACTTTATCAATTTAATTCCTTTTGCTAAATAAATGCATCAATTTCTTAAAAAATAATAATAACCCCAAACATTTAAACGGTTGTGTACCTTTGTCCAGTGTCTTTAAATATATGCTAATATATTCCAATTTCTATTAATTAAAAGGCGAACAGAATGCATTAACCACCAATCATGATAACATTATAATAATGAATCCTGGTTAAATCTTTTTAAAGCCACGTTATCGGTGGATCCGGACAGATCAGAGTGATCATGACATCACATTCATGCTTTGAGAAACTTACCATAAGATGATCAATAAGATTGAAATTGCCTCACATCTGAATACATTTAAATTCTGACTGAGCTTTGATGTCAAGTATGAAAGTCTGAGATATTAAGAAAGACGAAGTGTCCTGATGCTTCCACCAAAAAAAAAAAGTCTTTAAATCTAAAGTCATAAAAAGAGTTCTCAAGTCAAAAGGGATACGCCTTCAGTGTTTAAAATGTGTTGAACCTTAAGCTTCAGGATCAAATTCAACCTTCTTTCTTCATGGATTTTTTTTCTTCTTTCATTTTACTTTGAAATTCAATCCACAGAGTCACAGTCTGCAAGCGTCTGTCTCTGAACACAGCTCAACGAGGTGCTTGTCTCATTAGGTGAATCACACCTCAAATAACATCTTTTTCTTCCTGGACAATAAATTAATTCAGAGCTTTGCCAGCACAAGCATTTTACTGTAAATAAATGCGGTCATGGTGAAATTGTTTTTTAATTGACCTTCCTAAATCAAAAAAGCTTACTAACCCCAAACTTTTGATCAGTGTATAATGTTTAAATTTATGCATTTGAAATGGCTTTTAGAACACTCCTGAATGTGGGTATAATAGGTGTGCTTACCTCTGTCAGAGTCACCCCGCTGTCTGCCTTCATGCATGACTGATGAAACCAAGCGATAAAAGCAATTCAGGAAGGCGGGCGAAGCCTTCAGCATCACCTGCAAACATTTAAAGCTCTCAAAATTGGTGCACAGCTGTGCTTAGTATAAACCCCATTGGCCTTAATGTTTATCCTATGAAGAATACTAGTCTAGATTTATTGCACTGTGCAAGTCGAACACAAAAAACAATAATCTTCTGTGCCACAAAACTTCATAAGCAAGCTAAACATTTTTAGATGGGTCCATAGATGGCTGGTAAAAGAACACTATGGAATGATTCAAAAACCCTGACCTAATTTAATATTTTAATAAAAGGCAGACTTTTTGTTGAATCCTAGCAACAATCTAAGCAGCATCTTTACAATGTACACTGATGAGCCAAAACATTATGACTAGAGTCAGGTGAAGCATATTGTTCATTTCCTAACAAGGCCACATACCCAATACCCTTAAATAGGGCACAGGCCACAGGCCACATACCCTTTACCCTTAAATAGGGCACTATTTGAGCAAAAAGTTGGTGTCCAAAACCATAGTAGATGTCATCAAGTGCACTTATTGGAAACACTTTACAACAAGGTTCAATAGTTAACATTAGTTAACTACATTAGTTAACACAAACTAATAATGAACTGCACTTATAAAGCGTTTATTAATCTTTGTTAATTTCAACATTTACTAATACTTTATTAAAATCTTGTTAACATTAGTTAATGCACTGTGAACTAACATGAACAGCTGTATTTTTACAACAATTTTTATTAACAAATGAACAAACCTTATTGTAAAGTGTTATCCACTCATTCAATCCCACAATGCACTGCAATAACACATGTACAACTGATGTACACTCAACGGCTCGATAATACCCACAATGCACTGGGAGGTTTGTGCAGAATTAATTCCCGGGTCTAGCCAGAAGTTGGCGCCCGCAGCGGAATCATCCATCCACCCATTTACCAAACCGCTGGTCCAGTGTGGGTACAGCGCAATATCATACAGGTATAAATTCCTTTTTAATTGATTATTAAATTGTTTAATTAAGGTTTAGTCTTTAATACATCATTTTATATACATCCTTGAGAGCTGCCAGTTTGCTAAGTTTTAAATGATTATTAAACGGAGCAAGCACAAACTATACAAAAGCGGCAACCATTCCAGCGCACTCAGTGTCCGAATTCACTCACTCGTATGCATTCAACTCCTTCAAGACAAGTGGACTATATTTGTGGAATAATGTAGGTAATAGTGAATGAGGGTATAGGGGGCTACAGCTAAGGTCTGGGTAGATTAGATGGCAAGCAAATAATCAGTTCTCGTAATCAACGTGTTGGATGCAGGAGAAATGGGCAGGAATAAAGATCTGAGCGACTTTGACAAGAGCCAGATTGTTTTGGCAAGGCGACAGGGTCAGAGTATCTCTCAAATGGTAAGACTTAAGTTGCTCCCAGTCAGCAGCGGTGAAAAATTTACCAACAGCAGTACGAGGAGGGACAAACCACAAACCGGTGGAGGGAGTGTGATGCTCTGAGCAAGGTTCTACTGGGAAACTCTGGGTTCAGCGATTCACGTGGATGTAAATTTGACATGTGCCACCTATCTAAACATTGTTGCAGACCAGGTACATCCCTTCACGATGGTGGAAGTGGCATCTTTCAGCAGGATCATTCACCCTGCCTCACTGCACAAATTGATCAGGAATAGTTAGAGAAACATGATGAAGAGTTCAAGGTGTTGCCCTGGCCTCCAAATTCCCCAGATCTCAATCTGATTGAGCATCTGTTGGATGGGCTGGACCAACAAGTTTGATCCAAGTCGGCACCACCTCGCAACCTACAGGTTGCCAACCTACCTTGGTGGGCAAGCGCTGTTTTGGCAGCACGCGGTGGACCAACAGCCTATTAGGCATAATGTTTTGGCTCAGTGTATATGTATAATATTCATATTTGGGCAAATGGCTGAAATATTTTTTATTTAAAACATTTTTTGTGTATTATTGTTATTTAGTTCTATTGTCCATCCTAGTGGATACAGAAACTGTCAGTGATCAATTCCATATTGTTTAAGTGCACCTGTAGTTGTTCAGTCATCATTATGGCTAATTCATGGTCATGGACAACTCCAATGTCACTTTATAATGCCAACTCTCATTTCACTTTATAAAGCCTATCAAATACAAGGTCATGTTGAGATTGAACCAAGTTTCGCACTTTCACTGGCAAAGAAACCTGTACACCTTGAAGTTTTGCACAATCTCAGCATTCCTCTCGTACCAGACTCACACTGGGCTCCTTCTCCCTCAGGATCTGTAGCAACTTTCCAAACTACATTCTAATTTTCACTTCTATTAAGTGCAAATTAAACGCCTCTCCAGGGCACTGTAATGTTCGCTCTAAACATCAAGCAGCATTAGCCTGTAACACACCTATTTGCATAAAGCTATGAGCCTTATCAAACTAATTTACCAATTTATCTGAAAGTTACCTATTTACCATGACATCCACCATTTGTACAGTACATAAGAGCAAATAGCAAAAAAAAACTTTTGGGGGGGGGGGGGGGGGGGGGGGATAATAATAACAGAGTAATAATATTTTTCACCTCGAGAAAACCCATGTAATTTTGTGTTTACTGACTATTAAATTCTTGATCCACCAGACAGTGCATTGAGTGTATTCATGAAACAAAGAACTGAAAACGGTATTACTAAAACATTTTTCAAAGAGCAAGTGCAGATAAACATATGTCAGACATTACCTTTAAAAACGACTTATAGCATTTGGCACAGTTTCTACCTCCACTCTAGATGATTTTAAAGAGCCCCTATTATGAACTTTTGAAAATTACCTTTCATGTAGTGTGTAACATAGCTCTAAGTGAATGAAAACATCCTGCAAAGTTTTGAGTCTGAAAGTGCACCATACATAAAGTTATTGACACTCAAAAGTATGAGTCGACTCGGAGTGAATTAAACAAATCGTTTTTTTAAACGAATCAAAAGCCATTTCGTTGTGACGTCATGACAAAACATTAGCATATAGCCCGTCCACTTATTGCACGCCCCGACACCAGGACCCCTTCAAACACAGCAGCGGATACTGGATAGCATCACGTCGGACTTGATTCGTCGGTATTCAATTAGCCAACGATTAACTGGGATTGGTGTAAAACCAACGTCAGTGTGTACAATCGCTGCGCTTTAGGAAGCCTCCTGAATGGAGCTGGAGGTCAGTTATGGTAATGGGCATTTGTTTCTGAAATATGCACTGTTTGCGGTAGACCAAGTCCCAGTATAGCTCCAAAACCCCACCCCTCCATGTATTACAATGGACGCGAGACAAACTAAACAATCAAATTACACTTCAAATAATTGTTTCCTATGTTTTCACAATGATTTCATTTCAAGTGTTGTTCATGTTTTTTAAATAAGTTTAGTTTTAATTAGTTATTTGATGCTATAAAAAGAGGGGGGGGGGGGGGGGGCTTCACGATTGACAGCTGAAATTGACGGCTTGTCTGAGTGAAGTTGTCGCTGAGGCACTAATGGACTTTTTTCTGGATTTTCGGGAGGAGATTGGAGCTTTGGCTTTAATTTCTACAATTCCACAACTGTTTATTTCACACCAACATAATGAATTGTTCTGCATCTGTGAGAGTGTGGGCGGGATTTTGATAATCGTGCCTCTACTTCCTGCTCCGTACTGCGCAACTCCGGTCCTGAGATCACTACTGCCAGACTCTGTCCCAAATCTTCGCAAGATGTCAGTGCCGTGTGCGGGCCTATGAAAGCTTCTACTCTCGTCAGCGGAAGCACATGAAGTCGCGTCATCCATATTTTTTTACGGCCTATGATCACAACAGACTGGGCCATCTGACCAATCAGAGCACAGTAGGCTCAAGGAAAGGAGGGATTTAGAGACTTATTCATCCGTCGAGTCGTTTGAGAATCATTGAACACTGTGGTGATGTGTAATGTATATTATGAGAAAATGAAACTTTTTGTCAAAGGTTTTTTGACCTTTGATGCAAGTAAACATGTTGTTGGAGAGCTCCAAAAAAAAAAATTGGAAACTTTAAAATAGCATAATAGGGGCACTATTATAAAGTCAATTGAAAATGTAAAAGTGAATAATATAAATAGATAATATAATTCAACTTCAAAAAGTGCAACAAAAACATATCTAAGTATTATCAGGTTTAAGCTTATCTCTCTCTCCACCCAGCCAGAGGATACTCACCTGAGGGTAGCAGTGTATAATTGCAAACAGGACTTCATGGATGGCCTCAAAAGCAGCATGGTAGTCCTCCATGGAATGACTGTCGAGAGGCACAAACTGCAGTGCGCCCAGAACCACAATGATGTGGTGTGGATTGGATATGTGTGCTTCACCCTGAGAGAGCAGGACAGTCAAAGCCTGAAGAGTTGGCAACGTCAGCGCACGGGTCAGAGAGGGGCGCTTGCTGGCCTCCTTTATTACAAACTGAAAACAAGGGAGGAAATCTGTAAGGAAATCTGTGAAATTCAAGAATCATGTCTCTCAAATGGTTACTGACAACTTATTCCTTGTTATAAGTCATGAGTTGCTTGAATTCTTCAGAATCAAACCCACAACCTTGGTGTTACTAGTGCCATGAACTACCATAAATAAACCTGACATGAAATATTGAATTACAATTTGAGTTAAGATGTTTTTATGTCTCTTATGTTCAACAAGGCTGCATTTATTTGGTCAAAAAAGCAGAACAGTAATATTGAGAAATATTATTACAATTTAGAATATCTGTATTCTATTTGAATATACTTTCAAATGTAGTTTATTCCTGTGATGGGAAAGCCGGATTTTCTGCAGATTTTACTCCAGTCTTTAGAGTCACATGATCCTTCAGAAATCATTCTAATGATGATTTGGTGCTCAAGAAACATTTCTTTTTATCATCAATGTTGAAAACAGTTGTGCTGCTTAGTATTTTTGTGGAAACCATTACATTTTTTGGGATGTTTTGATGAATAGAAAGTTAAAAAAAACAGAGTATAATAGATTTGTTTTGTTGGATTACAACATTTTTTTGCTGTCAATTTTGATCAATTTAATTAATCCTTAGGTGTAGTGTTAAATAAATGCAAAAAAATGTGTGCACCTTTAAAGATTACTAAAGAGTATTATGAAACATGTACAATATATGCAATGCAGAGCTCTAACAAACCAGCCTGACATTTACCAGAAATCCTGCAGACAATATAAGTTCACACAGAATACTTTTCAACTGCTCTGCAAACGATCGATGCTATAAAATATTAATGACAAAAGTGACGATTACAGAGCTTGTTCTTATTTTTGTGTACTAAAGACAGTGGAGATGAGAGTAGAGCAAGGTTAAATAAGCTTTTGTTCACTGTGGTGAACTCTGCTAGTGGCAGCTCTAGTATGTCAAGTTCTGACACTGAGAAGAAAGGTGCAGTGATAAAAGTAACCTGACAGGCACACACAGTCCTTCTCTGAGTCAACTCAGAGACATAGATAAGACTTTGAATTGAATTGAATTTAACTTTGAAACCTGACTTCTCCAGGCAGATGAATTTTAATGCTAAATCAAGACAAGAGAGTCAGGCTGGTGGGTGAGGTATGTGATATGTTTTACAAATCTAGCTGTATGGTGTTTTTTACTGCCAACCAACTCTCTAGGCACCCTTAAAGCAACATCCAGGCTTGATAAAAATAATAAATGCTTTATCACATTTATTATATTACATATCTCTGATTTTATGCAGGCAAGAAGTCCAGGAAATTACTTATAAAGGAAGTAAACAGGGCCACGCACTTCAAGGGGTTTGAAGGATCTAAGGGCTTTCGATAACAACCCGTGTGTTTTACTTATGAAAGCCACACACAGTTGTTGTTTTTTTGTCTTTGGTTTTTTTTTTTTTTTCAAAATCATTTATAATAATTCTGGGCAATCGATTAAAGTTTGTGTTTGCATAATATATGCATGTGTGCTGTAGGGATGAAACGATTACCGGTTTCACGATAAACCACGATAAAATTTAGTGACGGTTAGTAATATTGTTTAAAATTTAATTATCATTAAAACCGCGTGTGATTATCACGATTTTGAAAACTTGCGGTAAATCTTGTCCTGTCAGCGTCAGTCTGGTGCAGGTGCTGCGCGCAAAGCTGGTTTTTGAATGAGAAGAAATGGCGGAAAGGCAGTGACAGCACTCGGGGGATTGTTCAGACTTCTAAAAGGACCAAATCTGAGGTGTGGTCATATTTTGGCTTTTACAAAAGTCCTGAGGGAAACTTAATCGAAGATGTTCACCCTGTCTGCAGAACATGCCAGAAGAAAGTCACTGTAATAGGGGGAAACACTTCAAATCTGCGAATCCAAGGCAAGTGGACTTTGACCTCAATACCAAAACTACGTCTGGCAAATAATAACGTGAAGCGAACAAATTCAGACAAGACTAAGGTGACATATAAGGGATAATCAGGGCATGACATTAACAACCACCATTTGCGGGTGTAACGTTATTTCGGCTGCACACTAGACACTTTGGCGGTTTAACTTATTATAGTCTTCTCAAAAGCCATCTGTTATAATCGCGCTGTGCTTTTTAACACATGTTTCTATTGAGTTTATGAATGCAATGTCTCAAAATCAGAGGCGTTGGTTCAGATCAGCCGTTCAGAGCGCGCGCTGCTCTCACTCGCTGAAATCTGCACTCAAAACGTGCGATGTACGCAGGAGATTCACTCATGATACCGTGGTTGACTGTTTCTGTTCTATTTCAGCAGCGAAAATAGTTTCAAACAAACACAGCAGAACCACAGCGCATCTGATATGACTGGCATAAAGTTGGACCGTCTCTAAAGTTACATACAACATTGGTAACGTTATACGCGTTTCTGACTTCAATAGCATTTGAAGAGAATGACAGTCATAAAACTGACTGTAAAGTGTTCATCTAGGTGTCAGGTATGATGCACACCTTTTGATATTTAATAAAATAAACAGTCAAATCATGAAAATATGGATATGCATTATTTCACTAGGATACCGTTTGGGCTCACAAAATATGCTAGATTTAAATGCATCATTGCTGAACACTGATGAGAATATTGCTTGAGAATATATTTACAGAGATAATATTCGAGATTATATTTACACCAAATTATTATTTATTATTAATGCGTTGCTATTGACGACGGCCATTATAAGGAAGTAAATCCCACAGAATAGAATCTAGCTTTAAAAAGTGCAAAGAGCTGCTTTATTTATTTGTTGTTTGTTGATTTTCAAATATAAATTTTGTTGAAGTGTTTTAAGTGTGTGCATCTGTTCTTTTTGAACACTTTCATCTCATTTGAACAAAACCGTGATAATATTGATTACTGTGATTATTTGGGTCACTATAATCGTGATGTGAAATTTCCATACCGTTTCATCCCTAATGTACTGTGTATATTTATTATTTATATATAAATACAAACACATGCATGTAGATATTGCATGTGTGTATTTATAGTGTGTATATTTATATTATATATACACATAATAATTATACACAGTACACACACATTACGTAAACGCAAACATGTATTTTGGATGTGATTAATCACGACTAATCGATTGCCCAGCACTAATATATAATAATTTATCAGTCATGTAGTTGTCATTTGATTAATCATTTTTTTCACATTCATAATTTTTTCATTGTCATTTATTCATTTTATTATTATTATTATTCTTCATTTGTCATTTTGTGTTTTTTAAATTATATATTTTATTTATTTCCTTGCACTTGCAATGCTTGCTATTGTTGTTTAATCTTATGATTGTCTGGTTTGAAGGGATGTTTTTATTCACCAGTAGGAGATAAGAATGTTCAAGGTTTCTTTTAATAATGCCACAGGACGTTCTTGTAACCTTTTTGTGAAGCAGTAATTTTCCATCGTTTTTCCCTTGGTATAATAACACTTGTTGGAATTGTACTGGATAGAGGAATTGTAACATCTAGACGAAGTCAGAGCATTTAAATATACGTAATTAAGATTATTCAATAAACTCATCTTTATTATAATCACTTAGTCTCCTGCTTCTGCTCATCCCTGGCTTTCTCAGTCAAACTCTCAGACTGATAAAAGACTTAAATGTTCTGGGAGGGCTTTGGCGTCCAGGGTCGAATCTATATTGGATATTTCTGACGTGGAGTTCCGTGGATATCTAACATTTTGGTGCGATTTAACGGTTTAAAAGTTGTAATGTGATCCTCATATTTTTTTGTTAAACACTTCTCCAAATAAAAATGTGTGCTATTTAAAGTGGACCCCCTTTTCACAAGATGTAATACAAGTCTCTGGTGTCCTCAGAATGTGTCTTGTGAATTTTCAGCTCAAAATAGCCCACAGGTCATTTATTACAGCTTGTCAAATTTGCCCCCATTTGGGTGTGATCAAAAACACAGTTTTTGTGCGTTTCCCTTTAAATGCATAATGAGCTGCTGCTCCGGCCCCCTTTCCAGAAGAGGGGATAGCTTTCTTTTTTTTTTTTTACAGCTCGTTACAACAAAAATGTAAAATGTCACACAGCCAAAATGTCACAAATTGTCAGTAGTTGTGTTCAGCCTTACATGTTCGAATCAGACACTGATGGAGAGACTCAGGAAGAAGTTACAACTTTTAGAATGCAACTGGACATGACTAAATGGTTAGTGGGTAAATTTATGTAGGGTGAATTCAGGGTGATTGGGACACTTTTTGCCATTGAGATGACTTGGAAAAAGTGTCCCAATCACCCTGAATTCACCCTAGTTGTTGTGGAGTTAAGTTGATTCAACTCATTGACTAGCATGTACCGTCATGTTAATCTAAAAATCTATGCAAATAGGGCAGATCGTCACTAGTCATGGGCGGGGCTTCCCCCTACTCTTACGTATGACTGTTGGGGATTATTTAAAAAAAAAGGGGGTGGATTTTTACCATAATAGGCTGATTGTTTACACACACTGTGACACACATCTGTGTTCAAAGACCTTATAAAAGTGCTTTTTTTTCTTGATAGGTTAAACTGTAAATTTGCCTAAATCAATCAAATACTGATTTTCAATGCAAGACATTTTCATGTATATCTGCATGTAATGTGCAAAGGTTCCTGTGTTTAATGACTTAACATGGGTATGGAACATTTTTATGGTTGTTGGGAGGACAAATTGAGGGAAATATTGGGTTACACTTTATTTTAGGGTGTCATTGTTACAATGTAATTATATATTTAAGTACTGAGTAATATTGACTAACTACAGGTACTTAGTATAGGGTTAGGTTGAGGATTAGTTGCATGTAATTATTCATAATTTACTGTTATTACTATGGTAAGTACATGTAACATGTAAAAAGGACACTGTGTTACATAAAGTGTAAAATAAAGTGTTACCAAATATTGCCCATCTAGTGTTATTACTTTCAATCAAAATCCAACACTTATGCAGATGTTTACACATGAAAAATATGATACTTTCATCTTGGAAAAGAGCATCGCATTAAAAAGAAACAGCAGGAATGCATGTGTGGTTAATCTTTTTCAGGGAAAAACATCAAATGGGAAATAAATTGAAAACAGGTATTGAAATACTTACAATGAGAGTGGATATGATTTGTGGAGTGATAAGCCAAAAAGCCTTTGAACAATGCTCTGGAAACTGACAACAGGAGAGCAGCTTTATAAAAGTCACAGCAGACAGAACTTCCTGTGAAAGAAAAAAACAACATATCATCAGTGCACACTACAAGCAGACTTAGAAACTCTTAAGCTTCGAGAAGAGAAAAAGGAAGGATTTTATCATAATGTTTTCATGTCAACATCAATCATCCATTTCACTTTGTAGAATAAAGACATATTCAAAGAATCCATCAAAAACAAGTGGCAGACTTTTAAATATTAGACCTAAGGCTGTCATTCATTGAAATGATGATTGTTAAATCACATAACTCTATGCAGTTAAAATGCAAACACATTAAAGACATTCAGTTAATTTAAGAAAAGAAAACTAAACAGACCGTTATGTGATTATTAGGTTCAGTAATTTTTGTGAATGACATTCATAGTGTTCTCAGACGCTCTCAAATTGCATCAATACCCTCTGGAAATGCAAAAACTGAACTATTCTCTGCAATAATTCAATAATAAAACTTTCCAAACTCGTCATTTGACATTCATTAAGATGTTTTTGCCCTCTGACCTGAAGTCATCCACTGGAGTTCATATTTCTAAGAAAGAGTGTGTCACTCTTGGGTGATATTTCACTTCAGCTCAAATTCAACAATACTTAAATTTCACCATATAAAGAATGCAAATTACTTAACTTTTATTATTCGTCCAGTCTGGGTTTTATTACCAAATAAATTACATATAAAGAGTGTTCTTTTCAATTATTCACTGATAATGGGTTCTCTGCTAGGGACTTTTTCCTGTTTTTACTAATTACACAATACCATGAAACGGAATAAATGTCTTAACCTTGTCAATAAATTAACAGTATTAAGTGATACATTTATTGCACACATTACTCATTACAGCTATAATAAGAATGCAGCCATAAACACTCAGAAACTATGAGAATCTTACATTAGAGTGGCCTCCTTCAATCTTTGCCGGCACAAGCCCTTCTCTGAGCAGCAGCAGCAATAGATGGAACTGCTCTTGAGAACAGTTGGACACCAGCTGATTAAGCACCTCCTTTACTGGCCCCTCCAGCTCTTTTACATCTGACAACGACATCCAAGTTCCTGATGAAATGATTGAGAGACTGTTTTCAGACTGTTTTCAGGGTTAACAAAAATTTGAGGCATCAATTTTATTTTAGTCAAGCGAATGTTTTGAAACGTTTTAGGACATCATACCTGACAGCAGTGTGTGAACACTCCGCAAAATCTCAATATGGACTTCTTCTAGATCTGCTGCTTTGGTCTTTTCCACAGCCGTGTAAAACGCAGAGAGATAGTTAACTGACGAAATGAGGAAGTCCATAGGACGAGGTGACGGGAACAGTTCCTTTAAGATCTGCTGGAAAAAACTCCGGTAGAACGTCATTCGGGATATTTTCTCCTGCCCGTCGTCCTCAGAGATTGAGGCTCTAGCTAGTTCACTCCTGATCATGACCGTTACCACTTCAACAGAGAAGGACTGCCTGAGGAGACCACTTCCCTTGCCCATCAACACAGCCAGAACGGCTGGCTCCATGACAGAAGTGGCCTTCTCTAACATATGAGTCAGAGTCTGATCCAGCTGTTTGTTCTTGCCGAGAGTTGTGATCATTTCTTTGCAAAGCATGCTTAAAGTTACCAGATGGAGCTGTAGCGAGCAGAGATCCCCTGTGTCTACAGCCAGAACTCCTGCGGCAATGTTACTTTCAACCATGAAGGAGGTAAACTTCTCCAGATTGAGGCACATGTTTCTCTTCCGGTCGATTATGAGCTGAATTAGAGACTGAATGAAGTCCTGAACTGACTGAAGAAAAGACAACCATGTCGGGCCATCCACACCTTTGAAGAGCCCCTTGCTGCTCCGAGAGAATAGGGATGTCATTGTTGCTTCTAAGAGATTACTTCCATGAACAACTTTCAGGAGTGTTTGAGAGTTTTTAACCAGCAGAAGGGAAGCCATGACACTGAAAAGCTCTTTAAGCAATCCAACAGATGCAGAGAGATTGACGCTTTCATCACACTGAACACAAGTAGTCAGTGTGAACAAGCTCAGAAAAAGTTCTGAATAGTCTTCCGGGGACATTGCATATCCATTCAGGACACTTGTGATTTTGAGTAGCTGCAGTAATCGATCTACCTGTGTTTTAGATAGAGGTATGGAAGATTTCATTTTGACAGAGTCCAAGATCTCCTGTCCAATGGCTTTCAGTCTATTCAGAGAAGGTGTCAAGTCGGTTTCTCCATCTTCTATGCCAACCATTTCCACACAAGATTTCAAAAACGAAGGACTGATTAACTGCATGTGTGATGAGTCGAGCAGTCCAAAAAATGCCTTGATGATGCACTTCATCAATGCTGAAAAAATCTCAGGGAGCTCCCAAAGAACAGGACTCTCGAGTAATTGTCTGGATATTAGAGAGACAGAGATCCCAGTGTTCTCCAAATTGCTTCCAGAGGCATCCAAGCCCTTAAGCAAAGACTTCAACATGCATTCTGCAAAATCAGACGTGTCTTTTGGTTCGAGATAAGGGGCAATTAATGAAAGGTTGGAGGTAACAAGAAACCAGTGAGCTGCCTTGTAAGTGTTGGTGTTTACACTACAAAATTGAAAGTCCCACATCTGTTCAGGGTCAAGCATTATTGAAAGATCTTGCCTGTTTAGAATAAACTGAGCCAATTTTTGCATCTCTGATGCATCTGATGTTACAGTAGATGATTTGAGCAAGTGGAGCTTCAGCTTGTGGAGAACAAGGAGTTTCTGTAATAATTTACCAAGTGGACTGTCTACGTCCCTTAGTGTCAGGGCTTTGTCCACTAAAGCGCCACTCAGTGAGGCAGCTGGTGATGTGTACTTGTTAACACAGTGTATCTGGAAGAGAGTATCCACCTCAAGCCAAGTATGAGTAAGCAGAAGGGTCACCTCTTGGACCTTCTCCCTCCAGGCACTTTTGGTGACCAGGTTCTGCTTCAACAGGTCTTCAACAACTTTCAGTATCTCTGTCATCAGATTCTGAGTTTGCTTCACGATTGGCACCGGGGTGCTGTTGTCCAGGGTCTTAAAATTGAAGAGTACAGCGTAGAGGAGGGAACTCACAGAAAACACTTTCAGTGCCAAATCCGATGTTTCATCTTGGATGTGGGGGAGCAGATAGCACTGCATCCTATTTAAAATGACCCAACAGATCTCAAGATTTTGGCTCGGAGGATTGTCTAGCAAACACTGACTCAGGGTCTTTTGTATCGTTTCGGGCAACAATGCTGGTCTCAATTCATCAGCTGCAGGCCGACACACTACATCAAGCAGCTCTTCGATAAGTTTAGGCAGCTGTCGAAGTTTGCCATAAGTTTGCAAGACGGCAGATATGAGTGCTTCTCTGGCTTTCCTAACACGCAGTTCCATGTTGTCTGCATCAACCCACACAGCTGAAAGAAGCTCATCTAAATCTGGCTCCAGGATATGGTGATTCAGTGCAAGCAGAGTTCTGAGACAGCGGTACCAAGCTGGGATGCCCATCTGTGTATTGTTAAATAATAGGCGAGCCAGTTTCCTATAGAAATTCAGTTGCACCTCTCCATGTTTTATTTTGTCTGCAGCCACATTATAAATATCACCAGCCAAACAGGAGTTTATGATGTTCTCAAGAGAGAGTAAAGCAATACCCCAGTTCGATGCACTAAATTTCTCATCGATATCCAGTTCATCTGTGAACCCCAAAGCAATAATGAGCTTAGTCATGAGGTGGAAGATCACTTGCTTGTTCTCTCCCCCTTTGCTAAATGAATCTAGGGCGAATTTAAATAGCAGGGCAAGAGAGTTTGACTTAACGGCGTAAAATAATGCCTCTTCCTCTTCGTTAGCCCCTTGGACGCAAAGTTTCGAAAGGATAATATTGACTGGGCCTTGCAAGCCCTTTCCTGTGTGGCTCTTTTTGGCACGAGATTCATCCTCCGATGGTAAAACTTCATCCTTGTAGGACTGTAAATGATCAGGGATGAAGAGCGCTGACTGAAGGACAGCGTCCACCTTGTTCCGGATATCCTTGCTCAGATTCTGTCGAATCTTGACGTCATCATTCTCAGTCCATACTCTAGAGTTCAGTAAGTGTCTGAGCAGTAGAAGCGGATGAATAAGGTGTGCCGTTACCTGGGAAAACACTCGGTTGGAGTTCGCCTGCTGTTTCTGCACT
Source organism: Gobio gobio (assembly GCF_949357685.1). Lineage (NCBI taxonomy): Eukaryota > Metazoa > Chordata > Actinopteri > Cypriniformes > Gobionidae > Gobio > Gobio gobio. Next base: position 31,624,893 of record NC_137111.1, on the reverse strand, counting down.
GTAAGGTAGGTGCTGAGAACAACAAGCAGAACCTCAAAGACTTTGGGCGAGAGAGGCTCCTCATTTTTTTGCTGCCTGAGCTGCATGCTGGACAAACCACAGAGTCGAGTCAAGAGCTCCACTAACAACTCATACTTAGCGGTGTAGGCCACAGAGAGCACTGGGGAGGTCAAGATGCCATGGCAACAGTTCAGAACAGTGTGGAAACTGACAGATGCGAGTCCTGAAGAATATTCCAGAATCCTGTCATTGATCATCTAAGATAAAATAAAACACATGCGTAATGCAATGATGCCAATTTTTATTTTTGCATGTTCTTTGTTGTCTTCTGTATATGTATATTTCATGTCATATAAATTCATTTTAGTCAGTTTTATTCTGACTAAAATTAATATGTTTCAGTTGCAAAATGAAACCAAATATTCAAACATTTTATCTATTAAAGCAGCACTAGGTAACTTTTCAACCTTTATAATATATTTTCAAACCTCTTGTGATGATACATCGACTTACAATAGGTTGAATGACACGTCTGCCATAGCCTGACGGGGTCTGTATCGTCTTTAATCGTACTTTTAAACTTCGGGTTTTGGGTAGTAACCCGAGAAAAAAAAAGAACTACAAAATTCGACTGCTTTACGGCATATACGTCACTTCCACCACCACCCCACTTCCTTAAATTCGGACGTGCGAGCCAAACTATAATTTGTTTGCTGAATGTTATCGTCATGGCCGAAGCAGCACAGATAAATAAAAAAGCAAAGGTTTTGTCGGAGGAAAGCAAAAAGAGAAAACGAGAAAGTGATCGGATTAAAGATCATTTGGCGTTTGAAAAAAATAAAACCCATGAAATTATATTCATATGACATGCTGAAACATATGCCACTGTACCTGGGATGAAGACATTTCACACGCGACGCAAGCAGAACACCTGAATGTGAACTCCTGCAGTGTTCAGGGTTATCATAGTTGTCATGTCAACAAATGCAAGTGCGATGCATCCACTGATGTAGAATGACAGTTTACGACAGTAGTAGAGGACAATACTGTTTCCCAACTGTAGGGGGACCCCGAGAGCAAAAACTACCTAGTGCTGCTTTAATTTAAACATGTATCATAAACATTTAACAAAAACAACATGTAAAAACTCCTTGTGTAAATAAAACATTACAGTACACTATTGTAATATAATATTGTCAATTATTTATGCTTTATATATTGTCCGTGTCTTAGAGCGCAAGTGCATTCATAACTTGACCTTCATTTTGACTATATTTGGGTTATTTGATACAACCATATTCTTTCTAAATCTCTCTTAATAGTTATCACATTGTTAATAAGTTGAGGTAGATTTTTCTCATCATATTAGTATCAATAGCATGTTTTAAATAAATCCATTTAATAATCATCAGTATAATTATGCATCTTCTTTGTTAAAAGAAAACAATGTATAAGTAATTTTGATTTTGAAGTACCATAATAGACTAAATGAAAAACTTACAAATAAGAATAATACAAGTAGAAATGATTAATTATTATAAAAAACGACATTAGCGCTACTATACCTAATATTAAAGGTGCACCATGTAACATTTTTGCAGTAAAATTTCCAAAAACCACAAGGCCAGTGTTATACATTTTGTTCAGTTGAGTACAATATCCCAAATGTTTCCAACTATTTGTAAATCGTGAGAAAATTGCTATTTTATCCAAGGAACCGGGACGTGTGAGGGAGTCGCCTGTCAATGGCGTCATATCTGACTTTATCTGTTTCCGGTTTTATTCTGCAGAAACGCTTTACTCTCACTGCAGTGTGCAACAAGTGTCATAGCAGCCGCCGAGCGAACGCACAGAGTAATGTCATAACTTCATTTTCAACACACTCACATGTATCTAATATGATAAACAGAGCTGCATTACCTCATACTCATGATCGGAAAAGCGGAAATGGCGCCAGCGACTGTGGCATAATAAAAGTCCCGCCGGCGACTATACCATAATAAAAGTCCCACGGCTCACAAGGCGTGTTGCGCTCTTATTAACAATCGCTCCAGCGGCCTTGCTCAGCTCCCACAATACTACAGTAACGTTAATAATCGCATCCATGAACATGATTTCTGCCTGAGTCCTATCCCGAGTCTTTTCCACCAGCTGTGAGGTGAAGACCACGTCCCAAGATTCTGCGCTCAAATTTGGCGTCATCAAACTACGCCTTTGCTTTGAATAGGCGCCCTCTTGTGGACGGAAAAGTTACATAGTGCACCTTTAATTGAGGGATAGAATAATACAACAATACAGTAGGAGTGAAATTCTTGCAAAAATTAAGTACCTGTGCTAATGTGAGACGAAGGCTAATATTTTTTCCTTGACTTAGCACATTATGAAGCTTCCTGCTGTGAAGAATATCATCTAGGTAGGTCCACAATCCCTCCACCACCTCCGAGGGCACCTCCATTTTCTTATTGTAAAAACCTGTAAGGGCATGACTTGTCCAGTCAAACAGAACCTGTGATGGGGAAAAATGTTACATGCTTAAAGATACGAGATACATAAACGTTTAAATAACACACTTAAAAACACTCAAATCTATTTGTTAGATATATGCAAATAAAAGGAGAATTGTATGAGAAATTTTGGTAAAACTTTTTTTAATGGTTCAATTCTCACTATTAACTAGTTGCTTTTTTAGCATATTACTAGGATAATGGCTGTTTATTAGTACTAATAAAGCACATATTAATGCCTTATTCTGCATCCCTTAATCCTACCCAATACCTTTAAGGGATAGTTCACCCAAAATTGAAAATTGTCACCATTTACTCCCCCTCAAGTTGTTCCAAATCTGTATGAGTTTCTTTGTTCTTCTGAACACAAAAGATGATATTTTGAAGAAAGTTTGTAACCAAGCAGATAGTATTTTTTCCCTACTATGGTAGTTAATGGTTGCTCTATATGCTTGGTTACAAACATTCTTCAAAATATATTCTTTTGTGTTCAGCAGAACAAAGAAACTTGAGGGTGAGTAAATGACAGAATTTTCATTTTTGGGTGAACTATCCCTTTAACAACTACTTTACTTACTATTAATAAGCAGTAATTAGGAGTTTATTGAGGCAAAATTCATATTTAATAGTTAGTTAACAGTGAGAATTGGACCCTTAACTAAAGTGTGACTGAAATATTATGCCATGGTTTACGGTTATACTCTCAAAAATATGCTTACTGAGAACAAGTCTGTATTTCAATAGGATTCAATAAGTTACCTGCTCTTTGTTAGGAAGAAGGCATTGTGTTGATATCCATGCAAATCGTGCAAGTTTCAGTTTGTCCGGCCAGAGTGTGCGAGGGTTTTTCAGTTTCAGATGAATGCCAGAGTAAATGGCAGCCATTTCTAAATACCTTTGAGTCTAAAGAAACAAAACATAGATTATCAAACTATGTTTACATATGATTACACCAATTAAATGTTGCTAAATGGTTGATACTAGAAATAAACCGATAATCAGCTTGACCAACATATGTTTTTACCAATTACAATTTTACAACTGTATCAGTTATCCAATTAATGGCACCCTTTGGTGGCCTATGAAGAATAGAACCCACAGGTATTGCAACTAATTTTTATCAATAGTTTGGATTACTAAAGTTTTGAAATAACAGCCATATTTTCTTTAGGTGAAGAATCTGTATAAAAATACATTTCAGTCCATCTCGATCAAATATTTTGCATTATTGGAAACAGTAAACAGCAGCGTAATAGTATTGTAATATTGAAAATATTTGTATCATTATGATTATTACATGGCTAACTGTTAAGTAGTATGCATACTGAATAGAAAGAAATGGAATACTAGTATTTCATAAACACGAAATCTACAGATTTTCCATGTCACATAAAAATTCTACAAAAGCGTGAGAGCTTTTTTTCTCTTTTGTAAATATGTTTAACAGTCTAGCAGATATCTGGTAGCCCCTAGCGAATCACATCGCAAAACAATCCCAGAAAGCGTTCTATATTTCATTGAACAAAACGTACCGTAATAAAGCACGTATTATACTAAGCTACGTTTTATGTAAGGCCATTAACTTTCAAAATACTTACAATCTCATCACACACGTGCGTACCGCTGCGGAGGCTGTAAAGACCTTTAACCTCTTCACTTTAACACCAGACAGTAATAATCGAGTACGAGCATCAACACTTGAAACGGGTTCATTGGTAGACAAGATAATTAAATTAAGTCTTAGCATCGATGTATTCTCAGAGAAATGACATAAACTCACAACGGTGGCTAAATAATAAGTAGATGTCATGAAAACAAATGCAACACTTGTTGTCCGGTGCTCTACGGTCAATTAAACTTTTTGACTTATCATGTCTGAGAATGGTTTCGTCAGAGACCATAGAATTAAATAAGTAGAATCCGCACTAGCTGCCGTGTCTGCAGGTCCGCCATATTGGAAAGGTCAATATCTATCCGTGTGTGCAACAGGCAGCGTCCAACTGATTTTCACAAGATTAGGTCGACCAGTTGTGCATGTTGTAGAAGATATAGACCGGAGTATTAGTGAATAATAATAATAATAATAATAATAATAATAATAATAATACTACAGCTGATCCTGATCATAAGCACATATGATGTCTTTAAAGCTTAAATTTTAATGCGTTTGAGTGAAAATGTCATAATGAATATAGCTATCCAAAAACATTCATAATACATGTATTTAAAATTGATTTGTTACTAAATCATAGTAAATGGCAACATGTAGTAATCTCTCTCTCTCTCTCTCTCTCTCTCTCTCTCTCTCTCTCTCTCTCTCTCTCTCTCTCTCTCTCTCTCTCTCTCTCTCTCTCTCTCTCTCTCTCTCTCTCTCTCTCTCTCTCTCTCTCTCTCTCTGTTCTTTACTTAAAACTTAAAAAGTTCGCCTTCTTGACCTTCCCAAGATGGCGACACAATTGATCAGACCGACGCGGAATCTCTGTGTTAATATCTATGACGTAGATCGTTTAATGACGTAGTAGCACTTCGCTTCCTCGGAAGTCAAGGAAATCACTGGGGTCACCTTTTTATTCTTATTTTATTTTATAAGACTTGAAATACCACTTTTCTGTTACTGGAACAGTCATTGACGTTGTGTTGAGTAAAGACCGACAGATGTCGTGCGGCAGGTTTTTGTGACAGGGCGCTGCCAGTGAATGCGCTGGGCGTGTGTGAAGATAACGCGAATAAGGGCTGGATGTGAAAACTGTCAGGAACAGATAAACCTCAGTAACCGTCGACCCCAGGCCTACAATAAAGTCAGTCTTTCTACTGACAACAGTGTCATGCAGTCAAAAGTATGTCCAGACACACTCCACCGTTTACAGCACTGCTCGATGATTTAACCGTCTGACTTTGTACTGGAAGTTTCGACAGATAATGATTAGGTGAGAAAACTCTTCAAAACTTCGTTTTGCTCGTCTTTTTCTTCCAAATGTATGGGACAATGTTGCGAATGACAAGATTTACAATCGGGAAACTGCAACAGTGTAACATTACCTGCTCGCGGTCAGACACATTTTATCATTTGCCTGATCGGACATCAAGAACACCGTGGAAAAAGCAATTGTACAAAAATGGATCATTTGATGTCCCTGTGTTGCCTGTGTATAATGGAAGGAATATGTCCAGACTCTCTTGTCTCCGAACTGGAGGGTTATTTTTACCCAAGAGTATGTGGATACACTCCAGACACACGGTTGCTCTCTATAGCACATCCACGGACTCCAAACAACCCTCAAAAACTGTGGTAAATCAGGAGAGTAACGGTAAAACCTCAGAAAACACGTTACCTGCACCCTCAGAAGATGTCAAGAAGTTGCTACAGCTGGCGTATCCTCAGCGATGGAGACTGACAGGCAAGTCAAACAATGCTTATCTTCTGTATTTAGATCCATTCGGAGGTACTTGATTGGTTTTGACTGTTTTCTGAGATTAATCCATATGTAGTTTTACATCCCTTACAAAAATGTACCTTGAAATATACATTTACAAAGAGTTCATATCATGATACTGAATGATTACTACTAATGATTACATACTACATAGTGATTTAAGAAATATATGTCCAAAACACCATATTGCAAAGAAAAAAAAAAGACAATTACTTAAATATTAGTCACAAGTGTCAATATAATAGTTATTACAGCTGTTAAAAATGATTAGATTTTGAAATGGATATCTATACCGTGAATGTTTTGTAAATATAAAAATTTTATTGATGAAAATAAAAAAGAATGTAAATGATTTCACCAAAAATGTTATTTACTAAGAGATACATAAATGTTCGAAGAACATACTTTGAACGAATTTGCTAGATATATCCAGATAAAAAGAACATTTTGTGAAATGTCATGGTTTTAATGTTGTACTCTTAAAAATATGCAGATTATGTCTATATTTCTATAGGATAAAGTCTGCTCTTTGTTAGGAATAAGGCATTGTGTTGATATCCATGGAAATCAAGCAAGTTTCAGTTTGTCTGGCCAGAGTGTGCGAGGGTTTTTCAGTTTTAGAGCCATATCTACATGTCTTTGTTTCTTCAAGGAATAAACAGAGATTATCAGGCTATATGTTCACATACAGTGATGAGAACAAGTATTTGATACACTGCTGATTTTGCAGGTTTTCCTACTTACGAAGTATGTAGAAGTCTGTCATTTCTATCATAGTACACTTCAACTGTGAGCGAAGGAATCTAAAACAAAAATCCAGAAAATCACATTGTATGCTTTTTAAATAATTAATTTGCATTTTATTGCATGACATAAGTATTTGATCACCTACCAACCAGTAAGAATTCCGGCTTTCACAGACCTGATAGTTTTTCTTTAAGAAGCCCTCCTGTTCTCCACTTCTCTTACCTGTATTAACTGCACCTGTTTGAACTTATTACCTGTATAAAAGACACCTGTCCACACACTCATTCAAACAGACTCCAACCTCCCCACAATGGCCAAGACCAGAGAGCTGTGTAATGTTGCGTTCACACCAAACGCGAATAGAGCGTCAAAATCGCGTCTACCGCGTCTAGTTTCACGCGCAAACATTTTGAATGCATTCGCGCGTCCGCGGCGAATTGGACGCGCGTAGAAATCGAGCGCTGGAAGCGAAATTGACGCGCGTTCAAGGCACTCCAGGAGAATCATGTCATAAAACACCACTCTACCTCTTTTCATTTTCATTAAAAATATATATTAAGCATTAATAGCCACACAAATGTGGTCCAGGCAACTCCTACATTATCTTCACTGCATGTATATTTAAATATCCTTAAAATATAAAGTTATGAAACTTCTCTTTGCCCTCAGTCAAAACGATTTGGCAGACAACAAATTATAGATTCATGAGAGCAAAGCTCGGCCGTTACATCTACACAAGACGAACCACTACAGGACATCAGAGCCAGCGGCAAACCTCAGAAGGACTGGCCGAGGAAAGGCTGCCCTCGCCGGGGTTAGGAGCGGTGATTGCCCGGTGATCGCCTGGATCTCACAACTCCAAAAACACAATATTATTTTTTTTAAATAGGCGCTCTCTTTATAAATAAACCACAGGTTTGAGCTTTAAACAACTACATTCTCACCTGAAAAAGTCTTAAAACTACATTTTGTGACACAATAGTAGTATTTTTAAATTATGCAGCGTTTCTCATCACGTCACTTTACCACGTGACCGCAGCGAGCAGGCTCCTGATTGGTTAACGCGGTGCGAATTGACGCCAAAGTTCAAATTTTTCAACTTGGGCGTCAGACGCGAATTCGCTTCAAACGCTTGAATGCACAAAAGCACCATTTGCGTGTAACGCGCGTATCACGTGTACTGGACGCGCGAATGAGGCGGATTTGCGTCCTGCGCTGCGCGAAGCGCGCCTTCCACGCCGCGGGACCTCCAGACGCACGTCAATGCGCCTTTCCAATGACTTAACATTGAATTCACTCGCGCCAGACGCTCTATTCGCGTTTGGTGTGAACGCAGCATCAGGACATCAGGGATAAAATTGTAGACCTTCACAAGGCTGGGATGGGCTACAGGACAATAGGCAAGCAGCTTGGTGAGAAGGCAACAACTGTTGGCGCAATTATTAGAAAATGGAAGAAGTTCAAGATGACGGTCAATCTCCCTCGGTCTGGGGCATCATCCAAGATCTCACCTCGTGGGGCATCAATGATCATTAGGAAGGTGAGAGATCAGCCCAGAACTATACGGCAGGACCTGGTCAATGACCTGAAGAGAGCTGGGACCACAGTCTCAAAGAAAATCACTACGCCGTCATGGATTAAAATCCTGCAGCGCACGCAAGGTCCCCCTGCTCAAGCCATCGGATGATCCAGAGGAGGAATGGGAGAAGGTCATGTGGTCTGATGAGACAACAACCTCCTTCCCTCAGTAAGAGCATTGAAGATGGGTCGAGGCTGGGTCTTCCAGCATGACAACTACCCAAAACACACAGCCAGGCCAACTAAGGAGTGGCTCTGTAAAAAGCATCTAAGGTCTTGGAGTGGCCTAGCCAGTCTCCAGACCTGAACCCAATAGAAAATCTTTGGAGAGAGCTGAAAGTCCGTATTGCCCAGCGACAGCCCCGAAACCTGAAGGATCTGGAGAAGTCTGTATGGAGGAGTGGGCCAAAATCCCTGCTGCAGTGTGTGCAAACCTGGTCAAGAACTACAGGAAACATATGATTTCTGGAATTGCAAACAAAGTTTTCTGTACCAAATATTAAGTTCTGCTTTTCTGATGTATCAAATACTTATGTCATGCAATAAAATGCTAATGAATTACTTAAAAATCATACAATGTGATTTTCTGGATTTTTGTTTTAGATTCCGTCACTCACAGTTGAAGAGTACCTATGATAAAAATTACAGACTTCTACATGCTTTGTAAGTGGGCAAACCTGCAAAATCGTCAGTGTATCAAATACTTGTTCTCCCCACTGTATCTTTACACCAGTTAGATTGGGGGCGGGGGTTGTTTGTCCCTTATGAATTGCTTTTTGAATAACCTTCCGACTCTCCTCATAGCTGCCTTGGGCTTTCTGGTGATCTCCAGCTCTGTCACCATGTCTGCACCATTTTTTCTGGGACAAGTGATTGACACCATCTACTCTAGCTCCACAGAGGACTTCACCGCCTCCCTTACCTCCCTCTGTTTAATGCTAACAGGTGTCTTCCTCTGCGGAGGCGCTGCAAATGCTGCTCGTGTCTACCTCATGCAAATCTCAGGTGAAGTCTCCATGCGCATCACGTGAAACAATAAAGATGCTTTATAGAGAATTTTGTGGCTTACGCTACCGTTCAAACGTTTGGAGTCAATAAGATTTTTGAAAGAACATTAAGAATGTTTCAAAATATTTCTGATTCAATTAAATGCAGTTTTGGTGAGCATAATAGACAAATACATTTTATCGACCCCAAATTTTTGAAAGGTAGTCTATGTATTTATTGATTGAATATATTTGTTCTGTAATGCTTAGGTCTAGTTTTTTATTCTTTACTCCATTAATTCAAGAGTCATTCCATGTGATTCATTGAGTTGACCAGCATGCATTACTGTGCTCTGCTTTCACAGGGCAACAGATTGTGCGAAACTTGCGCGAAACCCTTTTCTCCTCGATTTTGAAGCAGGAGGTGGGATTCTTTGATAAGACCCGAACCGGAGAGCTCATTAACCGGCTTTCGGCAGACACAGCCATCGTCGGACGCTGCCTCACTGACAACCTGTCTGATGGGCTGCGGTCCCTTGCCCAGGCGGGGGCCGGAGTTGGCATGATGGTGAGACGCTTGTGATAGTTTGACATTTCAGCAGCTAATTCTTTTTATGAATATCACATTTGAAACTAGCCACCATGATTCTGCTTTATATAAAAACATTTCACTCTAATTACTTCCTCGTCTGTTTCTAAAACAGAAGACTGAAGTCATTCTGGTGTCATACATTTTGTACTCGTGAATGCATCTATGTTTATCATCACTGACTAATTCAAATCTTGAACTTTCTCTTTCTCTTCCTCAGTTATATGTGTCACCTAGTCTGGCAGCCTTTGTGCTGATGGTTGTTCCTCCTATTGCCTGCCTGGCTGTAATTTTCGGTAGATTCCTACGATCGATATCAAGACGCACACAGGATGCATTGGCAGAGGCCACACAGGTAAGAGGTCATGTTTCCTTTTAATGGGGCTTTATTGCAGATATGAAGCCATGCCTGGGACAGTAATCATTTGACTGCTAAATTCATAGCTCTATTGTAAGTGTAATGACAGCTAGTGGCCAAGGGATCCTTTTAACTCTGTAGCTGCTCTACATCTCCTAGTTGGCAGAAGAGAGGATCAGCAACTTGCGGACAGTCCGAGCTTTTGGAAAAGAGCTGACAGAGGTGCAGAAGTACTCAGAAAAGGTTGACCATATTTTTGAACTAGCTAAGAAAGAGGCTGTGCTTTCCGCTGGATTCTATGGAGTGGTGAGATTCATCTTACTTGTTGTGTAAATGTTTAAGTTGTATTTCATGATTATCAGAAAAGTAGTATTTAATCAGTAAGGCAGTTTAAGACCATTTCCCCAGTCCAGTACTTCTGCTCTGATGTTTTCATTTCTGTTGCAGACGGGACTGAGTGGAAATGTCATCATCCTGAGTGTGTTGTATAAGGGAGGTCTGCTGATGGCCAGTGAGGCAATGACCGTTGGGCAACTCTCTTCTTTCCTAATGTATGCCTTCTGGGTGGGCATCAGCATCGCAGGTGAGGATGTTAGCTCAGTAAGTTCTGGTTTTTTTTTTTGTTGCAAATAAATTAGTTCTTCTTTTCTTCATCAAGGATGAAGTGACAGTAAACACATTTATAATTTTACCAAAGATTTCTATTAAAAAAAATATTTTGACCTTTCTATTTGTCAAAGAAACGATCACCATTTTCCACAAAAAAAAAAATCCACGATAACAATAAGAAATGTTTCTTGAGCACCAAATCTGCATATTTTTAAAAATTATTTCTGAAGGACACTGAAGACTGAAGTAATCATAGCTGAAAGCTTTGCCATCACAGGAATAAACTACATTTTAAAAAATATGAGAAAACAGTAATACTATTTAACAATATTACTATTTTTACTGTCTTTTATCAAATGAATGCAACCTTGTTAAGCATAAGAAACTTCATACGACCCCAAATTTTTGAAAGGTATTTTATGTCCCTCACCATATATTAGTTGTCTGATAACTTTTCAGTTCAGTTTAGCCATATCCTGGACTTTTTCAATTTTCACATGGGCTGATTTACATACCCTAGGTTTCACTGACCAGGCTTAAAGTCCCAGTGAACCGGAAGTTGCTACTGATTTTATTTCAGTGCTGTGACGTATTTTCCAAGTGAAACGGAATATTGAATAAAGGGCAAGGTTTTACTTCAGATTTCCTCCTCTCCATCTCTCGCTCATAGCAGACTAACGGTTGGAGGGGAGTGGTTAAGTCAACTTTAAGTCAACTTTATTTATATAGAGCTTTTTACAATGCAGATTGTTTCAAAGCAGCTTCACAGTGTTAAACAGGAAAATAATGCAACAGAATTTGATTCGGCTGTACATCCGCTCTGGGGAAAACGGTGATGTCATCTAGCTCATTTCAATTATCATATAGTGACAATGTGGGCAGATCAGTAATGTAGTTTATATAGTTAATTTAGTTTACTAATTATATTTATTTGGATATTTAGTTGAAAATTTAGTGTCCCCAACTGAGCAAGCCAAGCCAAAGGCGACAGTGGCAAGGAACCAAAACTCCATCAGGTCTGTACTAAGCTTAAAGTCCTTTTTTACTTTGTTAGCAAACATTACTGGTCTTAGGGTAAGGATATTCAAACCCAAGCCATCAAAATGACATCATCTGAGCAGGAACCCCATTCCAGACCGAAGTTACTTTTCAGATTTTGATTAAAGATTACCACGGCAAACCATTTTTTTCTGTGTATTAACTTGCACGGATGAATTGTTCACCCTAAGACCAGTAATGTTTGCTAACAAAGTAAAAAGTTGGTTTTGATTTCATGAGTACTTTAAGCTTAGTACAGACTAAAGTCAGTGTTGCGAAGTCTGTGGTTTTCTAGCACAATTTGGGCTACTTTTAAGTTGTTGCTGCCGGTTTAAAAAAAAAATCTGCGGGTTAATTTCCACCCCCGTAAGAACGATTTTGGCACTCCAGCACACAAAAGTAATGTTTTTTTTCTAAGGCATATTTATAAAATCTACTTAAGTGTCCTAATTGAAATAAGGCATAATCCTGAT